>NC_057419.1:87968297-88332554 GCF_019320065.1 Cervus canadensis
CTTCATTTACTTCCACCATTTTATCTTCTACCTCACTCATCCTATCTTCTGTCTCCATTATTTTACTGTTGGTTCCCTCCAGAGTGTTTTTGATCTCATTCATTGCATTATTCATTTTTAATTGACTCTTTTTTATTTCTTCTAGGTCTTTATTAAACATTTCTTGTATCTTTTCAATCTTTGTCTCCAGGCTATTTATCTGTAACTCCATTTTGTTTTCAAGATTTTGGATCATTTTTATTATCATTATTCTAAATTCTTTTTCAGGTAGATTCCCTATCTCCTCCTCTTTTGTTTGACTTGGTGGGCATTTTTCATGTTCCTTTACCTGTTGGGAATTTCTCTGCCTTTTCATCTTGTTTAGATTGCTGTGTCTGGAGTGGACTTTCTGTATTCTGGTGGTCTATGGTTCCTTTTTAATGTGGAGGTTTCACCCAGTGAGTGGGGTTGGACGATTGGCTTGTCAAGGTTTCCCGGTTAGGGAAGCTTGCGTCGGTGTTCTGGTGCGTGGAACTGGATTTCTTCTCTCTGGAGTGCAATGGAGTTTCCATTAATGAGTTTTGAGAAGGGTCTATGTGTTAGGTGTGACTTTGGGCAGCCTGTATGTTGACCCTCATGGCTATGTTCCTGAGTTGCCGGGGAATTTGCATGGTATGTTTTGCTCTGGAACTTATTGGCTCTTGGGTGGTGGTTGGTTTCAGTGTAGGTATGGAGGCTTTTGAATGGTCTCTTATTACCTAATGTTCTGTGTAGTCAGGAGTTTTCTGGTGTTCTCATGTTTTGGGCTTAAGTCTCCTGCCTCTGGATTTCAGTTTTATTCTTCAAGTAGTCTCAAGACTTCTCCAACTATACAGCACTGATAATAAAACTTCTAAGTTAATGGTGAAAAGATTCTCTACCATGAGGGACACCCAGAGAGGTTCACAGAGTTACATGAAGAAGAGGAGAGGGAGGAGGGAGATAGAAATGTGCAGGAGGAGAAAAAGGGGGACTCAAGAGGAGAGAGACAGATCTACGCAGTTCTCTGTTCCCAAAGTGTTCTCCATAGCCCAGACACCCACAGAGATTCACAGAATTGGATTGGGAAGAGAAGGGGAAGGGAGGAAAAAGAGGTGTTCTGAGGTAGAAAATGGAGAGTCAATAGTGGGAGAGAGTAATCAACACATTTCTGAGTAAAAATGGGTACTGAATATTGGATTCTTAAATGTCCAAAATTGATATCAAATACTTAAAAACAAAGATTAAAAATCTAGGGTAGAGGTTAGACTCTTAAAAATACAATATTAAAAACAAAAACACAAAATTTTTATAAATATATACGAAGATCAGTTTAAAAATATGGCTTCTCCTTTTTTTCTTTTTTTGAAAGGTTATAGTGAAATTCAAATGAAAATTAAGGAGTAATAGAGGAGTAATCGAGGACTTTAACAGAAAATAAGAGAAAAAAATAGAACAAGAAAAAAAATGTTCCTAATTAAAAAAAATAGTAAAAATATATGAAAATGAAAATGAAAGTTAAGGAGTAATGGGAAAGTGATAGTGAATTTTAAAAGAAAACAAAAGAGGAAAAATTAAAAAAGAAAAGAAAAGAAAAAAAAATTTAATTAAAAAAAAAAGTAAAAATATATCTAAGAATTTCTCTGGAGCTTTTGTGGTCAGTTTGGGTTTGATTCAGTTTCAGATAGCTCCTCGTTCCAGCTTGCACTTCTCGATATCTATAGGCCCCTTCTGGTGTAGTCAGTGTTATCTACAGGGATTTTAATCTGTTGCACTGGTCCCTTCTGAAGTGGTTCCCTTCGTTTATGTGGCTTCTCTTTGCCAGTCTCTTCAGTGTCTAATTTCCACCCTAACACAGGCGGGCAGAGGTGTTCTCTTGTTTAAGTTCACTTGTTCAGTCATGCTGTGGGGATGGAGGGGCGCTGCAGACAGATATCACTGGTGTGTGTGGGTAGCACTCACACTATTCCAGCCACACTGGGTTTGCCCCGCTCATGGGTGTGTGCTTTCCCTGTCTACACTGCTCAGGCTCCCGGCTGCTCTATATGGAGCGGACCCTGTGTGGTGTGCGGTTCCGGTTTTCGGTTATTCCAGAAAAGCACGGACTGGGTTGGGCTTGCATTTTGTGCCTTTCCTGGCCCGAGCAGCTCAGGCAGCCAGGAGCTTGATGGGCGCACTCTTCCCTGGTGAGGTGCGCCTTCTCCCCTCCTTGGTCCCAGCCTCAGTTTCCTCGTGCGCCAGTTGGGTACGTGCACCTTGTGTCTATTCTTGGGAGCTGGCCTCTAGCTGCGACCCTCCCAGGGGATGTCGACCATCCAGAATCTCAGGAAGTCTTTGGTTCGAAACTGGAAGCCTTGGAGTTATACATGTAACTCCATGGCTGATTCATGTCAATGTATGACAAAACCCACTGAAATGTTGTGAAGTAATTAGCCTCCAACTAATAAAAAAAGAAAAAGAAAAAGAAAAAAAGAAACTGGAAGCCTGTTTTCAATTTGGTAGGGGGTGCCATCTCTGGGGCCGAGTTTGCCCCTTTCCCCTTCCCCCTGCCTCCTGCCTCCAGCGGGGATGGGCCAGTCCACAGCCGGCTAGCTCTTCTCCGGAATTGCTCAGTCCCTTTGTTCTGCGAATGGACGGCAGTGTGGTCGGGCCAGTTAATTTTCTCTCTCTCTCTTGCTATCCCCCAGTTTAAGTTGCTATCTCAAGTTAGCTCCCTCTGATTGCCCTCAGGGCATTCGGGCCTGGTCCTTACCCTAAGCAATGCCGCCCGCTCCTCTCTGTTCTGCCTCCACTTGCTGGTGGCGGATGTGGGCATCTGGGGTACTTTTCTGCTGGGAGTTGCCTTTAGGCATGTAATCTGAGGGTTTTATTTATTTTTCCTCCCAGTTAGGTTGCCCTCCAAGATTCGAAAACTTCCCCCAGACCCGCTAGTGAGAGGGTTTCCTGGTGTTTGGAAACTTCCTCTATTATGACTCCCTTCCTGGGATGGGTCTCTGTCCCTAGCTCTTTTGTCTCTCTTTTTATCTTTTATATTTTGTCCTACCTCCTTTCGAAGACGATGAGCTGTTTTTCTGGGTGCCTGATGTTCTCTGCGAGTGATCAGAAGTTGTTTTGTGGAGTTTGCTCAGAGTTCAAATGTTCTTTAGATGAATTTGTAGGGGAGAAAGTGGTCTCCCCATCCTATTCCTCCGCCATCTTGGCTCCTGGAGTGATGTATATTATATCCTAAATGCCACTCTCACCCCAGATGAAAAAGACCATATCTGGCAAGCAGCAAAATCCCATGCTGATCATTTACATAACCAAGACCGGGACAGCCCAGTTGCTGATGAGGAGGTGCCTCAGTTAGATCCCCACAGGACTTACCAGCCCAGTGACCCAGGTTTCAGGAGACTCAATCATATGATCACCTGCATTCTGGAAGGAATGCAGAAAAATACTCATATCCATGTCAATTATGATAAAGTCAGAGAAATTACCCAAGGGGCAGATGAATATCCAGCCTTATTCTTGTCACACCTCACAGAGGCAGTCCAGAAGTATACCAACCTATATATCACTACCCCTGCTGGGTTACTCTACGTTTACATTGAGTTCATCAGCCAATCTGCCCCTGACATCAGACGCAAGCTTTGACAACTAGAAAAGGGCCCTGAGGCCCCCCCCAAAGAGACCTTCTAGAAGTAGCCTTCAAGGTGTTCAATAATAGAGAAGAAGAGGCTAAGAGAGAAAAATAACATGAGAAAAAAGCTAAACACACTTTTTTGGCAGCAGCAATTAAGGGAAGAGATCAGCCTGACCCAAGTCATCCCAGAACGAGGCTTAAGATTCCCCCCCCCCCCGGACCCTACTTCCAATGCAACCAGTCAGGACACTGGGCAAAGGCATGCCCAAACCCGTGGCCCCCCACAAAAGCATGCCCAACTTGTGGCCAATGGGGACACTGGAAGATGGACTGTCCCCAGGGATGCCCTGGCACCCCTGGGGAGGTCCCCACCTCCCAGACCTGGAGAATGGAATGTCCACAGGGACACCCTGGCACATCTGAGGAGATCCCCACTTCTCCCCAGAATGCCAGTCCAACTCTACAAGAGTTGTTTCAATGATGGGGCCTGAGTTCCAGTCCCCTGGCCTGTGTCCTGAACATGAGCTCGGAACTTAAGGTAGGCGGGGTAGCAGCCAGAAAAAAAGACCTATTTTATAGTAGACACTGGAGCCACTTTCTTTCTCTTAACTTCCTGCTCTAGCCGAACTCAAGACTCAGAACTCACAATCAAGGGGGTCTCTGGAGTTCCCCTAAGGCCAAAAATCAGCCCTCCATTATGCTGTCAATTTGGAAAATCGACCCTTATACACTCATTCCTCATAATGCCTGAGTGCCCAATGGCACTCCTAGGGAGAGATTTATTATCCAAATTGGGGGTCTTTATTACCATACACCACCTAGATACAGTCTCTATATTCTGCCTGCAGATGGCACCTGGACAGTCCCTGTCCCTCACCCCTGACCTTCCCTTGGATCTACCTGCCTTAGACCCCCAAGTCTGGGACACTGATCACCCATCCATAGCCAAATGTCATCCCCCAGTCCACATTATCCTAAAAGATCCCTCAACTATAATCACCTAACAACAGTACTCCGTCACCCCGAAGGCCCACAAGGGACTTAAGCCTATCATAGACCATCTTCTTCAAGCCTCTATCCTAATTCCTACCCATTCACCACACAACACCCCTATTCTGGCAGTAAGAAAGGGACCAAACTCTTGAAGAATGGTCCAGGACCTGAGAAAAATCAATGAGGCTATTATGCCGACATTCCCAGTAGTCCCTAACCCTTACACCTTTCTGTCTACCATACACCTGACTGCAACCCACTTCACAGTATTATATCTCAAAGATGCTTTTTTCAGCATCCTCCTCCGCCCCCTCTCCCGACCCCTTTTCACCTTCACCTGGCAAGTCCCTGAGACTCATGTTTCCCAACAGCTAATATGAACAGTCCTCCCCCAGGGGTTCAGAGACAGTCCCCACTTTTTTAGACAGGCTTTACAAAAGGACCTACAGACACTCGACCTAGCCCCGAGTCATCTCCTCCCATGTGTAGATGACCTCCTCCTTTGTAGCCCAACCCGAAAACTCTGCCTCCAACATACTGCCAAACTCCTTGAGGCCCTGGGATCCTGGGGTTATAGGGTATCCCAATCTAAGGCCCAAATAGTTCAGACAACAGTCACCTACCTGAGGCTGTCCATATCCCATCAACAAAGAACTATTCCCCCAGATAGAACCCAGGCCTTAATTAACTGTCCACTTCCAAAAACAAAAAAGGAACTCCTGTCTATCCTTGGCCTCCTACATTTTTTTCCGTATCTGGATCCCCAAATTCTCCCTCATTGCAAAGCCGCTCTATGAGGCAGCTAAAGGATGTCTGGATGAGCCCCTCTTTAATCCTTCCTCGCTGGCCAATCCTCTTCGCCAGCTCACCCAGAGCCTCCTCCGAGTGCCAACTCTCCACCTTCCAGATCACACCAGACTATTATTTCTCTTTGCACATTCCAACCAAAGACAGGCCCTGGGGCTTCTATGTCAGCGGGCTGGAGACACCTGGGCTCCCATAGCCTATCTATCAAAACAGCTGGACGTGGTGACCAAGGGGTGGTCTCCCTGCATACAGGCCATGGCTGCTATTGCAGCTCTCGTACCCAAAGCAAATAAACTCTCTAGACATGCCCCTTTAGCAGTCTGTTCTCCGCACACCTTCCAAGACTTACTATCACATCGGGCTTTCCTCTCCCTTCCCCCTTCCAGGGTACAGGTCCTACATGCCTTTCTCCTCGACCCTCAGCTCTCATTCTCCCCCTGCTCTCCCCTTAACCCCGCCAGCTTATTACCCATGTCCTCTACAACAGACCCCTCCTACATAGCTGCAGCCTAACAGTAGATCTCACCCAAAACCCCTTCCAGCATGTAACAGATCAGCCGTCCTAGACCCAGACACCCCACACTGGTTCATTGATGGCAGCTGTCAAAAATCCCCACCCTTTGCAGCAGGATATGCCATCATCCAGGGGGACCTTCGTCAGAATCACAGAACCCAGACAACTGAAGCTTCACCGCAGCCACCTCACACCACCCCCCAACAGGCAGAACTGATAGCTCTCACCAGAGCCTTAACTCTGGCTAAAAATCTAAGCGTTAACATCCACACAGACTCCAAATATGCCTATAACATACTTCACTCAAACATCCTAATATGGAGAGAAAGAGGTTTCCTAACCCAAAAGGGATCCCCCATTATTAATTCAGACATGATCCACAAACTTCTAGAGGCAGCACTTTTACCAAACAAAGCCACCATCCTCCACTCTAGGAGACATCAAAAGGGAAGTCTCATATCAGCCTACAACAATGCTGCAGACCAGAATGCAAAGGAGATAGCACTGTCCCATCCATCCCTCCAGTCCCCTGTTATCTTAGCTCTGACTCCACCCGACCCTCCCACCACCAGAGAAATCCTCTCTTATCTACACTCACTTTTTCATCCCTCATCCAAGACACTCCAACAGTTCCTCCATAACCACTTCCCCATATCCAATGCTGACCAACAATATTTAGATAACCTTACCTGCTCCTGTCAAACATGTCAACATACTAACCCCAATTCCAACCTTAAACCGACATCCTTTCCAACCCAAATGCAAGGCAGCCTCCCAGCACAGGGTTGGCAGATAGACTTTACTCATATGCCCCGAGTCTGGAGAGTCAGATACCTTCTAGTCTTGTGGACACCTTTTTAGGATGGGTAGAAGCGTTTCCCACTAAAAACAAAAGAGCCCACACCGTGGCCCAAATCCTCCTCACAGAAATTATCCCCAGGTTTGGCCTGCCTTCATCCCTACAGTCTGATAATGGCCTGGAATTTACATCCAAGGTCACCCAACAACTTGTCCAATTCTTACAGATACCCTGGAAATTTCACATTGCATACCGTTCCCAGTCCTCAGTAAAGGTAGAAAGAATGAATAGAATAATCAAAGAAACCCTTACCAAACTAACCCTCGAGGTACATCTGGACTGGTCTAAACTTTTGCCATTTGTTCTCCTCAGAATACGGGCTTGCACAGAAAGCCCCTGGGGCTGAGCCGCCTTGAGGTGATGTATGGAAAGCCCATGCTCCCTCCTGGACTCCCCGCTGAACCTCCTCCCATACCAAGCTTCCTACACTCCCCTCTGCTGGCAGAACTCAGCAATGCCCTCTGGAAATACATCAACCACAACTTGCCTGCCCCTGACCCCCAAGCCTCCCTGCCCCCTTTACCAATTGGGGACATGGTCTATCTGTCTGATAGTCCCCAGGGTGACCTAACCCCAAAGTGGCAGGGACCATTCAAAATCATCCTCCTTACCCCAACTGCAGCTAAACTCAAGAAGGTCACCTCCTGGGTACACCTCTCTTGCCTAAAACGGGTCACCTAGAATCCTGCGTTGCCCTCCTTAAATTACACCTATCACGTCTCCCTCACAGGACCCACCTCCTTAAAATTCATCCAGCGACAACCTGTCAACCATCCGAGAGGACACTGAATGACCTGGACTCTCTTCAACCTACAACTGTTCCTGACCCAACTACTACAAGACCTCTGGACCAGCAGCCCGACAGGAACCTCCTTCAAAGACCTGACTACACTGGTGTCTCAACTGTGGCTCCAGGGAACCTTCTACAACCTGACTCCAGATGAAATTGATTTCTTTACTCTCATTCTCTACATCATTCTACATCCTAATGAGCACTGTTCCTCCTCAGATTCAAACAACCACCAACTTGGGGCCTTCTGCCCCTCGCCCTGACTAGCCTCTCCCTGTCTAACTATAACTGTACTCTTAATCTTAATCCTTGCTATAGGCCTAGTAACTGTCTCCCCTCAAGACTGGCCACCTATCCTTCATCTTTCTGTGGGTATCACTTGTGTTGCTAGTTGTGTTCTGCTCCTAGGGTGCTATTTCCTCTGCACTGCCTAACTAACAGCCCCATGACTCCTCTGTTCTTTATCCTTGCGGCACTCCCCAGCCTTCTGGCTACTCCCTGCCCCTGCTCAGACATTTATTCCTATGTACATTCCTCATGTTATAATACAGCTCCAAAACCATGCACCATGAATCTCGGGAGTGGGAAGTCCAAATCCCTACTCACTGTTAAAGTACAAAGGAGAGGGAGTTTCGTGAGTATCTGCCATAAGCCAAATGGAAAAAACATATGTTTCTATCCCATTACCCACTGGGGGTACTCAGACGGGGACAGGGTACTAGATCAAAATCGGGAAAAGGAACAAGAACAAGTCAAAAAGAACATAATTTCCCAGTTACAGGCAACCCCTGAGCCTTATAAATGCCTAGACCTCCTTTCCCAGTTACGGCCTCTCCTAAAATCTCCCTCTGGCAACCAACACCTTACTCTCCTTCTCAATTCTTCCTTCCAATTCTTCCAGTACACACAACACACATCCCAGCGTTGGATATGCATGTCACTGTCTCCCTCACCTCACATAGCAATTCCCTTACTTTCAACCTGGCTGTTACAGGGCAACTATACCTCCCCTTCCCAACAGAAAACTACATAACTCATTGGGCCAGTCTCTGACAATGTCCTACTCTCAGCCTCTTCAAACCTAACCTGTATTAACTACTCTAGTCTCAACTACACTTGTCTTACAAACTCTGCTCCCTCCTTCTGTTCCACTTGGGTTCTCTGGAACAGCACAAATAATTGTACCAATCCGGGAATCTTCATTCTCTGCGGGTCCTATGCATATTCCTGCCTCCCCTTAGACCCCCCTGGATCCTGCATCTTGGTCTTCCTGACCCCAGGCCTAAAATTCCTCAAAGAAGAAGAGATAGAACAAATAGTCTACCCCCAAGGGGAACTTTCCCATAAGAAAAGACAAATTGCCACAGCCTCCCTCCTGATTGGGACTGGCATAGCAGCAGCCCTAGGCTCTGGGATTGGAGGCATCTTGACCTCTGCCCATTTCTACTACAAGCTGTCCCAAGAACTTAATGAGGACATGGAGCAGGTAGTGGAGTCCATCGTTTCAATCCAAAGACAAATTAACTCATTAGCTTCTGTGGTCCTACAAAATAGGCGAGCCATGGACCTTCTCACTGCAGAAAAGGGAGGGACCTGCCTTTTCCTAGGAGAGGACTGTTGCTATTTTGTTAATGAAGTGGGCATAGTCCAGGGCAGAGTCAAAGAACTTAGAGACAGAATTGAACACTGCAGAAAAGAGTTACAAAACCTTTATACTCCCCAAAACCTGTTCCGACAGATCCTCCCTTGGTTGCTCCCTTTTCTGAGACCATTGGTACTTATCATTCTATTCCTCTTATTTGGACCCTGTCTCTTCAATCTCTTTCAAAGGTTTCTCCAAGAACTGATTCGAGCCATCTCTTGAGATCAGGTCAAGACCATTCTTCTTCTTGAGAGCCTCACCCCAAACTCAGAAAAAGGAGACCCTGGGCCCTAGGATGATCCTCTATTCCAAACCCCAAACCATCACCCCTATCCAGCAGAAAGTAGCCAGAGAGATACAGTGCCTTTTTCCCCATTTTTTTTTTTTTTTTTTTTTTTTTATGATTTCAGGGTCTGGAATGAAGGAGTCTTTTGGGCATAGAAAAGAGAACAACAGTCTCAAAGGTCCCTTGCTGAATCATCTAACTTCGGAGAAAACAAAACGGAACTTTAGTTCCACCCTGATGCTCCAAGTCGGTTGCATCTATCTGGGACTTATCAACCCCTGTCCAGAAACCTTTCACCCCCTACACCTGCCCAGAAGACTTATCACCCCCTGCCCAACTACAAATTCCATATCAACAAAAGAATACTCAAAATATCCTGCCTGATTAACGTTTCCCTTATCACTTCCACAAACCTCCCTATAAGTATGAAGCCTCCCTGATCCCTCTCGGTGCTCAGCCTGGTCGTTAGGCTGACTGTCGCCCTTCCTTGCCTGAATAAATGTAACCTACTTCTGTTGAGGTCATCTTTCCTTTTCTGCCTCACCTGAACTATACCTTACAGAACAACGTGGAGATTCCTTAAAAAACTGGAAATAGAACTGCCATATGGCCCAGCAATCCTACTGCTGGGAATACACACTGAGGAAACCAGAATTGAAAGAGACACGTGTACCCCAATATTCACTACAGCACTGTTTACAAGAGCCAGGACATGGAAGCAACCTAGATGTTCATTGGCAGATGAATAGATAAGAAACTGGTGGCATATATACACAATGGAATATTACTCAGCTATTAAAAAGAACACATTTGAGTCAGTTCTAATGAGGTGGATGAAACTGGAGCCTATTATACAGAGTGAAGTAAGTCAGAAAGAAAAACACGAATACAGTATATTAATGCATACATATGAAATTTAGAAAGATGGTAACGATGACCCTATGTTCAAGACAGCAAAAGAGACACAGATATAAAGAACAAATTTTTGGACTCTGTGGGTGAAGGCAAGGGTGGGATGATTTGAGAGAATAGCGTTGAAACATCTAGATTACCATTTTTGAAACAGATCACCAGTCTACTTTTGATGAATGAACAGGGTGCTCAAAGCCAGTGAACTGAGATGACACAGAGGGATGGGATGGGGAGGGAGGTGGGAGGGGGTTTTATGACAGGGGGACACATGTACACCCACGGCTGATTCATGTCAATATATGGGAAAAACCACCACAGTATTGTAAAGTAATTAGTCCCCAATTAAAACATATAAATTAGTTAAAAAAAAAAAAAAAACATGCTTGCAGAAATTGTGAGTATGTAACCTGATTCACCTTTCCTGGTTTGTTCCAAAAAGCGTCATGCTGTAAACTGGTCTAAAGAGTTCCTGGACTGACTCTAAGTGCCCGGCCCAAATACAGATCCTCTCTGGAGGAAGGCTTCATCATCCTAGGCAACAGAGAGCCTCAGAAATATGAGCGGTTAACATACTAACAAGCTCATCAGGAAATGAGACACCAGAAGCCAGAATCAGCAGAAACACATCTACAGTAGCTTCAGGTATCCTTCATTATCTACATTCTTATTTTGAATTCCAGAAACCAAATAGATTTAATTACTAGAATTCCCACTCTGTACAAGATTTTGCCACATACTTCCCAGATTCAAGAACCTAATAGATTTGGATGACAAGATGATAAAAATCAATAAGCAAATGACAGACGTTTTATAAACTGGGGAAAGACTTGAACAGATCCTTCACAGACAAGAATATCCAAATGCTGATAAACACATGAAAAAGTGCATACAGAATATGAAAATTAATACCACAGTATGACAACCACTATACAGTCCCAGAACAGCTAAATCAAAGTAGAAAGACAATATGTAAAGTATTGATGAATATGTGGATCGACTAGACGTTTCATACACTGCCAAGGAATTAGAACCTAATAAAGTCCATTTTGGAAGACTGATCGCAGTATGAACCAAAGATAAAACCTATGACCTAGCAATTGCACTCACAGTTGTTTCCTTAAGAGAAATGCATGCTTACGCTCCCAAAAGATGTCTACAAGAATGTCTATTACTCTCTGTAATAGCCCCAATTAGAAATATCAAAAATGTATATCTTCAATCAAGTGGATTAATTTATTGTGATAAATTCATACTGTGGAAGACTACACCCTATGACAATGAAAATAAATAAAATATGGCTATTGGAGCAACATGGATGTATTTCATAAGCATAAAGCTGAATAAAAAAAAAAGCCAAGTACACACTGTGTGATTTTTTCTATGTAAATAAAGTTCAAAAGCAGATGACATAAATATATAATATCAAAATTTAAAAAAAAAGGATGTCTCATATAAAAGCCATTAGTTCAAGGTCAGGAACATAACCTACTACATATGTAAAAATAAAAACATCAAATTAGACAAAATGATGTGATAGATGAATGTGGTCCAAATGAAACAACAAGATAAAACCCCAAAGAAGAACTAAATCAGAGACAAGTGATCTATCCATTAAAATACTCAAGGTAATGACTGCAAAGATGTTCAAAGAACTTGAGTAAAGATTCAATGAACAGAGTGAGAATTTGGAAGCTTTTAACAAACAGAAAGTATAAAGAAGAACAAACAGAGATGAAGAATATAATACCTGAAATAAAAATACACCAGAAGGGATCAACAGTAGATAAGAGAATACAGAGGAACAGGTCAGCAAGCTGGAAGACAGAGTAGTGGAAATCACTGAAATTGAACAGAAAAAAGAGAGAGAGAGAGAATAGTGCAAGAGAACTCTAGGACAACATCAAGAATATTAACATTCACATTATAGGATACCAGAGAAGAGAGAAAGAAAAAGAACATATTTGAAAACATAGTAGTTTATATGTTCCTAACCTGAAAAAGGAAAAAGATATCCAGGTCTAGAAACACAGAGAATCCCAAACAGGATCAACCCAAAGAGGACCACACCAAGACACAACATAATTAAAATAGTAAAAATTAAGGATAAAGAGATAACATTAAAAGAAACAAGGGAAAAACAACAAGTTATATATAAGTGAACTTCTGTAAGGCTATTAGCTGACTCTATAGGCCAGTAGGGAGTGGTATGATATGTTTGAAGTGATAAAAGGGAAAAACCTACAACCAAGATTACTCTACCAGGAAAGGCTTTCATTAAGATTTGATAGAGAAATGAAAAGTTTTACAGAAAAGCAGAACCAGAAAGAGATCAGCACTACCAAACCAACTTTATAAGAAGCTTTAAGAGAACCTAAGAGATAAATAAAAGATCACCACTACATATATGAAAATTACAAGGGAAAAATATCTCTATGCTGTGCTGTGCTAAGTCACTTCAGTCATGTCCAACCTTATGAGACCCTATGAACTGTAGCCCTTTGGCTCCTCTGTCCATGGGATTCTCCAGATAAGAATACTTGAGTGGGTTGCCAATACCCTTATCCAGGGAATCTTCCTGACCCAAGGATTGAACCCGCATCTTTTATGTCTCTTGCATTTACAGGCAAGTTCTTTATCAGTAGCACCACCCAGGAAGCCCAAAAGATCTCTGGTAAAGGTAAATATACAGTAAGGCAGTAAATTATTGCTAATAATGAACTATTAGTAAGAGAAAGAAAAAACATGATCCCATTTAAAATCATATAAAAATATGTATATCTAGAAGTAAATTCAGCCAAGGAAATGAAAGACCTGCACTCTGAAAAGTATACAATGTTTATGAAGGAAACTAAAGGTGACACAAAGAAATGGAAAGATATTCCACATTTTCAGAGTGGAAGAATTGATGTTGTTATAAAGTCCATACTACCCAAAGTGAATACAGACTTAATGCAATCCCAGTCAAAATACCCATGCAATTTTTCACAGAACTAGAATAACTCTACAATTTATATGTAACTACAAAAGACCCTGAATTCTAAAAGCAATCTTGAGGAAAATGAACAAAGTTGGAGGTATTATGCTTCTTTATTTCAAGCTATACTACAAAGCTACAATAATCAAAACATTTTGGCACTGGCACAAAAACCTATCTTTGTATGGTGATATGTTATAACTAGATTTAGCACAGTTATTATTTTGAAAAGTATAGAAATGTTGAGTCACTATGTAGTGTAACAGGATTAACACAGTGTTATACACCAATTATACTTCATAAACAAACTCCTATAAAAATAGATCAGATTTATCATTACCAAAGGTGGAGCTGGGGGAAGGGGAGTTAGATAAAGGCAGCCAAATGGTACAAACTTCCAGTTACAAGATAAATGCTAGGAATGTAGTGTTCAACATGATAAATAAAATTAACACTGCTGTTTGCTACATATGAAGGGCTTCCCTTGTGGTTCAGCTGTTAAAGAATCTGCCTGCAATGTGGGAGACCTGGGTTTGATCCCTGTTTTGGGAAGATCCCCTGAAGAAAGGAACAGCTACCCACTCCAGTATTCTGGCCTGGAGAATTCCATGAACTGAGGTCGTAAAGAGTCGGACAGGACTGAGCAACTTTCACTTCACCTGTTACATATGAAAGTTGTTAAGAGAATAAATCCTAAGAGTTCTCATTACAAGGAATATACTTGTTTCCTTTTTCTTTAATTTTGCATCTGTATGAGATGATGGATGCTTATTAAAAATCATTTCATGATGGATATAAGCCAAATTATTATGCTTTATACCTTAAACTTATACAGTCCTGTATGTCAATTATACCTCAGTAAAATTGGAAGGAAGAAATTGGTCTTTGCATGACTCTCAGTTGCCATTACCTCTCCATGTATCAGTGTAATATTCACAAGAGGAGGTGTAGGGTCCTATTCTTGGAGCTGATTACATTCTTCTGTTTCCTTTTGTTGTTCCAGTCAGAGAGAAACCATATGTTGGCTGATCAATGGCTGCCCACATGCATTTATAAATTTTGAGAGAATGAAAAGAATTAGGGAGGCAGTAATAATTGTGAGTGTTCCTGGGCCAGGATCCTCATGACTCAAACCAGTTAGAATCAAGTCAAGAAATAAACCCAAAGAGGGTGATACTTCTTTAAGTCAGTTGGTCTCTTTATGTATTTCATATAATTGTGTCTCCCCTTCCCCAGAAGTGTTTATCCAGGGAAGTTGTTTTAGAGAAACTCAGGCATTAGAAATCAGGGATATGTTTGCAATGGGCAGAAAGACCTACAGGACCAGCAGCATCTTAGCAAATTTAACAGTCAGTTAGAGTTTGAATTACCCTCTTTTGCAATGGTCTGAGAAATGGGGAAAATGGCATTATCTGTTCAGACCAGAACAAAGGAAAAGATAGGTTAAATAATCATAAATACTTTCATGGTTTAAGAATTAGGAAAAGGATGGTCAGAGAGGCAAGGAAGAATAGGAAGAAATGTTCTTGGTCTGACATCTTGGGAAGAAGCAGTGTATCTCAGTGTCAACCACTTCTCCTCCTGGCCAATTTGATTTTGCGGTCTCTGGCGTTTACACAGGACCAGATGTCAGGTGGAGCCTTCTTCAGTTTTGAAATACACAATCCTAGTTTAGGCACCTTGTAATTTGGCAACAGTGTCAGCGGCTAAATTATAGGCAGACTACTTTAAAAATAAAGAAAACTTTGTTTAAAATTTCTTATTAAGAGTACACCAACATTCTAAGAAAATGCTATCCTTTTAACAGACAGAAAACCAAATTCTAATTTTGCACCAATGTACTTTTGATATTAAAACTCAATTTTAAAAGCTTGAATAAATCTATTCCTTTCTTAGCCAGTATGAACACATATAAAATTCCTTCCCTAAGATTCCATTTCCAAAAATCTTCAATGAGATTTTTTTAAGTATCCTTAATTCCTAGTGAAAACTAAGAAGTAGGCAATGGTAATCTGACTGTTACACCAGCACTCTGTGGATTGGCAAATGTATAAATACATTTCATAATTTCAGAAATATATCCTCCCTTATAGTAAATCTTTCAGTGTGGCACAAAACATTGCTAATAGAGCCAAACGACTTTAGTTCCTTTGTGAAATGAAGCCAAAAGCCAATGAACCTGAATTCAGTAATTGTTTCAGTATTTTATTTTACTTAGAAAAGATCTAGATAGTCTATGAATATCCATCTTTTAACTTATAAAACTAAGGTTTCAAGACTTTGGAAACTATTTTTAGGTAGAAATACCATAAAGCATAATTATTGTTGAAAAGTTACTTATTAGCTTTTACTTTATATCTATTTAATTTACTTGTTCCTAACAATTATGTTAGATTACTTATGAAAACTTCATGAGACATTCAGCAGCTAATCATCATCTTAGGTTATCTTTCTTGTTGACAATTTCTATAAAAGTTATCTCTGTAATATCTTATTTGACTTTTAGTAAAATTAGGTAGAATAATATTGTTTGTCTGCATTATATTTTATTTTGACAGATCTAAATATATGCCTGTTTTAATTAAACCAAGAAACTTCAACTAGTTTTATTTACTGAATATTATCCTCCATCATGTGAACTTAAAAAAATATTTGAGTTAATTTTATATTTCTGAAGGTATGATTGCTTTATAAAATGTTTAGTTTTCTTAAGGCTAGTTAAATAGAACTTTGTACAATTTAATTTGGTGACACTATCCAAAGGTAAAATGATATCACACATCTATAACATATATATGCAGATAAACATAGAGACAGACACACAGACCTTATAACTTTTATTTTATAACTTTAGTCGTGAATTTTCAAGATGGCAGAGGAGTAGGGGGTTATGGAGTGCATCTCTCTCTATGAATGCACCAAGAATACAAACACAGATGCAACAGTTCTCACAGAACACCGGCTGAACACTAGCAGGAGTCCTTGACCATATCCACGCATAACTGGATTCAGTTCAGTTCAGTCGCTCAGTCGTGTCCGACTCCTTGAGACCCCGTGGACTGGAGCACACCAGGCTTCCCTGTCCGTCACCAACTCCCAGAGCCTACTCAAACTCATGTCCATCATATCGGTAATGCCACCCAAACATCTCATCCTCTGTCATCCCTTTCTCCTCCCACCTTCAATCTTTCCTAGCATCAGGGTCTTTTCAAATGAATCGGTTCTTCACATCAGGTGGCCAAAGTATTGGAGTTTCGCTTCAGCATCAGTCCTTCCAATGAATATTCAAGACTGATTTCCTTTAGGATGGATTGGTTGGTTCTCCTTGCAATCCAAAGGACTCTCAAGGGTCTTCTCCAACACCATATTTCAAAAGCATTAATTCTTCGGTGCTCAGCTTTCTTTATAGTGCAACTCTCACATCCATACATGACTACTGGAAAAACCATAACTTTGACTAGACGGACTTGTTGGTAATGTCTTTGTTTTTTAATATGCTGTCTAGGTTGGTCATAGCTTTTCTTCCAAGGAGCAATCATCTTTTAATTTCATGGCTGCAGTCACCATCTACAGTGATTTCGAAGCCCAAATAAATAAAGTATGTCACTGTTTCCATTGTTTCCCTGTCTATTTGTCATGAAGTGATGGGACTGGATGCCATGATCTTAGTTTTCTGAATGTTGAGGTTTTTTGTTTGTTTGTTTTTTATTTTTTATTTTTTTTTATTAGTTGGAGGCTAATTACTTCACAACATTTCAGTGGGTTTTGTCATACATTGATATGAATCAGCCATAGATTTACACGTATTCGCCATCCCGATCCCCCCTCCCACCTCCCTCTCCACCTGATTCCTCTGGGTCTTCCCAGTGCACCAGGCCCGAGCACTTGTCTCATGCATCCCACCTGGGCTGGTGATCTGTTTCACCATAGATAGTATACATGCTGTTCTTTTGAAACATCCCACCCTCACCTTCTCCCACAGAGTTCAAAAGTCTGTTCTGTATTTCTGTGTCTCTTTTTCTGTTTTGCATATAGGGTTATTGTTACCATCTTTCTAAATTCCATATATATGTGTTAGTATGCTGTAATGTTCACTCTTGGTGGGAATGCAAACTAGTACAGCCACTATGGAGAACAGTGTAGAGATTTCTTAAAAAACTGGAAATAGAAACCATTATTTTAAAACAAAAAATCCAGTTTGCCTGGAAATAGAACTGCCATATGACCCAGCAATCCCACTTCTGGGCATACACACTGAGGAAACTAGATCTGAAAGAGACATGTGCACCCCAATGTTCATCGCAGCACTGTTTATAATAGCCAGGACATGGAAGCAACCTAGATGCCCATCAGCAGATGAATGGATAAAGAAGCTGTGGTATGTATACACCATGGAATATTACTCAGCCATTAAAAAGAATTCATTTGAATCAGTCCTAATGAGATGGATGAAACTGGAGCCCATTATACAGAGTGAAGTAAGCCAGAAAGATAAAGAACATTACAGCATACTGAATGTTGAGTTTTAAGCCAATGTTTTCACTCTCCTCTTTGATCTTCATCAAGAGGCTCTTTGGTTCTTCTTTGCTTTCTGGCATAAGGGTGGTGACATTTGTGTATCTGAGGTTATTGATATTTCTCCCGGCAATCTTGATTCCAGCTTGTGCTTCACCTAGCCTGGCATTTCGTGTGATGTACTCTGCATTTATGTTAAATACATGGGATGACAATATATAGCTTTGACATACTCATTTCCCAATTTGGAACCAGTCTGTTATCCCATGTTCAGTTCTAACTGTTGCTTCTTGACCTACATACAGATTTCTCAGAAGGCAGATCAGGTGACTGGGTAGGATGAAAGAAAGAAGGGAGAAGGAGGAGAGCAAGAAGGACCAAACCTGCACTTCAGGGTAGGAGGGCTGAAGCAGGGGAGAGATTCTTGCATCCAGGGAAATCGGTTGGGACAGAGGGGAAGAATTGAGGATGTTGGAGGGTAAAGAAGCTGATCTGTGACCGTCTGAGGGGAATGAGAACCACATAAACAATTGGTGCCATGGCCCTACATACCCTGAATTGGGGTGTGGGTCCACTGGTGTGCATGGCTGCTGGCAGCTGGAGAATGGGGATTGGAGACCAATCTCAGAGAAAGGACTGCTGTTGATGGCAGGGAGACAACTGAGGGGATGGAGGGAGGAAATCTGCACCAGGAATGCCTTTGGAGAAAAACCAGGTGGCCATCAGAAACAGGGTGTTACTGCTGAGTCACACAAACGGGGTGGAGCCACCACTGTAGCCTCTCTCTCACCACATGCCAGCATCAGCAGCTGATCAATACAGAAGGAGCAGCTTGAGCTGCCCTTTGAGTGCCTGTTACACTGAAGAATAGAAAAGGACCAGCTAGGGCTGTCTAGTAAGTGCCTGCTGGGCCAAGCAATAAAGAAGGACCATCCAGGGCAGTCCTTTGAGTGCCTGCTGCAGAGGCTAGAAAAGTCTTCTATTATAAGCCATATCTCTTACACCCATAGCTGCCAGCTTCCCTGTGCACATGGTGCCTCCAGAGTCCCTGCAATCCAAGCAGCTGCACCATCTCACACCCTGTCCTCACTCTCTACAGCAGACCCAAATCCTTCAGCAAACTCCTATGGATGGTCCACATGCAGAAGTGGGGATAAAACCACAGTTGAACTCCAGGGGCAAAGTGGGTAAGGAAGAGGATCAAAAACCTTTCCATTAGCTACACAAGTTACAGATTAAGTCAGCGCCATCAACTAGATAGACTGTGTCTATGGAATATGTAAAAGGACAATGAAAGTTCCCACAAAGGAAAATTCTCTAGCTCTGGCAACTGTGGAGGCAGAAGGCAAGCACATGTGGGAGGAGGGCCAGATTAGAGTCTGAACTGTCCCCTCAGCAGATCTAGAAACCAGCTCTTCCCAGCACTGAAGGGCCCCCTAGGGAAGTGGAGGTGGGCTGTGGCTCACAGCAAGGACAAGAATACTGACAGCTAAGACCCTAGGAAAGCATTTATTATTATTTTTATGTTTTGATTTGTCCTATTGTGGGTTCTGGCTTTCTTTTTTCTCTGTTGTGGTTGTTGTTTTTATTATTGCTATTACTATTCAGGCTTTTGGGGTTTTTTTTTAATAATACTTTTTATTTCTTTTATATATTTCTTCTCTTTTGGATTTATACTGTTCTGTGTCTCTTTTTTGGATTCATTTTGTTGTGGTGGTTGTTTTAACATTTAACATATACATATATATATATAGCTTTTTATCATGTAATTCCAACTTTGCTTTCCTATTTTTATTTCTTTTATCATTTTTGTCTGTTTGTCTTATTTTATTTGTTTTATTCCTCAGTTGGCACTCTGCTTTTGTTTTGCTTTCTGGTTTGTATTTTACTTAGTTATGTTTTAATTGATTGATTTCATTTTGGTTTCTTTTGTTCACTGGGTTGTTCTCTTGTAATTTGTTTTCTTTGATTTTGGTTTCTTGTGTGTGTGTGTTCCTTTGTTTTTGTTTTTATTAGACTTATTTTGCTTTTACCATTTGTCTCTGTTTCATTTTTTTTCCTGTATTATTGTTTTGTTTTATTCCATTTATTGTCATAATAACCAGCTTGTGGAGTCTTGGCTCCCTGACTGGAAGTCAGTCCTCAGTCTCTACAGTGAAAGTGATGAGTTCAACAAAATGGACAACCTGGAAGAAATGGACAAATTCTTATAAAAGTAAAACTTTCCAAGCCTGAACAAGGAAGAAATAGAAAATGTGAACAGGTGAATCACAAGCATTAGAAATGAAACTGTGATCAAAAATCTTCCAACAAATAAAATCCCGGGGCCAGATGGCTTCATAGGTGAATTCTATCAAATGTTTAGAGAAGAGCTAACACTCTTGAACTCTTCCAAAAAAACTGCAGAGGGAGGAACACTCCCAAATTCATTCTACAAAGCCATCATTAACCTGATATGAAAACCAGCAAATATAGCACAAAAAGAGAAAATTACAGGCCTATATTACTGATGAACATAGATTCAGAAATCCTCAACAAAATACTAGCAGACACAATCTAAGAACAAATTAAAAGGATCATACACCATGATCAAGTGGGATTTATCCCAGTGGTGTAAGGATTTTTCAATATATGCAAATCAATCAATGTGATACGCCATATTAATAAACTGAAAGATTTTTAAAAAGCATGATAATTTCAATAGATGCAGAAAAACTTTCAACAAAATTCAATACCCATTTATGATAAAAAAAAAAAAACTACAATAAGTGGGTATAGAAGGAAACTACCTCAACATAATAAAGGCCATGCATGACAAATACGCCACAAGCATTATTCTCAATAGCAAAAAACCTAAAGCATTTCCTCTAAGATCAGGAGCAAGACAAGGGTGCCCATTCTTGCTAATATTATTTAATATAGTTCTGGAAGTCCTAGCAATGGCAATCAGAGAAGAAAAAAATAAATAAATAAAAGTAATTTAGATCAGAAAAGAAGATGGAAAACTCTCACTGATTGGAGGTGACATGATACTACACATAGAAAACCTTAGAGATGCCACCAGAAAATTATTAGACCTAATCAATGATATTAGTAGAGTCAGGATACAAAATTAATACACCAAAATCTCTGGGATCCTTATACACTAATAACAAAAAATCAGAAAGAGAAATTAAGGAAACAATTCCATTCACCATTGCAAGAAAAAAAAAAAAAATAAAATACCTATGAAGAAGTCTACCAAAGGAGACAAAGGACCTGTATGCAGAAAACTATAAGACACTGAAGAAAGAAATCAAAGATGATGCACACACATGGAGAGATATACCATTCTGCTTGATTGGAAGAATCAGTATTATGGAAATGACTATATTATCTAAAGCAATTTACAGATTCAATGTGGTGGCCCAGACAGTAAAGAGTCCGCCTGTAATACAGGAGTCCCAGGTTCAATCTTGGGTTGGGAAGATCCCCTGAAGAAGGGAATGGCTACCCATTCCAGTATTCTTGCCTGGAGAATTCAATGGACAGAAGAGCCTGGCGGGTTATAGTCCACACAACTGACTGAATAACACTTTCACTTTCACCCAAAGCAATCTATAGACTCAATGCAATCCCTATCAAATTACCAATGGCATTTTTCACAGAACTATAACAAAAAAGTCACAATTTACATGAAAACACAAAAGACCCCGAATAGACAAAGCAATCTTGAGGAAGAAATACAAAGCTGGAGGAATCAACCTTCCTGACGTCAGACTATCAAGACAGTATGGTATGGCACAAAAACAGAAACACAGATCAATGAAACAAGATAGAAAGCCCAGAGATAAACTCACACACCCATTGGTACCTTGTCTTTGACAAATGAAGCAAGAACATACAACAGAGAAAAGACAACCTCTTCAATAAGTGGTGCTGAGAAAACTGGACAGCTGAATGTAAGAGAATGAAATTAGAACACTTCCTAGTACCATACACAAAAATAAAGTTGAAATGAATTAAAGATCTAAATGTAAGGCCAGACAGTATAAAATTCTTATAGGAAAACAAAGTCAGAGCACTCTTTGACACAAGTAACAACAAGATCCTCTTTGACCCCCCTCCTAGAGTAATGGAAATAAAAACAAAAATAAACATATGGGACCTAATTAAACTTAAAAGCTTTTTCACAGCAAAGGAACTGATAAGGTGAAAGGACAACTCTCAAAATAGGAGAAAATAATTACAAACAAAGCAACTGATAAAGAATTAATCTCCAAAATATATAAGCAGCTTATACAGATCAATATCAGAAAAATGAACAACCCAATCAAAGTTTGCCCAAGTTCATGTCCACTGCATCAGTGATGGCATCCAGCCATCTCATTTTCTGTTGCCCTCTTCTTCTGTCCTCAATGTTTCCCAGCATCAGGGACTTTTCCAATGAGTCAACTGTTCACATCAGATAACCAAAATACTGGAGTTTCAGATTCAGTATTCAAGGTTGATTTCCCTAAAGACTGACTGGTTTGATCTTTCTGTCCAAGGGACTCTCAGGAGTCTTCTCCAGTACCATAGTTTGAAGGCATCAGTTCTCCGAAGCTCTGCCTTTCTTATGGCTCATTATTAGAGAAATGCAAATCAAAACTTTAATACAATGAGGTATCACCGCACATCAGTAAGAATGACTGTCATAAAAAAATCTACAAACAATAAATGCTGGAGAGGATGTGGAGAAAATGTGAAGAAAACAAATTATTGCACTGTTTGTAGGAATATAAAATGATATAGTCACTATGGAAAACAATATGCAAATTCTTAAAAAAAGAAACACTGTGAATAAAAACTTAGCCATGAGATGGGTATAATAATGGAAAGTTCTCTAGTTTATAAAAGAACAGTTGGTTGCAAAATGTGATTTCTGATAGAAGGGATAAGATCACCTGTTTAAATGACTTACACATTTTGTTAATATTTGTAGAGAAGATTTTTTTTTTATTCATCTAGTTTCCGAAGAGCCTTTCCCTTTTATTTTTGTTTCTTTTTGAAAAGAATTACCTTGATTACTAAAAAAGACCAGGTAGAACATTTACATCTTAAAAGTACATAGAAAAAATGCAAATTCCTCCAAGAAGGACTTTCGTTTCCTAAGGCCAGAATTTTTACAATAGACATAGACTTTTGAGATAAATAGGGGAACTTTGGGGATTGGTAAAATAATATGTGGCCTTTTTCTGTTTTTGTGAAGACTCAATTTTTGAGGCAAGTTGTCCTCAATTGGTAGGATAGTTTTTAATTCCTCAAAAAAGTGGGCTGTAACCTGAATGATATTAAGGCATTGACCCACCCATCCAACTTCATTATCTTTAACTTGTTTCTTTATATCAGATAATTCTTGAACTAAGATAGAAATCAGAAGATTCCTATGTTCAAGATTTAGAGCTATTAATCTTTGGAATGTTTTTCTTTCTGTCTGGGTACATAGTTTCATTAAGCTTATGGGAGAAGGCTAAAAAAATTCCCATCAGGCTCTGAATATCAGCTTACAATCTGTCCAACTTCTGACCACAGAGCTACTTGGAAAAAAAAAATCCTTTCAGATTTCTTGTTTGGCTTTAGTTGGTACAAACAGTAAATATTCCTGGCAGTACTGAATTACACCATGGATGAAATTGACATCCTCAAAGAAGACACAAAAGATATAACCCTCCAAAGATTCAGAGCCATTCCCAAAGATAGCTGAAAGAAAGAAAGACTTAAACAATATCCCTGTGAGCTGGAATCAGTTAGCTGATTCCTAGCTGAAAATGGAATGCAACCCAATTTCTGTATGGTAACTTGTCAGTTGAATTGCCTGCATATGCAAGAACAAACGGACTTCCCTATTAGTCCAGTGGCTAAGGCTCCATGCTCCCATTGCAGGGGGCCCAGGTTTGATTCCTGGTCAGGTAACTAGATATCACATGCCACAATGAACCAACAACCTGTATGCCCCCAGCAGGCAGAAAGCCAAGCCAAATTCTCAGGACACAAAATGAGACAAACAAAATAGTTATCCCTGGAAGAGAAAGGGTTGATAACCAATGGGCACCCCAAAATCAAATTCACAAAATTTTATATTTGGAAAGGAAAAAACAACAGGAAATTTTATCTTCCTTTCTTGACCAGTTACTACAGACAGATTCAGGAGATCTGAAACTGAAAAGAATTCTTACCTTTGGCTGGCTTCTGCCAGTTTTCCCAGGATGCCCTCTGCAGTCTCCAGAGCCAGTAGGGGTTAAAGTAGAAGCTGTAGCCCTGGTGTCTACCAGAATTTGGCAAAATTTTCCACTATTTTTAATTTTAGTTTCCCCTTGGCTGTTTAAGTGAATGATGGGTAGCAGTTTACTGAAGAATTCCTCTGAGTCCTATATGTGAAAGGGCATATCCGGGGATTAGGTATGGGGACATTCAATTTGGTGTAGATGGATTAAAAAAAAAAAAAAAAAAAAAACTTTTAAGGACAACCTTTTTTTCTAATGTCTCAGAGGATTGCAAATGAGACACCAATAACGGGGCCAGTGCTTTGATTTGTTGCTGTTTGGTCACTCAGTCATGTCTGAATCTTTGTGACCTCATGGATTGCAATGCACCAAGCTTCACCATCTCCTGAAGTTTGTTCAAACTCATGTCTGCTAAGTCGGTGATGCCATTAAACCATCTCATTCTCTGTCTTTCCCTTCTCCTCCTGCCTTCAACCTTTCTCAGCATCGGGGTCTTTTCCAGTGAGTCAGTTCTTCTAATCAAGTGACCACAGTATTGGAGCTTCAGCTTCAACATCGGTCCTTCCAATCAATATTCAGGACTGATTTCCTTTAGGATTGACTGGTTTGATCCCCTTGCAGTCCAAGGTCAAGGGTCTTTTCCAACACCACAATTTGAAAGCATCAATTCTTTGGTGCTCAGCTTTTCTTTTGGCCCAACTCTCACATCCGTACATGCTGCTAAGTCACTTCAGTCGTATCCGATTCTGTGCGACCCCATAGACGGCATCCCACCAGGCTCTCCCGTCCCTGGGGTTCTCCAGGCAAGAACAATGGAATGGGTTGCCATTTCCTTCTCCAATGCATGAAAGTGAAAAGTGAAAGTGAAGTCGCACAGTCGTGTCCGACTCTTCACGACCCCGTGGACTGCAGCCTACCAGGCTCCTCCATCCATGGGATTTTCCAGGCAAGAGTACTGGAGTGGGTTGCCATTGCCTTCTCCAAAGTGATGGAACCAGTTGCCATGATCTTTGTTTTCTGGATGTTAAGTTTTAAGCCAGGTTTTTCACTCTCCTCTTTCACTTTCATCAAGAGGTTCTTTAGTTCCTCTTCACTTTCTGCCATAAGGGTGATGTCATCTGCATACCTGAGCTTGTTGATATTTCTCCCAGCAATCTTGATTCTGGGTTGTGCTTCATCCAGAATGGCATTTCACATGATGTACTCTGCATACAAGGTAAATAAGCAGGGTGATAATATAGAGCCTTGATGCATTCCTTTTCCAATTTTGAATCAGCCCATTGTTCTATGTCCGGTTCTAACTGTTGCTTCTTGACCTGCATACAGGTTTCTCAGGAGGCAGGTAAGGTGGTCTGGTATTCCCATCTCTTGAATCGTCCAACAGGGGAAGCTCACAGTATTTTAGACTTCTGGCCTTGGAGCTGTTGAAGTTGAAAGACCACTAACTTGGTGGACTTTTGTTTACAGCCTGTGATCTCTTCACAATGAAAAGACAATTCAGATAGAGGATTAGTAGAATGAATACTGAAGTAAAGGAGACTAGAGGGGAATAGTACAAATCATGGCAGCCTTACAGTCTTTTGTTTTAGGTACCTCTTGTGTCTTTAATTTTTCATGAACCTTTTGCAGTGGACTATCATGGAAATTTGAAGACTGTTGAACTCTTCAGCCTGCCTATTAAAATAGTTATCTTATTGTGTTTGTTGATTTGGAAGCCCTTGCTTTCAAATGCACTTTTTGAATGACCTTATCTAATTTGAATGTTCCCCATAAAGGTCATTGTAATTCTAGGGTTTGTAAGATTTTGCTATTTTATAGATATATACAGCTTCTGGGACCACAGTTCTTAGATATAAAATAAGCAGTTGTGTCATAAGGGGATGTACTTTATTCTTTGAAACTTGAGGATCCCTCTTCTTCAGTTAAGCCATGGGTTTCTTGGAGCCAAATTAATTCCTAAAAGGTATGTGCTTCTGGTTTGAAGATTTTGTGGTGTTCTACAGCATACCTCATTGCACAGAAACTTTCTTGAGGCTGGTGGGTGACCTAGTGTCAATATAACCTGTTTGGTGACCAACTTATCCTAACATGGAAGTCTTACAGTTAAGTGATGAGTACTGTAACAGCTTTTAAGTGTTCGACCCATGCCTACTAGTTTCACATCTTTGGTTTCCAAGATTTCCATTAGCAATAGATCTATGATTCCCTTCACTAGATTTCTTCATATAGTTGGCCCTCCGTATCCGTGGCTGTGGAGCCCACAGATACAGAGGGCCAAAATGTATGATGACATTTTATAGAAGGGACTTGAAGATCCATTGATTTTGGCATCTGCAAGGGATCTTAGAACCAATCCCCCACAGGTACTGAGGGTTGACTGTAGAGAGAGACACCCTTGATAGCTTTTTCATAGTGTGACCTATGCGACCTTAGATTGTGATTTTGAGGCCAGAACATTCTGAATCTTTTGTCTTCATTTATTTTCCCAAATTTATTTTCCTCAACACTTTAGGCTGTGAACTTACCACAAGGCTTTGTGAGTGCCCTAGTTGTTGTCACCCATCATGGACTCTCAGTATAAGCATCCCAGAAGCTTTTCGGGGAATGATAACTTTTCTGGGAACAGTATTTTTAAAATAAGGTTTGTTTGGCTCAGAGAGCTGTACAAAGGTGAATGAAGCTCAAATCCAGGAGTGAGTTACCTATGACCCTTGGTAACAAAGAGAAGAACAAGTGAACTCAAAGTGTTCTGAGGGTACCTCTCCTGTGCATCTCATTGCCCCATAGGCCATTAACAGTCAGTTTCAGATCCCATTCCTCATCATCAAAAACTATGGAGCCCAAGAAAATAAAGTCTCTCACTGTTTTGGTTGTTTTCCCACCTATTTGCCGTGAAGTGATGCGACCGGATGCCATGATTTTAGTTTTTTTTTTTGAATGTTGAGTTTTAAGCCTGTTTTTCCACTCTCCTCTTTCACTTTCATCAACAGACTTTTCAGTTCCGCTTTGCTTTCTGCCTTAAAGGTGGTGTCATCTGCATATCTGAGGTTATTTATATTTCTCCCAGCAATCTTGATTCCAGCTCGTGCTTCATCCAACCCAACATTTCACATGATGTACTCTGCATATAGATTAAATAAGCAGGGTTACAGTATACAACCTTGACCTACTCCTTTCCCAATTTGGGAATCAGCCCATTGTTCCATGTCCAGTTCTAACTGTTGCTTTTTGACCTGCATACAGATTTATCAGGAGGCAGGTAAGGTGGTTTGGTATTCCCATTTTTAAAATAATTTTCCATGGTTTGTTGCAATGCACACAAAGGGTTTAACATAGTCAATGAAGCAGAAGTTGATCTTTTTCTGGAATTCTCTTGCTTTTTCTATGATCCAGTCAATGTTGGCAATATGACCTCTGGTTTATCTGCCTTTTCTAAATCCAGATTGAACATCTGGAATTTCTTGGCTCATGTATTAGTGAAGCCTAGCTTGGAGAATTTTGAGCATTACATTGCTAGCATGTGAGAAGAGTAAATGGTGCAGTAGTTTGAACATTCTTTGGCATTGCCTTTCTTTGGGATTGGAATGAAAACTGACCTTTTCCAGTCCTGTAGCCAATGCTGAGTTTTCCAAATTTGTTGGCATATTGAGTACAGCTCTTTCACAGAATCATTTCTTAGGATTTGAAATAACTCAACTGGAATTTCATTACCTCCAGTAGCTTTGTATATAGTGATGCTTCCTAAGGTCCACTTGACTTCACACTCCAGGATGTCTGGCTCTAGGAGAGTGATCACACCATCATGGTTATCTGAGTCATTAAGATCTTTTTTGTATAGTTCTTCAGTGTTTTGTATAGTTCTTGCCACCTCTTCTTAATATCTTCTGCTTCTGTTAGCTCCATAATGTTTCTTTCCTTTATTGTGCCCATATTTGCATGAAATGATCCTTTGGTATCTCTAATTTTCTTGCAGAGATCTCTAGTCTTTCCCATTCTATTGTTTTCCTCTATTTCTTTGCATTGACCACTTAGGAAAGCTATCTTCTCTCTCCTTCCTATACGTTGGAACTCTCCATTGAGATGGGTGTATATTTCCTTTTCTTCTTTGCCTTTAGTTTCTCTTCTTTTCTCAGCTATTTGTAGGGCTTCCTCAGGAAACCATTTTGCCTTTTTGCATTTTCTTTTCTTGGGGATGGTTTTGATCATGGTCTCCTGCACAATGTTACGAACCTCCGTCCATAGTTCTTCGGGCACTCTGTCTATCAGATCTAATCTCTTGAATCTATTTGTCACTTCAACTGCATAATCATAAGGGATTTGATTTAGATCATATCTGAATGGTCTAGTGGTTTTCTCTACTTTTTTCAATTTAAGTCTGAATTTCACAACAAGGATTTCATGATCGGAGGCACAGTCAGCTCCTGGTCTTGATTTTGCTGACTGTACATAGCTTTTCCATCTTCAGCTGCAAAGAATGCAATCAATCTGATTTCAGTACTGACCATCTGGTGGTGTTCATGTATAGAGTCATCTCTTGTGTTGTTGGGAGAGAGTGTTTGCTATGACCAGTGCATTCTCTTGGCAAAGCTCTGTTAGCCTTTGCTTTGCTTCATTTTGTACTCCAAGGCCAAACTTGCCTGTTACTCCAGGTATCTCTTCACTTCCTACTTTTGCATTCCAGTCCCTGTGATAAAAAGGACATCTTTTTTGTTGTTTGTTCTAGAATGTTTTGTAGGTCTTCACAGAACTATTCAACTTCAACTTCTTCGGCATTAGTGATTGGGGCATAAACTTGGATTATTATGATATTGAATAATGGTTTGCCATGGAAATGAACTGAAATCAGTCTGTTGTTTTTGAGATTGCACGAAAGTACTACATTTCAGATTCTCTTGTTAACTGTGACAGCTACTCCATTTCTTCCAAGGGATTCCTGTCCACAGTAGTAGATGCAATGGTTATCTGAATTAAATTCACCCATTCCGGTCTGTTTTAGGTCACTAATTCCTAAAATGCCAATGTTCACTCTTGCCATCTCCTCTTTGACCACTTCCTTTTTACCTTGATTCATGGACCTAACATTCCAGGTTCCTATGCAAAATTGTTCTTTACAGCATCAGACATTACTTTTACCACCAGACACATCCACAGCTGAGTGGCATTTTCATTTTGGCCTAGCCAGTTCATCCTTTCTTGACGTATTTCTCCACTGATCTCCAGTAGCACATTGGGCACCTACTGACCTGGGGAGTTCATCTTTCAGTGTCTTATCTTTTTGTCTTTTCATACTCTAATATCTAGTCACAGAAAAAAAAATCTGGATTCTAGAATGTAAAAGTTGATAACAAGTAACTTTAAAGGTGTTTCTTCAAACATGTTTTGATTCAGAAAAGGTAGTATGGAAAAATGTTAAGAAGATTTCATAGTTTTTTTTTTTTTTTAAGACAGATTTAGTTGGTTTTATTTTTTAAATAAATTAAAAAAAAATTTAGAGTAGTAGGTTTCCAGAAAAAATGCTAAGACAGTAGGAAGTTTCCAAACACCCACCTCTCAAATCCCCTAATAGTACTGTGGTATTTTGTCAAAAATAAAGAACCATCTGTACATTATGATTAACTAAACTCCACAGTTTCTTCAGGTTTCACTCGTTTATCCTTAATATGTTTTCTCTGTTACATTTACTTGTCATGTCATCTAGTCTCTTCTGGGCAGTGATAGTTTCTCAGACTTTCCTTGTTTTTGATAACGTTGAAAGTTTTGAAGATTACTGGTCCGTATTCTGTGAAACATCCCTCAGTAGGGATGTTTCTGATTTTTTCTAATGGCTAGAATGGTGCTATGGGCTCTTGGGAGAAAAAACAACAGAGGTAAAGTGTCATTTTCATCAGACATCAGATCGTGGGTATATGCAATGAACATGACTTGTCACTGGTAATCACCTAGATCACTCGATAGCAGTAGTGGTTGCCAGATTACTCCAATGTAAATTACTTTTTCTCCCATTCCATACTCTATCCTCTCATGGTCTAGTCATTTAAAAGTATGTCCTTTATGGAGCAGCCTTAGAATGACATTCTATTTTATCTTTTTTTTTTTTTTTTTTGTCTAAGAATAACATCTTTTTCTGATCTAGTTGGAAATATCTAACCATTTACTTAATATGTTCTTTGTGTGAGACAATATTGCTTGTCTCTTAAAAGAAGAGTCAAGATACAATTATGACTTTATTGATTCTCAACATGAATATTTTTATGTCATTTTATTATTTCTTTTCATGATATAGCAGCATATGGTTATAAACTTACTCATTCTTTAAAGATACTGCTATCCCTGGACTTTATATTTTGGCTGTTACTGTAGGTCTCTGATAGAGTTTTTTGGCCTAAAGAAGGCACTGAAGGACAATGCTATTGCTGCTCCTGCCGCATGACATAGAACTGGAAGGTGATCCCTTGGAGAATATATGGTCTCGTGTCTGTGTAGTGCCTCTTCCCAGGTGACTGACTGGGATTATCTCAATTGAATCTTTCTTCCTGGAATCTCCACAATGGCCCAGTACCTAGATGTACTTCCCTGTTTTAAGGTTAGGGCAGTGATTTGACTTATCAATATAAATAGCAATAATCCTTTTACAGCTGATGAGTACACTCTTTTGCACCACAAGGCATGTAAGTAGAGAATCTGTAATGCATTAACTATCAAAAATACAGGCCCACCAGGATTGCTAAGTTCATCCTTAACCTACCAAATAAATCTTTCAGATGACTGACTATAGTGTGCAGGATTTCAGTGTTTTCTCTGCTTCTCTGGGGTTTAACGCTAATACAGGAATCACTCGAGATTTTGAAACTGCAAGACTTCACTCAGATTAGCTTTACTGATCCTGGAGTTAGCTAGTGAAGCCTTTATTTTAACTGTTAAACACCTTTATAATTTTGTTGTTCTTGCCTTTGTTTGGCAAGGCTAAAGCTCAGTTAGTGCAACTTGGCTTGTTAAAGTGAGGGGTAGGTAGCAGGAGGCTACAAGATTAACAGTATTTGTCCGAGGACAGATAGAGGATGAAGCAAAGAACTGCTAGTGATTGTTATTGGAATCACTTTTTTTTTTTTTTTTTAATGGGGGTCGATGTGCAACTTGGCTATTTTTAGGTGCATCAGCAATAGCTTTGACTTCAATGCATTTCTATTTTTTTTTAAGCTTGCTTTGATGCAAGTAATCAATACTGTAGTTTTGGTGAAAAAATCCTTTTTGACAAAAGCTCCAAGATTGATTACCTAGATCAATACCATTTTTAAGAACAATTCATCAGGATTGTATTTAAACAGAGACCATGATGCATTTAAACCATTAATAACACAAATCTTTTCCCCCTCCTCTCCTCCTTGTGGATTATCTCTTTTCATCCTCAACACAGTAGTAGATTTCACAAGTAGAGTATAATATCACACAATTTCCAAGAGATTAAAATAGGATGACACGTCTTCCAAACTGTTGTTCCTCTCCTCTCTTCTGTTTCTCTCATGACTCTTTGTTGTTCGCAGTTTGTATATAAACCCTCTATTGTCCTCACAATACTGAGGTTCTGGAATATTCTGTTTTCTTGTCTTGTAAAAATCAAGAAAACATATCCTGGAAGAAAATGAAGACGAAGAACTGCAGAGCTTTGCTGTAATCAAGCTCTTACACTTTTCAGTTATCTGCCACTCTAGGAGTAGGTGTAATTGGCTCCATAATTCAAGTAAAAGCACATTTTTGGCCTGAGTGACTATTGTAATTGTGGCTGTGTGGCTCCAGTTTAGTGGAGGATAAAAATGGTCCTTATATGTCAGGGACCTAAAAATCATAACAATGAGAAGCAGTGCCTAGCTATTACTAAAACTCAGAATGGTTTACCACACTCAATTTCATCCAACATCTTTAAGAATTAAATAATTATCCATCTGTCCAGAATGCAAAACTGACCTGAAAGTACCAAGATGAGAACGGTCCTCCAAACCACTTTTTCTACACTCTTGCAGAAAATATGACGAAAATAAAACCTGGATAATGGGGGGACTGCTCTGTGACAACTATCAATTGGTAGCTTTAAAATTGCTTCTAACTTTCACCCTAATGGGATCATTGGAGACTCAGCTAAAGGCTTCAGTAGGATCTACAGTAATCCCATGAGGTTTGCCTTGGAATTCGGGTGTCATTTTCAAAGCTCTTTCTACTTTTTCAGTTTGCCTCTAGATTGTGTTATCAGTTCAATTCAGTTCAGTCACTCAGTGTTACATGCAGTGACAAGTGGGCCAAAAACTGCTGTATGCAAACTAAAGACATATAACTCAGGCCAAGAAAAGGTAAATTGCATGCTGACTTAGGATGGTAAAAGATCCAAAATATTATTAATACATGAGTTTTTTCTTGGCAAGAGATTGACTGTAAAAATTGTTTATAAGTTTCAGCTAAAAGTATCTTGCAAGTTTATTTTTAAAGGCATCAGTGAAATTGAGGCTGAGCATTCTAAGTTGGTATACTGCTAATTTCAAAGCTAATACTCAATTCACTTCGGATGTTCTACCTGTCCTTTGTCTGGAATTTATGTAGAAAAAGTGAGTTGTAGAAGATTTTCTGGAATGCATGGTAGGTTTACTAATGGCAATTTTACTTTCCATGGAGCCACTTTGCAAAAGCCACTCTGCTTTGTCTTTGCTTTACCCATTTTCAGTGAAAAAACATAAGTGAAGTGTCCAGTTCATTAATAATGTTTTCTAGAGCTTACAGCCATTTATAGATGAGAGTTCAAGTGGCTCTCCTGTGTCCCTACACCTGTATTCAATGTCTATCAGTTTAAGGGAAGGTGGGTCAGAGGAGGCCTTTGGAGTATCAATGTTTCCTGCAGTACATCCATCCTCACTCTACAGCCTATTTTCTCTATCTTAATACATTAGCCATGTTCAAGAACAACATTCAAGTGAACTTGAAGATCTAAGTGATTCTGTTCAATGATTCATGGATTGGGCAGCATCCATGTAGTAAATAGAAGGATGCTCTAAGAAGGTGGACAAAATGGAAGGATTTTCTAGAAACAGGGTGAGACAAAGAGGTTATTAGGAAAGTAAAAGAAATATTGGTTCAAGCAATGTTACTCCCTAGTGCCAACCTAAAAATGTCAGATTCTCTTTTCCTAGGAGAAGTTGAAACAGCAATTAAATCTTGGTTTAATGTCCTGAAGAGATGTGGCTCCACTTTGGACCTGTTGTTGTTGTTCATTCACTAAATCATATCTGACTCTGTGTGACCCCATGGATTGCAACATGCCAGGTTCCTCTGTTTTCTCTGTCTCCTGGAGTTTGCTCAAATTCATGTCCATTGACTCAGTTGATGCTATCTAACCATCTCATCCTCTGCCACCCTCTTCTTTTGCCTTCAGTCTTTCCCAGCATCAGGGTCTTCTCCAGTGAGTAGGCTCTTCATATCAGGTGGCCAAAATGTTGGAGCTTTGTCTTCGGAATCAGTCCTTCCAATGAATATTCAGGGTCGATTTCCTCTAGGATTGACTGGTTTGATCTCCTTGCAGTCCAAGGGACTCTCAAGAGTCTTCTCCAGCACCACAGTTAAAAAGTATAAATTCTTCAGCCCTCGGCCTTTTTTTTTTTTTAATGTTTATTTTTTAATTGATGATTGCTTTACAATATTTGTTTGATTTCTATCATACATCAGCATGAATTAGCCATAAGTGTACATCTGCCCCCTCCTTGTTGAATCTCCCTCTCAGCTCCTGCCCATTCCTACCCTGCTAGGTTATTACAGAGTCCCAGTTTGAGTTACCTGAATTATACAGCAAATTACCATTGGCCATCTATTTACATGTGGTATTGTATATACTACCATGCTACTCTCTCCATTCATTTCATCCCTTCTCTCTTCCCCCCTACCTTTGTCCATAAGTCTGTTCTCCATATCTGTCTCCATTGCTGCTCTGCAAACAGGTTCATCAGCATCATCCTTCTAGAATCCATATATATGTGTTGATATACGATATTCATTTTTTTCTTTCTGACTTACTTCACTCTATATAATAGGATCTAGGTTCCTCTACCTCATTGGAACTGACTCAAACGTGTTCCTTTTTATGGCTGAGTAGAATGCCACAGTATATATGTACCACAGCTTATTTATCCATTCATCTGTTGATGGGCATCTAGGTTGCTTCCATGTCTTAGTTATTGTAAATAGTGCTGTAATGAACATTGGGGTACATGTGTCTTGTTTCAGTTTTGATTTCTTCAGGGTATATGCCAAGAAGTGGTATTGCTGGGTCATATGGTAGCCTTGGGAAAAGAATGCCCAGACTACCACAGGATTGCACTCATCTCACATGCTAGCAAGGTAATGATAAAAATTATCCTAGCCAGGATTCAACAATACATGAACCATGGACTTCCAGATGTTCAAGCTGGATTTAGAAAAGGCAGTGGAACCAGAGATCAAATTTCCAACATCCACTGGATCATCAAAAAAGCAAGAGAGTTCCAGAAAAATATCTATTTCTGCTTTATTGATTATGCCAAAGCCTTTGACTGTGTGGATCACCACAAACTGTTGAAAATTCTTAAATAGATGGGAATACCAGACCACCTTACCTGCTTCCTGAGAAACCTGTATACAGGTCAAGAAGCAACAGTTAGAACCGGACATAGAACAATGGGCTGATTTGAAATTGGAGAAGAATACATCAAGGCTGTATATTGTCACCCTGCTTATTTACCTTGTATGCAGAGTATATCATGCGAAATGCCGTTCTGAATGAAGCACAACCCAGAATCAAGATTGCTGGGAGAAATATCACCAACCTCAGATATGCAAATGACACCACCCTTATGGCAGAAAGTGAAGAGGAACTAAAGAGGCTCTCAGGGGCGGAGTCCTAAGATGGCAGAGACCACTTTCTCCCCCACAAATTCATCGAAAGGCCATTTGAACGCTGAGCAACTTCCAGAAAACAACTTCTGAACACTGGTGGAGGACACCAGGCACCCAGAAAGGCAGCCCATTGTCTTTGAAAGGAGGTAGGACAAAATATAAAAGACAAAAAGAGAGACAAAAGAGTTAGGGACAGAGACCCATCTTGGGGAGGGAGTCGTGAAGAAGGAGAAGTTTCAAAACACCAGGAAACCCTCTCACCAGCGGGTTTGTGGGGAGTTCTGGAATCTCAGAGAGCAACATAACTGGGAGAGGGGGGGAAAAAAAAAAAACACAGAATATATGCCTTAACCACAATTCCCAGCGGATAAATAGGCCAGGCATTCACATCTGTCGTGAGGCGTGGGTTGCATGCTTAGGGACCAGGCCTGAATGCTCTAAGGACAATCTGAAGGAGCTAACGTGAGATAGTAACCCAAACTGTGGGATAGCAAGAGAGAGAGGAAAAAAAGGGGGGTGGGGAGAGAGAGAGAACTTTCCTGAGAGAAGTTCTAAAAGGCACAGGTTGGCCGGCTCACAGAAGAAAAGATTGAGTGAATACTCAAAGAGAGCTAGCTGGCTGCTGACCAGCCCATTCCCCTGCTGGAGGTAGAGAGGCAGACGGGTGACACCCAAAGTCGGAAGATGAGAGGCAATCTTGGCCCCAGAGATGGCATCCTCTGCCAAACTGAGCAGGCTCTCAGTTGCTAACAAAGTTTTCCTGGGATCCTGGATGGTTGACAAATGCCAGGAGGGTCACAGCCTGAAATCAGCCCTCCAGAGACACATGGCACACCTGAGACTGTGCTCTTGCAGTACACCCAGGAAACCGAGCGGCTGGGACCAGAGAGGTGATAAGATGACCCGCACACCTGGGATAGTGTGCTTGCCAAGCAACTGTTCACCTGAGCTCCTTGAATCTGGGAAGGGCACAAAACAAAGGCCCAAACGAGTCTGTGCCATTGTGGAGTACCGGATAACCTGAACCTGATCAGCTTAGACCTGGGACGTGCACATACCCAGGGCCCACTTTAGACAGTTCCCCTGCAGAGCAACCTGGAGCCTGAGCACTGTAGACAGGGAAAGCACATTCTCTGTGAGTTGGGGCAAATCCGGTGTGGTCCATACACTGCAAGCACTCCCCACACATACCAGTGATATTGTTTGTAGTGTTCCTCCCTCCCCACAGCACAACTGAACAAGTGAGCCTAAATAAGTGACCACCTTCACCCCCTTGTGTTAGGGTGAAACATAGACACTGAAGAGACTTGCAAACAGAGGAAACCAAAATAAACAAAGAAGAGGGAGTCACTCTGGAAGTGACAGGTGCAACAGATTAAAACCCTGTAGTTAGCATTGACTTAGCATTGGAAGGGGCCTATAGACCTTGAGAAGAAGTGTAAGCTGGAACAAGGAACTATCTGAAACTGAACTGACCCCACACTGCCCACAACAGCTCCAGAGAAATTCATAGACATATTTTTACTATTATCTTTTTCTTTTTTTTTTTTTTGTTATTTTTCAGTTCTTATTACCCCTTTAATTTTCACTTTTATAACCTACTCTTACCTTGAAAAAATATTTTTAAGGCAGATTTCACATATATATTTTTAATTTTTAAATTTTGCTTTGTACTTTTAATATTGCATTTTTCAGAGTCTAAACTCTACTCTATATTTTTAATCTTTGCCTTTTGGTATTTGTTATCACTTTTGTACCTTTAAGAACCTAATCTTCAGTACCCATTTTTACTTAGGTGTGTGATTACTGGCTTGACTGCTCACTCCCCTTTTGACTATCCCTTTTCTCTCCCCAGATCACCTCTGTCTCCTCCCTCATCTTTCTCCTTTCTTCTTAACTCTATGAATCTTGCTGGGTGTTCTGGGCTGTGGAGAACACTTAGGGAATTGATTACTGGCTAGATTGGTCTCTCCCCTTTTGACTCCCCCTCTTCTCCTCCTGGTCATCTCTATCTCCCTTCTCCCTCTTCTCTTCTCTATGGAACTCTGTGAACCTCTCTGGGTGTTCCAGACTGTGAAGAGCATATAGGGAATTTATTAGTCTAGATTGCTCTCTCCCCTTTTGATTTCCCCTGTTGCCCTCCTGTTCACCCCTATCTCCCTCATCCCTCTTCTCTTCTCCATGCAACTCTGTGAACCTCTCTAAGTGTTCCTCATTTGGGATAATCTTTTCACCATTACCTAGATGTTTTATCATCAGTGCTGTATGGATGGAGAAGTCTTGAAGCTACTGTAAGAATAAGACTGAAAGCCAGAGGCAGGAAGCTTAAATCCAAAACTTGAGAACACCAGAGAACTCCTGAGTTCAGGGAACATTAATCAACAAGAGCTCATCCAAAAGCCCCCATACCTGCACTGAAACCAAGCTCCACCCAACAGTCAACAAGTTCTTGATCAAAACATACCACACTGATTCTCCAGCAACACAGGAACATAGCCTTGAGCATTAAAATACACTCTGCCCAAAGTCACACAAAACCAGCAGACACCACTAAACTCACTACTGGACACTTCATTGAACTCCAGAGAGAAAAGATTCAGCCCCACACACCAGAACACTGACACAAGCTTCCCTAACCAGGAAACCTTGACAAGCCACTAGTCCAACCACACCCACAGGGAGGAACCTCCACAATAAAGAGGAACCACAAACTCCCAGAATACAGAAAGGCCACCCCAAACACAGCAATCTAAACAAAATGAAAAGGCAGAGAAATATTCAGCAGGTAAAGGAACATGATAAATGTCCACCAGACAAAACAAAAGAGGAGGAGATAAGGAGTCTACCTGAAAAAGAATTCAGAATAATGATAGTAAAGATGATTCAAAATCTTGAAAACAAAATGGAGTTACAGATAAATAGTCTGGAGACAAGGATTGAGAAGATGCAAGAAAAGTTTAATGAAGACCTAGAAGAAATAAAAGAGTCATTCATTAATGAATAATGCAATAACTGAGATCAAAAGCACTCTGGAGGGAACCAACAGTAAAATAACTGAGGCAGCAGATAAGATAAGTACAGTGGAAGATATAATGGTGGAAATAAATGAAGTAGAGAGGAAAAAAGAAAAAAAGAATTAAAAGAAATGAGGACAACTTCAGAGACCTCTGGCACAATGCTAAATGCCCCAACATTCAAATCATAGGAGTCCCAGAAGAAGAAGACCAAAGGAAGGCCATGAGAAAATACTTGAGGAGATAATAGTTGAAAACTTTCCTAAAGTGGGGAAGAAAATAGTGACCCAAGTCCAAAAAACCCAGAGGGGCCAAATCAGGATAAACCCAAGGTGAAACACCCCAGGGCACATATTAATCAAATTCACAAAGATCAAATACAAAGAGCATATTAAAAGCAGCAAGGGAAAAGCAACAAATAACACACAAGGGGATCCCCATAAGGATAACAGCTGATCTTTCACTAGAAACTCCTCAGGCTAGAAGGGAATGGCAGGACATACTTAAGTGAAAGAGAAAAGCCTACAACCCAGATTATGATATCCAGCAAGGATCTCATTCAAATATGAGGGAGAAATCAAAAGTTTTACAGAGAAGCAAAAGTTGAGAGGATTCAGCACCACCAAACCAGCTCTTCAACAAATGCTAAAGGATCTTCTCTAGACAGGAAACACAGAAAAGGTGCATAAACTCGAACCCAAAACAACAAAGTAAATAGCAGCAGGATCATACTTATCAATAGTTACTTTAAATGTAAATGGGTTGAATGTCCCAACCAAAAGATACTGGCTGAATGGATACAAAAACAAGACCCCTATATATGCTGTCTGCAAGAGATCCACCTCAAACTTATGGACACATACAGACTGAAAGTGAAGGGCTGGAAAAAGATAATTCCTGCAAATAGAGACCAAAAGAAAGCAGGAGTAGCAATACTCATATCAGATAAAATAGACTTTGAAATAAAGGCTGTGAAAAGAGACAAAGAAGGACACTACCTAATGATCAAAGGATCCATCTAAGAGGGAGATATAACAGTTATAAATATATGTTCACCCAACATAGGAGCACTGCAATATGTAAGCCAAATGTTAACAAATATGAAAGGGGAAATTAACAATAACACAATAAGAGTGGGAAACTTTAATACCGCACTCACACCTATGGATAGATCAACTAAACAGAAAGTTAACAAGGAAACACAAACTTTAAATGATAAAATGGACCAGTTAGACCTAATCGGTATCTATAGGACATTTCACCCTAAAACAATGATTTTCACCTTTTTCTCAAGTGCGCACGGAACCTTCTCCAAGATAGATCACGTCTTGGGCCATAAATCTAGCCATGGTAAAGTAAAAAAAAAAAAAAAATGAAATCATCTCAAGCATCTTTTCTGATCACAATGCGGTAAGATCAGATGTCAACTACAGGAAAAAACTATTAAAATACAAACATATGGAGGCTAAACAACACATTCTGAATAACCAAGAAATCACAGAAGTAATAAAAGAAGTGAATCAAAATATGCATAACAATGAATGAAAATGAAAACACGAAAACCCAAAACCTATGGGATTCAGTAAAAGCAGTGCTAAGGGGAAGGTTTATAGCAATACAAGCTTTCCTCAAGAAACAAGAGAAAAATCAAATAAATGACCTAACTCTACACCTAAAGCAACTAGAAAAAGGAGAAATGAAGAACCCCAGGGTTAGTAGAAGGAAAAAAAAAACCATAAAAATTAGGGCAGAAATAAATGAAAATGAAACAAAGTAGCCTATAGCAAAAATCAACAACAACAAAAAAAGCTGGTTCTTTGAGAAGATAAATAAAATAGACAGAGGGGGCAGTGAATAGAACGGGGAGACCATGTTCTCCCCCACAAATTCATCAAAAGATCATTTGAATGCTGAGCAACTTCCACAAAACAGCTTCTGAACTCTGGCAGAGGACATCAGGCACCCAGAAAGGCAACCCATTGTCTTCAAAAGGAGGTAGGACAACATATAAAAGACAAAAAGAGAGATGAAAGAGTTAGGGATGGAGACCCATCCTGGGGAGGGAGTCATAAAAGAGAAGTTTCCAAACACAAGGAACCCTCTCACCAGCGGGTTTGTGGGGAATTTTGGAATTTCAGAAGGCAATATACCCAGGAGGAAAAAATTAATAAATAAAACCCACAGATTACTCGCCTAATTACAACTCCCAGCAGGGAAGTAGCCCAGACGCTCCTATCCACCACCAGCAAGTGGGGGCTGAACAGGGAGGCAACGGCTGCATTGCTTAGGGTAAGGACCTGGCCTGAATGCCCTGAGGGCAATCTGAGGGAGCTAAGGTGAGATGGAAATCCAAACCATGGGATAGCCAGAGAGAGAGAGAGAGAGAAAGAAAGAAAAGAGGAAAGAGAGAGAACTTTCCCATGAAAGGCTCTAACCTAAGGCACTGCCAGGCCTGCTCACAGAACAAATGATTCAGAAAATACCCAAGGAGAGCTAGCTGGCTGCAGACTGGCCCATCCCCCTGCTGGAGGCAGAGAGGCAGGCAGCTGACAGTAAACACATGAATTTTGTTTGTTCATGCAAGCATATGGAGGCTAAACAACACATTCTGAATAACCAACAAATAACAGAAAAAATCGAAAAAGAAATCAAAGTATGCATAGAAACAAATGAAAATGAAAACACAACAACTCAAAACCTATGGGATTTAGTAAAAGCAGTGATAGGGGAAGGTTCATAGCAATACAAGCCTCCCTCAAGAAACAGGAGAGAAATCAAATAAATAACCTAACTCTACACCTAAAACCACTAGAAAAAGAAGAAACTAAGCACCTCAGGGTTAGTAAAAGGAAAGAAATCATAAAAAATAGAGCAGAAATAAATGCAAAAGAAGCAAAGGAGACCATAGCAAAAATCAACAAAGCTAAAAACTGGTTCTTTGAGAAAATAAATAAAATTGACAAACAATTAGTCAGACTCATCAAGAAACAAAGGGAGAAGAATCAAATCAAAAAACTTAGAAATGAAAATGGAGAAATCACAACAGACAACACAGAAATACAAAGGATCATAAGAGACTACTATCAGCAACTATATGCCAATAAAATGGACAACTTGGAAGAAATGGACAAATTCTTAGGAAAGTACAACTCCAAAAACTGAACCAGGAAGAAAGAGAATATTTTAACAAACCCATCACAAGCACGGAAATTGAAACTGTAATGAGAAATCTTCCAGCAAACAAAAGCCCAGAACCAGAGAGCTTCACAACTGAGTTCTACCAAAAATTTAGAGAAGAACTAATACCTATCCTACTCAAATTCTTCCAGAAAACTGCAGAGGAAGGTAAGCTTCCTAACTCATTCTTTGAGGCCACCATCACCCTAATACCAAAAACAGACAAAGATGCCACAAAAAAAGAAAGAAAACTACAGGCCAATATCACTGATGAACATAGATGCAAAAATCCTTAACAAAATTCTAGCAAACAGAATCCAACAACATATTGAAAAGATCATACATCATGACCAAGTGGGCTTTATCCCAGGGATGCAAGGATTCTCAATATCCACAAAATAATCAATGTAATACACCACATTAACAAATTGAAATATAAAAACCATATGTTTATCGCAACTGACACAGAGGAATACTTTGACAAAATTCAACATCCATTTATGATAAAAACCCTCTAGAAAGTAGGCATAGAAGGAACATACCTAAACATAATAAAAGCTATATATGAAAAACCCACAGCAAATATTATTCTCAATGGTGAAAAATTTAAAGCATTTCCCCTAAAGTCAAGAACAGCATAAGGATGCCCACTTTCACCACTACTATTCAACATAGCTTTGGAAGTTATAGCCACGGCAATCAGAGAAGAAAAAGAAATAAATAGAATCCAGATTGGAAAAGAAGAAGTAAACTCTCACTGTTTGCAGAGGACATGATCCTCTACATAGAAAACCCTAAAGACTCCACCAGAAAATTATTAGAGACAATCAATGAATAGAGTAAAGTTTTAGGATATAAAATTAACACACAGAAATCCCTTACATTCCTGTACACTGAGAAAACAGAAAGAGAAATTAAGGAAATAATTCCATTCACCATTGCAAGAAAATAATGAAATACTTAGGAATAAATCTACCTAAAGAAACAAAATACCTGTATATAGAAAACTATAAAGCACTGACAAAAGAAATCAAAGCTGACACAAATAGATGGGGAAATATACCATGTTCATGGATTGGAACAATCAATATAGTGAAAATGAATATACTATCCAAAGCAATCTATAGATTCAATGCAATCCCTATCAAGCTACCAACAGTATTTTTTACAGAACTAGAACAAATAATTTCACAATTTGTATGGAAATAAAAAAAAAAAATAGAATAGGCAAAGCAATCTTGAGAAGGAAGAATGGAACTGGAGGAATCAATCTGCCTGACTTCAGTCTCTACTACAAAGCTACAGTTATCAAGACAGTATGGTACTGGCACAAAGACAGAAACATAGATCATTGGAGCAAAATAGAAAGCCCAGAGATAAATCCACGCACCTATGGACAACTTATCTTTGAAAAAGGAGGCAGGTATATGGAGAGAAGACAATCTCTTTAACCAAGTGGTGCTGGGAAAACTTGTTAACCACTTGTAAAAAAAATGAAACTCGAACACTTTCTAACACCAAACACAAAAATAAACTCAAAATGGAATAAAGATCTATATGTAAGACCAGCAAATATAAAACTCCAAGAGGAAAACATAGGCCAAAGAACTAAACAGACATTTCTGCAAAGAAGACATACAGATGGCTAACAAACACATTAAAAGATGCTCAACATCACTCGTTATCAGAGAAATGCAAATCCAAACCACAGTGAGGTACCATCTCATGCCATCAGAATGGCTGCTCTCAAAAAGTCTACAAACAATAAATGCTAGAGAGGGTGTGGAGAAAAAGGAACCCTCTTACACTGTTGGTGAGAATGCAAACTAGAACAGCCACTATGGAGAACAGTGTGGAGATTCCTAAAAAAAAAAAAAAAAAAAAAAAAAAAAAAAAAAAACTGGAAATAGAACTGCCATATGATCCAGCAATCCCACTGCTGGGCATACACACTGAGGAAACCAGAATTGAAAGAGACGTGTACCCTGGTGTTCATCGCAGCACTGTTTACAATAGCCAGGACATGGAAGCAACCTAGATGTCCACTGGGAGACAAATGAATAAGAATGCTTTGGTCAATATACACAATGGAATATTACTCAGCTATCAAACAGAATGCAGTCCTAATGAGGTGGATGAAACTGGAGCCTATTATACAGAGTGAAGCCAGACAGAAAAACACCAATACAGTATATTAATGCATATATATGGAATTTAGAAAGATGGTAATGATGACCCTATGTGCGAGACAGCAAAAGAGACACAGATGTAAAGAACAGACTTTTGGACTCTGTGGGAGAAGACGAGGGTGGTATTATTTGAGAGAATAGCATTACAGCATTGAAACATGTATATTACCATATGTGAAATAGATCATCAATCCAGGCTCAATGCATGAGACAGGGCACTCTGGACTGGTGAACTGGAATGACCCTGAGGGATGGGATAGGGAGGGAGGTGGGAGGGCGGTTCAGGATGGGGGACACATGTACACCCATGGCTGATTCATGTCAATGTGGCAAAAACCACTACAACATTTTAAAGTAATTAGCCTCCAATGAAAATAAATCATTTAATTAAAAAATAAAAAATAACCTCTTGATGAAACTGAAAGAGGAGAGTGAAAAGGCTATCTTAAAACTTAGAATTTAAAAAAGAAAGATGATGGCATCTTATTCCATCACTTCATGGCAAATAGATGGGGAAACAATGGAAACAGGGACAGACTTTATTTTCTTGGGCTCCAAAATCACTGTGGATGGTGATTGCAGCCATGAAATTAATAGACACTTTCTCATTGGAAGAAAAGTTATGACGAACCTTGACAGCATATTTAAAACCAGAGACATTACTTTGCTGACAAAGGTCCATCTAGTCAAAGCTATCGTTTATCCAGTGGTCATGTACGGATGTGAGAGTAGGACCATAAAGAAAGCTGAGCACTGGAGAACTGATGCTTTCAAATGATAGTGTTGGAAAAGGCCCTTGACCTTGAACTGCAAGGAGATCCAACCAGTCTATCTTAAAGGAAATCAGTCCTGAATATTGATTGGAAGGACTGGTGCTGAAGCTGAAGCTCCAATACTGTGGCCACTTGAGTCGAAGAACTGACTCATTGGAAAAGGCCCTGATGCTGAGAAAGATTCAAGGCAGGAAGAGAAGTGGACAACAGAGGATGAGATGGCTTGATGGTATCACCAACTCGATGGGCATGATTTTGAGCAAGCTCCAGGAGATGGTGAGGGACAGGGAAACCCAATGTGCTGCAGTCCATGTGGTTGGAAAAAGTCAGACACGACTGAACAACTGAACTGAACTGATAACCATATATAACTATATAACTTTTCTTCATCCCTCCCTCCCTTCCTTGCTTTCCAGACTGTCCACTATAGATAAAAACATTTTTTGAGATTCTCTTGGAATATAGATGAATCATCTAGCAGATAGCTAATTCAACAAACCAAGATAGAAACCTGATCCAGGAAATTTCTCCCCTCTACCTTAAGTGTAGAAAAATCAGCCTTCTGTCTGTTTCTACTCACTTCCTTAGACATTGGGAAGTGGAATGGTTTCTCTTTTGAGAGTCTTCAGAAGATTTGGCAACCCACTCCAGTATTCTTGCCTGGAAAATCCCATGGACGGAGGAGTCTGGTAGGGGTCCATGGGGTCGCGAAGAGTCAGACACGAGGGGTCGCGAAGAGTCAGACAGGACTGAGTGACTTCACCTTCACTTTTCACTTTCATGCATTGGAGAAGGAAATGGCAACCCACTCCAGTGTTCTTGCATGGAGAATCCAAGGGATGACAGAGCCTTGTGGCCTGCCATCTATGGGGTCACACAGAGTCGGACATGACTGAAGCGACTTAGCAGTAGCAGCAGCAGCAGCATAAGGTTTACTATGGAACCTCAGAAAACAAAATGAGAAGCAGCAGGTAATTCAATAAATTATTTGGCAGCCATTTTAGGTATTATTTTACACATATTGCTCTAATAGAAAACTAAACTAAGGCATTTGTTTCTTGCTTTATATTGCCATAGGTGACAATTTTTGAACTTATAACTGTTTGAAGAAATTTGTTTTCTATATATATTCTTAGAGAAAATCTTTAAGTGTTCACAAATCCTCTAAGAGGATTTTACTGCTGCCGGGTGTGCTCTTGTGTAAAAATGATACAATAAAGTAAGAAAAATGCATCACCATTGTGGACTGATTCAGAAACTCTATCTTGGAAGACTGAATGTGATTGACATTAGTGTGGTGAAAGAATATAATAGTCTTCAGAGTAACAAAATGTCATAATTATTTTATAATATTTAAATTAAGTTTTGTTTTATTTTATTTTTTTCTTTTTGGTGCTTACTGAATATTTCTAAATTCATCTTTTACCTTAGATTTGTAATTAAAAAATCAGATGTTCAGTTTGTCAAAATAGAGCCTATACACATATTATGGGCATTGTATACTTTTCTGTATGTAATTAAGTTGTTATTTAAAAAAAAGTCAACCAGTCAACTCACAGCATACGTAGAGATCAGTACTTTAAAACGTCACAATCCTTGCATTTCAACACATTAAAAAAAAAAAAAAAACTTTCTATTTTATATTGGCGTATAGCTGATTAACAATGCTGTAATAGTTTCAGGTGGACAGCAAAGGGACTCAGTCATACATATGTATGTATCCATTCTCCCCAAAACTCCCCTCCTATCCAGGCTGCCACATAACATTGAGCAAAATTTCCTGTGCTATATAGAAGGGCCTTATTGGCTATCCATTTTAAATATAGAAGTGTCAACACAAATTTCCATTGCAGTTTTCTAGTTGTACCAGGAAACATTCCAGAATATAAATGCTAACATTCCTGCACAAATCAAACTTGAGATATTTTGAGATGTTTTCTAAGATAGCCTAGAGAATTTTTGGGAATTCCATCCATCTGTGCACACACACACACACACACACACACGGATATACACCATTTGTTTATATTCACAAGTTGATAGACATTTTTCTCACTTTTGAGCTACTATGAAGAATTCAGCTATAAATATTTGTGTACAAGACACAGGCTTTCATTTTTCTTGGGTAGATCCTAGGGGTGGATTTGCTAGGTAATAGTGTGAATATATGTTAATCTTTGGAAGAAACATCAAACTTTTCTAAAGCATCTTGAATTTTACATACCCATTATTAATATATGAAAAGTCTCATTTCTCCATATTCTCACCAACACATATGATTATATATGTATGTTTATTATAGCTATTCAGGTGGGTTTGAAGTAATACTCTATTGTGGCTTTAATGTGCATTCCCCTCATGATTAATGTCATAATCATGTTATGCATCTTTGCCTGTGCTTATTGACCATTTCAATATATTTTTTGATGAAATTGCTATTCATATCTTTCCTCATTTTTAATTGGGTTACTTGCTTTCTTATAATTAAACAGTAAATATTCTTCATGTATTCTGACTGCAAGTTCACTACTGGATGTTATATTATTTGAAAATATTTTCTCCCAGTTTGTGATCATCCTTCTTGTTTTCTCAATGGTGTCTTTTGAAATGCAAAAGTTTTAATTTTGATGAAGTTTAATATAACAAAATTTTCTTTTAGTACTCCTGTTTTTGGTGTTGTCTTTTTAAATAAATGACTGTGAATTCAAGTGCTACCATATATTTTTGGCTCATTCATATGTGACCACAAAGATACACATAGGTTGTTATGCCAATATATCATTCTCTGTAAGGGAAATCAACTGAATATGAGGACTGTAGTTTAATCACTTTCTGAATCTTCGAGAGAAAGCACTTTTCTAAGGCATTCTAAACACCAAATAGTTTTCAACTTTAAATTGCCATAAACTCCATAGACTGTGAAACTTCCTGGTCTTTAAATGCTGGAACATCTCAGGATTTAGTGCTGGACTCCCTTGGCTCCTCATTTTGTTTTCTTTTTTTTTTTTTTTTCATTTTGTTTTCTTTCTTCATGATATTTTACCCCTGCCTGCATCCAGGCTAAGCTTGGTACTCACCTCTTCAACTGCCTAAACAGCCTTTGTTTACCTCTGACTGTATTTACATTATAATAGAGCTTGCATCACAAAACCTATCACCATCTTACTGTTAGTTCATAAAAATACTCTATTCATCCTTGTACAGACAAATCTGTGTATAGTGCCTGACACATAAAGGTTCAAAAATATTTATTACATACTCAAAAGGGGCCCATATTTCCAGCCTCATCTCCTATCATGTTTCCATATAAACAGTTCCCCAGCTACACTACTGTTGCTCAAAGAACACATTTAATCTTTGTGCATACTGCTTTCTCTGCCTGAGATACCATTATTCCCCTTTCTCTGTCTAATGTTCATTACGTGTTTTGGCTGACTGTTTGAAAACATTGAATTTATACAAGTGCTACCCTCTTTCTTAAGTTTCCTCTCTGACAAGCCTAGAAATGCTTATTAAGGCTGAAACAGACAATCTATTAGGAAGCAATATCTACAGAGAGAAGGCACAGATAATTCGGATATTATATTGTCAGGGGATAAAATGAAGCCTTGATTACTAGAGGTTGGAAAAAACAAAGTAAAACAAATCCGTGTAGTTGATTGCAGGCAGAGAGTCTGCACTGGCAAAAGACTAAAATGGACATTGGCAGATAGAATAAATAAATAAAGAACTGCCAGTTAAGGATTATCACTCCTCACATTCACAAAAGTACTGGGAACTATATGGTTCAAGATACTAAAGCCTGCCATTTACATGAACAAAGAAAAAGCAAAAAGCAACTAGATGGACATAAATCCTTGGTATTTGGATTCTTTAGCTACTGTCACTTAAAGCAGATAATACTTCTGTACAGAAGCAAATCACTGCTGAAGGAAACAATGAAAAGTCTAAAATTAGTTTACAACTGACTACTGATTCACCATATTCCATTTCTCACTAACCAACACAGTGCTCATCCTTTTCTTTTTGGTCCAGAAGACATCCATGTGAGTTTGTATTTTTCTTCTTATCTCTGATTCCTCTACTTCTAGATATACCTAAATCCTCCCTTGTCTTAGAACCTGACTCAAGAGTTTCACTGGAGCAGCATTAGCCTTCCTTTGTCCATCTCTGTCAGATGATTCTCAATACAACTTCAATTAGTATTGATTATAATTCAATGAAGCAAAATATCAAAATAAGCTACAAGCTTCAAAGATTTTAATTCAACTCAAGAGGTATGGGCAGCTCTGACCTACATCAAAAAAAAAAAAACAATTTTGGAATATTTTTATCTGTACATCCCTAAGGTACTCCTTTTCTTTGACATGGCACTGGCTAATTGGAAGGTTAAGAGGAAAAAAGAAATACAAGGTCATATGCTATTGTTCCAGTATTCTTCAGGTTATGTATAGGTGTTTGGGGAGTGGACTCTCATTCTTTCTGTGGTAGATCCAACTCAAACCTGCAACCAGGAAGTCTTTGAGGCTCTCAAAATTCTCCTAAGAAAGACCAGGAGACACAGAGGGCATCTCAGTAGACTCCCCTTTACTATATACTGCATGTTGTTCAGTGCATGGTGATAGAGGATGAATCTTCCTCTCTACCAATCCTTCTTCTTTTAAAAAAACTTTAAATATGTATATCTGAGATTTGCATGATTGAACTGCCTGTTTAAGTGGTATTATCAAGAGAAAAGCATATTTTAATACCTACACATGCCATGTCAAGCAGTTCTTGAAACTGCCATGTTTATGCAGTCTTCCTACAACCTGACACGTTTGTCTCTTCTTATGCAGATGGCAAAAAGTTCTTTTTAAATAGCTCTCATGTAGTTAAAAGTCTGGAAGCTGGATTCAGTTATTAAAAACTTTTGATGTCAAATTAACTTTATTCTATGTCCAGTGGACTACATTTAGCTGGATCACTATTTCGATGTACTCAAAGTTAGTAGAGAACAGTATATCCTAAATGATCATTTTTCAAACTATCTGCTAGCCCTCTCAACTTAATTGAAGTAACGGGCACCGGCAGTCTCTGTGGAAAATGAAGAGGAAAAAGAATAAGGGAAATCTCACTTTATCAAAAAACCAACTAGACCAAGTATGTCAAACACATGCATTTTCATTTCACTAAAGAGAACAGATTCAACAGAGCATTAAAGAACATATTACCACAGAGACAGGTCTATGCCAGCATATCAAATCAGGATACCTTCCTGATTTATGAGTCCCACAGCATCCTTCTGCCAAGGTTGAGTCCCATGAGAACAGAGGCAGATTAACTCTAAAGGTACATGTCACAGATTAACTCTAAAGACATATGTCATCTTTCATTTTTCCCCCATTCTCCAACAATTATAAATGAGATACTAAGGTCTAAGGGATGATCAAATTAAGAGCTATAAATACTGCAGGCATGGTCTAGATCTCAGTAAACCTAAGTCGGGTGTCCCATGCTCCCAAAAATACAAATATTATGACAGTCTGCATGTGTTATAGCACTTGGTCCCCCTACCTTCAAAGCAGCAAATCCTGACTTTATATCTCTAGCTTCTGTGTCACTTGTTTTTTGATTTATGTTGTTTGCTTTTACAAACAGTCCACGTTTGTAAAAATACCTTTGATGACTGTCTGGATGCCTAACATTTATTCATTCATTTATTCACTTCCTGACAAAGAAATCTCCAGTTCCTTCAATTCTCCAATATACTTATTTTGATTTAATGTGGAATAAGAATAAATTACTAGTCAGAATTATGGATACTGTACTGCTCATAAGGAAAGTTAACATTAGGAATCTGATGCCAATATTTCAGTACCTAAAATATATTAAGTTGTGTGGCACCATTGCCATGGGAAACTAAAGCTAAACAGTATAGATTTTAATTTCTTTAGGCATGGCAGTGGAAAGGAGTCATTTTAAAGCATTTTAGACAGTTAAAGATCATGGATCATGTTGTGTGGGAGGAGAGTACCTCAGTGAGCATAATCATTTTCATTAGGGGACAAGGAGTAGATACAATCTTTTTAAAAATATTATTTTTTACTGCCTCAGAAGTAATTACAGTAATGATGTGTTGTCTTTTGGGAACCAAGATGACACTATTGACCCAAGATCAGTAGGTTAAATGCTTTGAATTGTGTATCCAGAAATGAGGACTGTCTTTTCACTGGTTCATTTACATGTAGCCCTCCAACCCAGTATCCCCAAGAACAAGCATTTGCAAGGCCAAGAACTAGGGTCATGAGTGCAGCCTGTAGCCATGTAATTGAATAAAGCTAACCAGCCCACAAAGGGGTCAAAACTATGACATCAGCCATAGCCTAATTAGAAAAATAGCCACAGGTAAATAAACCATCAGTGTGCCTCATTAATTTAGAAACACAGAGGGTAAAATGTCCCTAAGATTATCATTCAAGTGAAAGCAGGAGCTAAATGGGGCTTTGGCTTCTTTGTGGTTATTTCAATTGGTTTACAAATGACCCCAAAATAAGAAAATTTTAATAGCACAGCCTCTTCCATGAGAAGATAGGTCAGATCTCCAAAGGAAAACTGAAAGTCACTTGGTTGTGTCCGACTCTTTGTGATCCCACAGACTATACAATCCATGGAATTCTCTAGGCCAGAATACTGGAGTGGGTAGCCGTTTCCTTCTCCAGGGGATCTTCCTAACCCTGGGATCAAACCCAGGTCTCCCACATTGCAGGTGGATTCTTTACCAGCTGAGCCACCAGGGAAGCCTGAGAATACTGGAGTGGGTAGCCTATCTCTTCTCCAGCAGATCTTCCCGACCCAGTAATCAAACTGGGGTCTCCTGCACTGCAGGCAGATTCTTTACCAGCTGAGCTACCAGGGAAGCAGATCTCCAAAACTGTGGCAAATAAGCATTCAGGAAGTAATCTACAACAGGTTCATCCTCCCAGAGGCCAGTTAAACCAAGTATTTATTAAAAATGCAGTCCTCAGAATTCTAATGTTTTGTTTATTTCAACAAGCATTTAGTGAGTTCCTTAAGCACACACACACACACACACACACACACACACACACACACACACACACACACACACACACAAACTGTGCCAGATATTATATATATTATGCTTTGTGTTGAAACCTTTAGGTTAAGTATAGCACTGTGTCTATGAGAAGATCACAAACAGACACATATATATGCACCTTGATGAAAATGTATAAGAGGGTTGTAAGAGGTTCACAGAGGGAAGCTATAAAGATTAGGCCTGCAGGATGGGGATAGAGTGGTTGGCTGAGGAGAAAAGAAAGGCATTTGAGGAAGAATGTTCAGAATGAACAAAAGCACAGGTGTGTGGAATATCTGAGATGTGGGAGCAGCTGGGGCTTCAAATAGTTTATAATTAAAGTGTGAGCCAGGGATTTTTTTTTTTTCCCCTAGAGTTTTAAGTTTTACCTTTGTTGTGAAATAATTCATTTTCACTATGGTTTAATTTCATAGAGGGAGTTTTTAAAATACAGTTCCCTTTCTCTTATCTCCAAATTATGGCAAATACACATATTTGCAGAGAGAAACAAGCAGGTATTATTATTAACAATATGATTTTTTTTTAAATAAGTAATTGCAGAAATTAACTGAGAACAAGTATGTAGAGACAGAATCTGTGGTGTGGTGCCATGGAGGAATTTAAAAACCCTCCCCTCAAAAAATCAAATATTTGAAAGAAGACAAACACAAGTTACTCAATTATATTGGATAGGCAGGTCTTCCCTGGTGGCTCAGATAGTAAAGGATCTATCTGCAATGCAGGAGACCTGGGTTTAATCCCTGAGTCAGGAAGCTCCCCTGGAGAACGGAATGGCTACCCACTCCAGTATTTTTGATAGGCAACATAAGGGAAAAAGTAGCTAAACTAAGCATTCAAAATATTAAGTTTTTGTCTTCAAATGGAAGGAAAAGTTAATACTCAATATTCAGTTATCTAGACAGTTGTGATGAATTTATCTACACTGACTCACCATGCTAGAAATCAGAAATGCAAATGACCAACAGAAAAACACCTTATACTTATTTTAACCTTGATGCAGATATGGAATAATATAACAATACCAATGCTTTCAAATATTATTCTAGAGAGATAAAATATATATCCATGCAATGTAATATTATTCAGCCATGAAAAAGATTAAAATACTGAAACATGCCCCGACATGGATGACCCTTGAAAACACTGGGCTAAGTGAAAGAAACCAGACACAAAAGGTCATAACTGTATGATTTGGGAGGGTTGAGGGGAAAATGAGGAGTGACTAATTAATGGGGTACAGAATTTCTTCTCAGGGTATAAACAGTTTCTAAAATTAGCTAGTGGTAATGATCTGCACAACTACACAAATATACTAAAGAGGTCAGAACGGTGAATCCAATGGTATGTAAATTACATCAAAACAAAGCTTTTTTTTTTTTTTTTTTTTTTAATGTGATTTTTAGATCCCTTCAGCATAACCTGTGCTTCCCTGAGCTCAGCTGGTAAAGAATCCACCTGCAATGCAGGAGACCCCGGTTTGATTCCTGGGTCAGGAAGATCTGCTGGAGAAGGGATAGGCTACCCACTTCAGTATTCTTGGGCTTCCCTGGTGGCTTATCTGATAAAGAATCCACCAGCAATGCTGGAGACCTGGGGTTCGATCCCAGGGTTAGGAAGATCCCCTGGCAAAGGGAACAACTACCTACTCCAGTATTCTGGCCTGGAGAATTCCATGGACTATACATGGGTCACAGAGTCGGACACGACTGGGCGCCTTTCACTTTCACTTTTCAGCATAACCTGCAGGCATTGTGCTTTCCCTGTAGTCTACTTTCCAGTCTACCTGCCTCACCTCCATTCCCATCCCTGACCCTAAATATTGCCGCGGACAGAAAGAGGAGGGGAAGGAGAGCAATGATCAAGTGGTCATTGAGAGGCGCAGGCTTCATCTTGAAAAAACTAACAAGTTTTAACAAAACTTAAGAGATGCCATCTGAAGAGAACAAGATGAGGAGTCACTGTGGCTCCTGATAAACTTTCTTTTTTATTGGGTTATTATTTTTTGTCTTAAGGACAGAAACTCCACATGCCCAAAGCAAACCAAATTCCGCCAGGCAAATCCCTCTCACTCTTACGTACAACCAGGCACTCTCCTCAGAGCTCATTTCAAAGTTCAAACCACTCACTCCCAAGATCTCGCATCACCACATCCCTGTTTCATCATCTTCCCACCAATTCCCATATTCCCCTTCTCTGTCAGTTGAGCCTCAGTCAGCTTTTAGTCAGGGACACAGCTCTGCCGCCGCCAGCCTCTCTTCAGAGATGCCATGAGCCTCATGATTAGCAAAATCAATGAGAAACAGTTCCTTGAGGGATCCTAAGTCAAAGTCACCAAGAATCAGAACGATGCCCGTAAAATGTTTAATATCACTAAGCAAGCTATTCTCCAAACTTGACCCAATTTGGTGAGATCATAGACTTTACTCTTAAAACCCATCCAGACACTGGACTTTCCAGAGTCTTTGCCTTTGTGCTTTTCAAAAATAAGGCCGCCGTTGAAAATGTGCTCCAAGTTAAAAAGCACAAACTGGATGACAAAGTGATCAATCTTAAAAGGGCTAAAGCCTTGGACTCGTAATTCCCCTCAAGAAAAAAATTTTGTGGGGGGTGTTGAATCCTCGAACACCTGAAGAAAAAAGTCAGAGAGTATTTTGGGGCATGATTCATAATATTGAGCTTCCACTGTGTCCAAGAACAAACCAAAGACAAGCTTTCTGTTTTATCACGTACACTGATGAAAAACGTGAGGAAGTTGTTAGAAACCAGATACCACCTGATTGGCTTTGGGCAGCGTGAAATTAAAATTGCACTCCTGAAAGAATGTACGAAGTCACAACCTAGGGGAGTAAGAGAGATTCCATTTGCCAGGCAAGGTAACCCCTGGAGAGATATAGGCTCCCAGGCAAACCTGATTCCTTGAAGCCCAAACCCAATGCCATGTGACACAAACCCCATGCCTTGCAGATCAAACCTGATGCCTTGCAGCGCAAGCCCGACGCCTTTCCTCCGAGGAACAAACCTGAGGCTTTTCGATGCAAACCAGATGTCTGGCGGGGCAAACCCAAATATCTTTGGTGCAAATCCAAGTGTTTATGGGGTGGCAGTTGGAGGCGCCAGCAGCAGAAACCCTCCTACCGTGTTTCTACCTGTTTCCTTCTAAGCCAGTAATGAAGGGTTTAATTTTCCTGATCAAATGTATGGCAATTCCACAATGACTACAATGATCAGTCAAGTTTTAATACCTATGGTGGAGATTGTTCTGTTGGCTATAACTATGGGCTTCAAGGGTTCAGAGCTCTGTTTACTAATTGCAATGCACAAATAAATGAAGCAGCTCCTTACGGTAATAGATTCCAAGGACTTTGCCAGCTGGTAATGGTTTCCAGGGACTTTGCCAGCCTTTCCGAAGATGAAGAAAGAAGCCACCTCAGAGCCACCCTGTCCTCGAATGAAATGTTACGTTACTGAAATAAGGAATGACTGAATTTACTGAGTTTACTAGGACGTTGTTACTAACTTTCTCTATTTTCAGCTGCTTTTAAGAACTAGTTTCCCCCCCGCCCCATAACCTTTTGACAATGTAGTGAGTGACAAGAAGATAACACAAGGATTTGAGACTTTTATTTTATGAAAGTTGTTTTCTCAAAAATAAATGTTTACTGGTTTTATATGCAACTTGATACTGGCTTGTTTCCTGTTTTTGTTGTTTTTTGGTTTGTTTGTTTTGTTTTTGTTTTCCCAGCAAGGGGAATGGGGGGAATGTGGGGGTTTTTTGTTTGTTTGTTTTTTGTTTTTTCGTCTAGGGTGGTTGGTTGGAGTAAGAGCTATCATCTACATTCAGACCTTAAAGTTTCTCTTTAGACTGGCTATTCAACCAGGCATTTCTTGCATTCATTCAACAAACATTAAGAATTATTCTAAGCCAGAAAGATGTACAAAGTAGGAAATTCAGAGAAGCAGCCCCCGGCTTAAAAGAAGCAGAAGCAAACAAGAAACACAATACAGTGTGGTAAGTCCTAGATAAGGCTTTGTGAAGGATGATGTGGTATTACAGACACAGGGCATCTAAAAGAGGTCTTCAGAGTGGTCCAAGGTGGAGTGCAGTGGGTAGGCCTTTGCCAATGTACTAAGACGAGAGAGAATACCAAGAAGACACGCAAAGGAATCAAAGTAGGAACTTAGCACACACTTTTGGAAGAGGGCAAAAAAATTTTTTAAGGGTAGAAACAAAGTTCATGTGGAAAATAAGGGAAAGGGGGTGGGCAGGGGCTTGAGCATGTTCACCAGTATCAAAGGTAAGCTACATATGTAATTTATCGCAGAGTTGGACACGATTGAGCGACTTCACTTTCACTTTCAGTTGTATTTTTAAAAGCAAAAAAAGATGAAATTTTTTTTCAAGGTAATTATTCATGAGACCTTTTACAGCATAGTTTTGGTACTGAGTCATCGAAATCTAATGTGTATTTTACAGCACATCTCAGTTCAGACTAGCCATACTTCAAGTGCTCAATACATGTAACTAGTGGCTTAAATTACAAAAGGCCTAGCTTGTATGCTCAGAGAAGGCAATGGCACCCCACTCCAGTACTCTCACCTGGAAAATTCCCATGGACGGAGGGACCTGATAGGCTGCAGTCCACGGGGTCGCTAAGAGTTGGACACGACTGAGCGACTTCACTTTCACTTTTCACTTTGCATTGGAGAAGGAAATGGCAACCCATTCCAGTGTTCTTGCCTGGAGAATCCCAGAGACGAGGGAGCCTGGTGGGCTGCTGTCTATGGGGTCGCACAGAGTCGGACACGACTGAAGTGACTTAGCAGTTTATATGCTGAGGGATTGAATTCTACCTTTAAGTCAATGAGAAATTAAAGGATTTAAAACAGGGAGTGACATAAAACAGCAAACTTCTAGTACATGAGTAACACTGAGCTCCACACTAGGATTCGAAAATCAATAAGACTCAATTCTGCCTTCAGGTAATTAATTGTCAAGAAGGAAAGACAGACATGAAACCAAGATTCTGGTGGGACTAAATTTAAAAGTTGAGGAAGAAGTCAATTTTACTTAGAAAGAATCATAATGCCTTTACTTTCCTATTAGAACACAAATATCCTGAGGCCAAATATATTGCACTCTTGTTTTTTCCTTAACCTGTAGCAAGCTAGATAGCTCTATAGCAAAAGCAAACAATACCTCTTGCACAAAGTAGGAACTTAAAAACAAATACTGCATAATAACACAGGAGCAAAACCCAGGAGCAGATACACCATCATGAATAAGAGAAAGAAACAGGAGGAGGCAACATAAAGAAAATATGAGGTAATTATTTCATTTTTAGTAGGAAATGTTTATTTAAATATCTAAGCAAGTGCTATCACTTTGATGGTGGAAAAATTTCAAATATGTACTATGTAATAATTACACTTTGTTAAATATATGGAGATGGAGATTAAATGGAATAATAGATGTGAAACTGCTTTGAAATGTTGAAATAACTGTACCAAAATCAGGTGTTATACACACACACACACCAGAATAGGCTTGCAATGGTGATTTTGATGCTTACTGCCCTTTGGTATTAAAAGTTATACCAAATACCAAACTGCAGTTTGAAAATTCAAGATCAACCAACTGAATTAACTGAAATATTTTTCCACATAATGCTTTTTAGAAAAATCTATAAAATCAGGCATGTTGTGTTGCCACAAAATAAAAGAGAATTCCTGGGTAGATTAATTTTAAAAATTCATAAAACTAATTGGTATTTTATAATATTTGAAATCATGAATGTCTCTCTGTATATATTCAAGACCAAGGACAAATATACATATTGTTCCAACAGGAAATGTTCAGGAGGAACCAGCTTTAATTTACCAGAGTTAACTCAATGAAGCTACGTGATTTTTGATTAAGAGCTTTTTTTCCTGGTCCCTCTGAGAATTAACTTGTCTATCGAACCAGACAAAATATAGCTATATCCACATTTGGTTGTTTGAACTAAAAAATCAAACTAAAGTTTCAACCAATTCAGAATCAGTGTAGCAGATGTTTTGATATTTCAGTTTTGCCCTGCATTGATATTTCATTTTTAGAAGTTATATAATTTTTATTTCCAGTTCCAGCTGGTTCATTTGTTAATTTAGGTTAAAAATCTCAGTAGAAAAAAGTATGGATTGGTTCAGATTTCAGTATATTATATAAGCTCAGCAAATTAGCATAAATTTATTATTTTTTAATGGGGGGGTTCGGTTCATGCTTAGTTCCAGGATGTTATTTTAGTTGTTAGAAACTAGGTTATGCAATTATTTGGCAGTTATGTCAAAAACAACTATTTCTGATCACAGTGACCCCAATTAACCCTCAGACAGCAATATATGTGTTTATGTATATGTATGCATTTAGATGCTATCTAAAAATATATGATGTGAAAGCCCCAGTTCAAGAGTTTATTGCTATTCTTAGGTAATGGCTAAGTCATATTTTCATTGGGTCTGGATTGACTGTCAGTTTAGTTCAGTCGATCAGTCGTGTCCTACTCTTTGTGACCCCATGGCTGCAGCATGCCAGGCTTCCCTGTCCATCACCAATTACCTGCTTGCTCAAACTCATGTCCATCACGTCAGTGATGCCATCCAACCATCTCATCCTCTGTCATCCCCTTCTCCTCCTGCCCTCAATCTTTCCCAGCATCAGGGTCTTTTCTAATGAGTCAGTTCTTCACATCAGGTGGCCAAAGAATTGGAGTTTCAGCTTCAGCATCAGTCTGTCCAATGAATATTAAGGACTGATTTCCTTTAGAATGGACTGGTTTGATTTCCTTGCAGTCCAAGGAACTCTCAAGGGTCCTCTCCAACACCACAGTTCAAAAGCATCAATTCTTCAGTGCTCAGCTTTCCTTATAGTCCAACTCTCACATCCGTACATAACTACTGGATAAATGATAGCTTTGACTAGATGGACCTTTGTTGGTAAAGTAATGCCTCTGCTTTTTTTAATATGCTGTTTAGGTTGATCATATCTTTTCTTCCAAGGAGCAAGCATCTTTTAATTTCATAGCTGCAGTCAGCATCTGCAGTGATTTTGGAGCCCAAGGAAACAAAGTCTTTCACTGTTTCCATCATTTCCCCATCTATTTACCATGAAGTGATGGGACTGGATGCCGTGATCTTAGTCTTTTGAATGTTAAGTTTTAAGCCAGCTTTTTCACTCTCCTCTTTCACTTTCACCAAGAGGCTCTTTAGTTCCTCTTAGCTTTCTGTCATAAGCATGGTGTCATCTGCATATCTGAGGTTATTGATATTTTCCCCAGCAATCTTGATTTCAGCTTGTAAACTCTGTAGAAATGCTTATATAATGATACTTATAAGCCCTAATGGCTGACCCAAATTGAAACTGCCAATTTTAATTATCTGACATTAGAAATGAATATTCTAGTAAGACTAGTTATTAGTTAACTTTATTCTTCTCAAAGTTTGTATGCTACTGGTGTTTATATCTCCATATTTGAAGAAACTAGATTTTTGAGAAAAGCAAATGCTATTAAAGAGTTAAAAAATTGGACCTATAAGAAAAAAATTTAAGGGGACTGGTTTATTATAGAGAAAATGTGCCTGAGGGATAATTAAATACAACCCTTTAATATTTTTAGTACCTTCTAAAGAAAAATAAGCAAAGCTGAATGGCTGTTTCTCAGGTGTGTCACTAGAGGCTATTAGTTTTGTCTTGCAGGAAAAATACATTTTAAAATTATGTCATAAATGTGTAACTAATTCCAGATACATATTATCTATGGACTTAGTGGAATTCCCATTTTGGAGTACAGTTAGAGATAAACTCCACTGTCTTTGACCTAAATTCATGGTTTTCAAACTTGGTTTGTCATTAAAATTCCTTAAAAGCACTGGAAAAAATTACCTGCACTCTACAACTCCTGGAAATTTTTACTGAGTAGGTTTGTTTTGGAACCAGGAATCTGTTTTGTAAAGCTCCTCACATAGATGGTAATGATGAACCATATATAAGACCAATGAAGACATTAAATAGAAGTCCAAGATCAAGATGTTGGCAGATTTGGTGTCTGGCAATGGCTTCCTGGTTCAAAGCTGACTCTCTTTTAACTCTTCTCACAAGGTAGAAGGCTTAAGGGATCTTTGTTAGGTCTCTTTTATAAAGGAGAGGGCTCCCACTCCTGAGGTCTCTGTACCCATGACCTAATCATCTCCTAAAGTCCCCACCTTCAGATTCCATCAACACTGAGGATCAAGTTTCAACAAATGAATTTGAAGGGGAACACATTCAGTTTATGGCAAAAACATTTTAACCCTCAGATTCTTAATTCTGTGATAAGTGTTTTATGAAGACCGCATTCAACTCTAGGGCTTTATGATTGTAGTGTTAATATTCACATGAACCAGTCAGTTTTTATTTCATATATACCCTAAAGATCCTCAATTATGTAAGACAGCATCAGTTTAAAAATTTTATAGTAGTCCTTGAAGCATATTTTGATTGAATTTCAGTTATATGAAAAATCAAACATCTCTTTTCAGAGAAGCAGAGGAGAACCCCTCCCCCACTGTGTAAACTAGCAGGGTTTCTGCTAATTAACACACTATGATACATTAGTATTGTAAGGCATGAAATATTTTCTTTTTTAAAAGATGGACCTTGGAGAAGAAATTGAGTTTAGAAAATAGTAAAATTTCTAATTTATGGAATAAATGACATTTTCTGTAAATTATATATATATATATATATATTTTTTTTTCCCTTTCCCCAATCCATTAGATTTCTCACTTGCTAATTCTACAATCTGTAGTCTTACAAATACATGGCAAATCTTCCCAATGGTCTGGTAGGAAACTAGCCCTGAAGTGCAGACAAGATTCTATAATTTATGTTAATGATTGCTTGGAGTCCTTTTTAGTGGTACATAGCTTTAGAACATTCTTCTATAACCAAGAGTCCAAGAACACGTGTAAATAAATGTTTGCCACCTCTAAAAATATGTCCTAGCCAAAGCCTATCCTCATACTATGGAAAAGAGCTCTGATGTGATAATACTTGTGATGAATGTAGTTGGTTTCCTGAGCTGATAAAAATCCCTTAATATCCACTTATTCAGTGTAATATGTTTTACAATCACTGTACTCACTTGAAAGACAGTAACTGGTAGGTGTTAATTAATTCCTCTCCATTTACACTTTTCCATAATCCGCAACATTCTTTCTCACATACAGAAATATGTAAAAGGGGGACTTTCATAAGTAATAGCTGTCAATTTTGCTAGCCATAGTCCTTGCCATAAAACTATATAATTCACTGGTCTGCAAAAGAACTATGATATAAAATATGTCAAAGGTTATATATAAATGCAAATGTAACAAAAAACACAATTGACGTTTATGGATTTTGAGCCTTATATATAAGTAAAAGCTCTGTGGACTACTAGACACAGTCTGATAAAATGTCAAAATGGTTCCTTAAGGGAAATCAAAATGATGTTCCAGCATACCATTTTTAATAGCCCCCACTGTTCTTTGATACTCCCTGATTTGCCTGGGGGAAGGGTTGTCACAGAAGTGCTAAAAGGCACTTACAAAAAATAAAACCATAAGCAGATATTGCTTATAGGGAAAAGACACATGGTAGCTGTCTCCAAGATTTCTCAGCTGAAATTCACTTTTGTAATTGCATTTATACAGTCACATGAACATATAGGACTTCTAAACTGATTAATTAAAACCATAATAAAGGTTTCATTTGAAAACAATAAATAACCATCACTACTACCTAGTACTTACAGATTTCTATATGGTCAACATCTTTGGAGAAAACTAATCAGCTAATAGTCATCACTATTCCGTACATAGATGATTTATTTCTTCCATATATATATAGAGAAAATTTGAGTAACTTTCCTAGCCCTTGGAGGCAATCAAGGATAATATTGAAATCTATTTCCAACTTCTTATATCAATCAGTAGAGCAGGCTGCTTAGCTCTTCCTGGTCTCTCAATCTAAAACAACAACAAAGAAGAACCCCCACCCCAAACAAAACACAATGGCAATAATAGTAACTACCATATTCCAAGTACCACCTATTTGCCAGACCTGAACTAGATGTTTACATCTGTTATTTTATTTAATTTAACCTACACAATGACTATTTGAAGAAATAGATGAAATAATTTTTACATTATGTAAATGAGGAAGCCACAGTTATTGGTGTATAAACCCACATGTAGTCAGTGGCAGACTCTGGCTATGAATGCAGCTGTTTCTAATTCTCCAGGGCTTGTATGCTTCTTCCTGAATGACATTTATTCTCTCAGCATAACATCACGTGCAAACTTAGTCAGACTAACACTTTCAAGGTTTTCTAAGAAAACGGTAGTCAGGTAAACATAAGGTCCAGAAATGTATAAGGGTAAGTGAAGTTGCTCAGTCGTGTCTGACTCTTTGCGACCCCATGGACTGTAGCCTACCAGGCTCTTCTGTCCATGGGATTTTCCAGGCAAGAATACTGGAGTAGGTTGCCATTTCCTTCTGCAGGAGATCTTCCAGACCCAGGGACTAAACCCGAGTCTCCCACATTGTAGGCAGATGCTTAACCATCTGAGCCACCAAGGAAGTCCAGAAACATATAGATTAAATATAAAGTGGTTAGGACAGGAGGTGAGATGGCAGTGGTAACAAAAGTAAAAATAAATTGGGGAGCAAGAGACCACTCTGAAATGTAGATAAAGGATATATTTTCAAATTGTGAAACTGCCAAGAAAGTAAATTTTTCTATAAAAAGAATTAAAGTGAAAGTCACTTAGTCGTGTCTGACTCTTTGTGACCCCATGGAATTCTCCAGGCCAGAGTACTGAAGTGGGTAGCCGTTCCCTTCTCCAGGGGACCTTCTCAACCCAGAGACCGAACCCAGTTCTCCCGCATTGCAGGCAGATTCTTTACCAGCTGAGCCACCAGGGAAGCCCATAAAAAAGAACTAAGTTTCAAGAAAAAAAGATGATACTTTTGATGCTTCATCCTGAATATTCAATTGGCCAAAAATATAAAAAAACAAAACAAAACAAAAAAAAAAACACGTTGCTTTGGTACAAAAAAAAAAAAAAAAAAAAAAAAAAAAACAGAGGGGAGGGCAGAGCACCAAAATTAGGTTTAAAGAGACTAATCCTTTTGTCTGGTATTAGGAACCTTCATCTTTAAAATTTCATCAAATAATATTTTCAAATATTCCCAAAATATAAATGGAAAATGGAGAGCAAATTTGTGCAAAGTTAGAGGGAGACAGCACGTTGAACTCATTTCTTGATATTGCACTGAGGAAACATTCCTAATTCTGATATGCTAGCCTCTTCATTGGATTATCTTTACATTTTGGCTATACTTTAAAGTAACGATGTTAAAAAAACTGTCTAGAATAATAATGTCATCACAAACTATACCAGCTTATATGTTATTACTAGCTGGTATCCCCACCTATGTATAAAGAGATGACTCTTAAATCACATTAATCTGTGCTTATATCAGTTCAACTCAGTTCAGTTCAATTGCTCAGGCATGTCTGACTCTTTGCGACCCCATGAACTGCAGCACGCAAGGCCTCCCTGTCTATCACCAACTCCCGGAGTCCACCCAAACTCATGTCCATTGAGTTGATGCCATCCAACCATCTCATACTCTGTCGTCTCCTTCTCCTCCTGCCCTCAATCTTTCCCAGAATCAGGGTCTTTTCCAATGAGTCAGCTCTTTGCATCAGGTGGCCAAAGTATTGGAGTTTCAGCTTCAACATCAATCATTCTAATGAACACCCAGGACTGATCCCCTTTAGGATGGACTGGTTGGATCTCCTTGTAGTCCAAGGGACTCTCAAGAGTCTTCTCCAACACCACAGTTCAAGAGCATCAATTCTTCGATGCTCAGCTTTCTTTATAATCCAACTCTCACATCCATACATGACTACTGGAAAAACCATAGACTTAACTAGAAAGACCTTCATTGACAAAGTAATGTCTATGTTTTTTAATATATTGTCTAGGTTGGTCATAAATTTCATGGCTGCAATCACCATCTGCAGTGATTTTGGAGCCCAAAAAAATAAGGTCAGCCACTGTTTCCAATGTTTCCCCATCTATTTACCATAAAGTGGTGGGACTGGATGCCATGATCTTCATTTTCTGAATGTTGAACTTTAAGCCTACTTTTTCACTCTCTTCTTTCACTTTCATCAAGAGGCTCTTTAGTTCTTCTTCACTTTCTACCATAAGAGTGGTGTTATCTGCATATCTGAGGTTACTGATATTTCTCCCGGCAATCTTGATTCCAGCTTGTACTTCCCCCAGCCCAGCGTTTCTCGTTATGTACTCTGCATAGAAGTTAAATAAGCAGGGTGACAATATACAACCTTGACGTACTCCTTTTCTTATTTGGAACCAGTTTGTTGTTCCATGTTCAATTGTAACTGTTGCTTTCTGGCCTGCATACGGGTTTCTCAAGAGGCATATCAGTTGGTTTGGTATTCCCATCTCCTTCAGACTTTTCCACAGTTTGTTGTGATCCACACAGTCAAAGGCTTTGCCATAGTCAATAAAGCAGAAATAGATGTTTTTCTGGAACTCTCTTGCTTTTTTAATGATCCAGCAAATGTTGGCAATTTGATCTCTGGTTCCTCTGCCTTTTCTAAAACCAGCTTGAACATCTGGAAGTTCACGGTTCACATATTGCTGAAGCCTGACTTGGAGAATATTAAGCATTACTTTGCTAGCGTGTGAGATGAGTGAAATTGTGTGGTAGTTTGAGCATTGTTTGGGATTGCCTTTCTTAGGGATTGGAATGAAAATGGACCTTTTCCAGTCCTGTGGCCACTGCTGAGTTTTCCAAATTTGCTGGCATATTGAGTGCAGCACTTTCACAGCATCATCTTTCAGGATTTGAAATAGCTCAACTGGAATTCCATCAACTCCACTAGCTTTGTTTGTAGTGATGGTTCCTAAGGTCCATTTGACTTCACATTCCAAAATGTCTGGCTCTAGATGAGTGATCACACCATCATGATTATTTGGGTCATGAAAATCTTTTGTTCAGTTCTTCTGTGTATTATTGCCACCTCTTCTTCATATATTTTGCTTCTGTTAGGTCCATACCATTTTTGTCCTTTACTGAGCCCATCTTTGCATGAAGTGTTCCCTTGGTATCTCTAATTTTCTTGAAGAGATCTCTAGTATTTCCCATTCTATTGTTTTCCTCTATTTCTTTGCACTGATCGCTGAGGAAGGCTTTCTTATCTCCTTGCTATTCTTTGGAACACTGCATTCAAATGGGTATAGCTTTCCTTTTCTCCTTTGTTTTTTGTTTCTCTTCTTTTCACAGCTATTTGTAAGACCTCCTCAGACAGCCATTTTGCTTTTTTTGCATTTCTTTTTCTTGGGGATGGTCTTGATCCCTATCCCTGTACAATGTCATGAACCTCCATGGACAGAGTTCATCAGGCACTCTGTCTATCAGATCTAGTCCCTTAAATCTATTTCTCACTTCCACTGTATAGACATAAGGAGTTTTATTTAGGTCATACCTGAATGGTCTAGTGGTTTTCCCCACTTTCTTCAATTTCAGTCTGAATTTGGCAGTAAGGATTCCATGATCTGAGCCACAGTCAGCTCCCAGTCTTATTTTTGCTTACTGTGTAGAGCTTCTCCATCTTTGGCTGCAAAGAATATAATCAATATGATTTTGGTGTTGACCATATGGTAATGTCCATGTGTAGAGTCTTCTCTTGTGTTGTTGGAAGAGGGTGTTTGCTTTGCTATGATCAGTGAGTTCTCTTGGCAAAACTCTATTAGCCTTTGCCCTGCTTCATTCTGTACTCCAAGGCCAAATTATACCAAGCTGCACCCAAAACTAGAGAACTTTTTTTTTTTCTTTTGGCCAGTGACTTCCTTTAAAACTACCTCCACTTGTGTGTGCACATGTGCATGTATGTATGTATAAAAAACTTTATTCCAAATCTGAAGTTTGCAGCAAAAATTAGATTAGATGAAGTTTCCTTGGTGAAATACAGTACACACACACACACACACACACACACACACACACAAAATATCAGGAGAGGCTAGTTTTAGAAGATAGGGACAGAGTGAATTAAAATTCCTGAACATGGACTCAGAAGTCTCTTAAAACAACAACTACCAACAGCTAATGTCTTCAGAGAAAACACCTTCCCCCACAAGCTATGGTAGGATAGAAGAGGGAGATGCTATAACCAAAAAGGAAAAAGGCAGGGGACACTTATTGAAGCTGAAGTACTCCTTCTGCCACTGAGTCACCTTGGAAATAACAAATGAAGTAGATGGAGGGAAAAAACATATCTGTGTGTATCCTACGTGAACAGATATATGGCAGGGCACAGAAAGATGTGTGTTTGTATATACATATTCACAAACACAAATTTTCCTAAAAGACTTCTGAACTTTCAATAGCCTGTGGAAGTAATGTCTATAATATGGGAAAAACTCATGTTCTTGAAAATGAATTGAAAAGATAGACTTGCTTTAAATCCACAGACAATATGCTATATCCAAAGTCAAGGTCTTATATACACTTTGAGGTTACCAGGAAAAGTATTATTTGTTTCTCTTGCTTTAGAGAGTACTCTGCAGAAACAAACCAGGGAGATTCAGATGGGAAATGAGAATCGGAGGACGTTTTACATTAAAAAACTTTATTGCAATACAAGAAGCATTAGACACTAGATTAGTAAACAAAATTGCAATCAAACTTAGCCATGTGACATTTCATACATAATATGAACTAAGATTCAATTTTGAGGTTTTAAGGAAATGCACAATTAGTTACATGCTATAGTCTGGATCTCATATAAAGATAGCCTTTGAAGTATACTTTAAAAGATTGCTTCTCAATTAAACTATTCTGATGCTGATTCTTGAGTTCATATGGAAAAATAAACTATCCCAAACAGTTATCACAGGGCTCCATTTTAAACTTCCAATATTTTATTTGGTGGTAACTACAGTGATTCACAGAGAGATCCTGCACCATGCCTGTGACTTGAAGCTACAAATGTCCTTGCCAACACCCTCAAGACATTTGGTCAGTTATTTAGTCATTAGTAAATGACTTCTCTAAACAGTTCTGGACTAGGAGATTGTGTGGGGGGTGGGGCGGGGGTGAAGAAAGAAAGTTAATAGGAAGGAGACAGAAGTACAGTTCCCATTGTTGGGAAGATTATAATTTAACTGGAGAGAAAACACGGCCACATGGGCATCCTGACATTATGACTAGAGTAAACTCATCACTGGATTACAAATCACTGAAGAAATAATTATCTATTATCATAATAATAAATAGCTAAATAAATACATAAACAGATGAAGAATGGGATAATCCATGACAAAGTTATAGGGATTGCTACAGCCAGAAAAATAATCATTTGCAGCTGTCATAGTAAAGATTGATACAGACAAAGATTATCAGTGAATACTAAATCTGAAAGAGCCAACATGATCAGGCAGGAGTAGAACATTTTTACAGTCTTAAAATGTCTTCCCACAGATTACCTATTATTTGCAAAAAAAAAAAAAAAAAAGAAGTATACCATTGAGAAATTAGCAACACTTTGTCTAAATGATAAAATTAACAACACCATTAATGCGCAGAGGTACATTGTATGTCTAGGGATGTCACACTCTAAGAAGGACACATCACTTATGTAGCATTTAACCCCAGGTTGTATAATCTGAATCTAATCATCAGGAAACAAGATGTAAACTCAAAGTGACTATTGCTATTTTTAAAGCCCTGTCTTCTTCAAAGCTGTAAACATCTTAAAAGACAAAGAAAAGCTGAGGAATTATTCTCAACTAAAAATGCATGATTGGGTAAACTGAAAAAATTCAGAACACAGATGGACATCCTCATTCTTACAGTGGTTCTTACAATGCAGACTGAAGTATTTACTTTCAGTGGTTCAGAAAAAGTGTGTGTGTATGTGTGTGTGTGTGTGTGTGCATGTGCATGAGAGAGAGAGAGTAGGGGAAGCAAATGAGGCAAAGCAAATGAGTCAAACTGTTAATAGTCAAATTCAGTAAAGGAGATGCAGGTATTCATTGTACTATTCTTATAACTTGTCTCAGTGTTTGAAATTATTTTCAAATAAAAGTAAAAACTGAGAGAATTTAGTACTTCACTTTTTCCCCTCTCCAACATACACATGTAACATACATACAAAGTGTTGATTTCAACTTATTTTATACTCTGTAACTTGTTTGGTTGCAAGTCCACATCCACCCAGAAACCTAAGCCAGAAATTTGGAAATTTTATTTCACTTGCCCTTTAGTATTATTAGCAAATCTATCATCCAGAGACTTTAGCATGCTTCTCTAGACAACGACAATATCATCAAAATGTCAGTGTTCCCTAAATCAACTTATAAATATGTAAACCACTTAAAATACCAACAGGTTTTTTAACTAGACATGCTGATTCTTGAGTTCATATGGAAAAATAAGCAAAAAATAATCATGAAAAATTGAAAACAGAAGGGCAAGCAGGAGAAATCAACCCTTCTAAGTATTAAAATTTAATATAAAGCCCTAAAGTAAAACACAGTCTTGTAGTTGCATGAATTGATATACAGATCAATGCAACAGAAAAGAAGTGCAGAAACTGAGCCAATGAATAGTGGCATGGAAAAATACAGAATAAACAAATTAGGAACAGTTAAATGTAAAATGTGAGGTAGGACCTAGGTACAGGAGTTAACAGGAGACTTTTCACTCTGTTTATAGTTGTTCATTGTTGAGCCATGTGAATCTTTTCACAGAATTAAATTAATTAAGTGTAAAAAATCAAACAAAAACAAAACACTCATTATGTTAAAGTTACTGAATTTGTAATTGTGCCAGAGTGAGACAGTAGCCAACTCTTTCCATGTGTAACTCTGCTCTGAAATCAAACCAGATTGTACAAGAAGAAACTAGTGGCTGCACATTCAGGGTCATATTGCAAAGTGCATCTAGCAGTTGGTTTCAATATATTCAATACAAGAGTCATCAAAAGGAATCTAACTTTGATTTTTACTTTCCCTAAGCCCAAACAAAGGAAGGGGGTTTTAATCATGTTATATGGAATATAAATTCTCTAACAGCATCCCATTAAAATCACAATACATCTGATGCTTAGGAATCCTTGAATGTCCATAACCCTTTAAGACATCTGTGAGACATTTACAGGTAGAAAAGGTGTGGAAGCCAACAGACTAACTGCTTAAATTCATTATAATATATATCACATGTCATTTATATATGCAAAAAGTTTATTTTTTTCTCTTATAGTTACTTTATAGAAGGTGCTTTGGGTTAAGAGGATAGACAAACCATATAACGGACAGCCTAAGGGATGCCAGTGGAAAATATTAGAAACGCTAATTATATGATTATATGACTAACCTTAGGTTATAGGAGATCAGTCCTGGGTGTTCATTGGAAGGACTGATGCTGAAGCTGAAACTCCTATACTTTGGCCGCCTCATGCGAAGTGTTGACTCATTGGAAAAGGCCCTGATGCTGGGAGGGATTGGGGGCAGGAGGAGAAGGGGACGATAGAGGATGAGATGGCTGGATGGCATCACCGACTCGATGGACATGAGTTTAGTAAACTCTGGGAGTTGGTGATGGACAGGGAGGCCTGGCGTGCTGAGATTCGATGGGGTCGCAAAGAGTCGGACACGACTGAGTGACTGAACTGAACTGAGAGCTTAATCAACTGCAAAGGTGTCAATCACCTAAACAATACGACCTGGGTGATTGACATTCTGTATTTCACATCAGAGCATGCGAATTCAAGTTTAGATAACATACTTTTCAAGCTTAATATTGTCTTTCCAGTAGATACAGTATCTAGATAATAGTAGCGAGTGTCACTGGTTCAATCATCTCAGCCCATAAAATCTGGAGATCATATATGAAAAGCATTGGTGTTGCTGAATGGGAAAAGACTCAAGGTTGGGTCTATTCTATGACCAGTAGTTATTATTAGGGACCTACCCTCTGATAATCAGTGAAGCAGAAAAACCTTCCTCGGAAATGAAGTGCAGTTTTTAACTCCTACTGCTTTAAATTGTTAACATATATTTTTATATAAAGAAAATTACATCTTCCCCAAATTTAAGTACTTATGAAATGAAAAGCATCAGTAATACAAATCATCAAAGGGAATTTTCTCAGTTTTCACACAACAGGTCATCTTCCAACATTACAAAATTTAAAGAATATAGTAACATGTTATATACAGTCAAAAAAAAAATTCCCAAAGGTAATAATGCCACATTAGAGAATTATATACATGTTTAACATTTTTCATCCAGCTATGATTCAGCTGGCCTTTGAATAATGCTTTTTGAAATTCATTTTGAGGAATTTTTAGCCTCCTGTTCTTGAGAGTTTTTTTATATTATTTTTAATTGATTTTTTTATTGAATGGAAATTGCTTTATAGAATTTTTCTGTTTTCTGTCAAACCTCAACATGAATCAGCCATAGGTATACATATATCCCCTCCCTTTTGAACCTCCCTCCCATCCCTCTCCCCATCCCACCCCTCTAGGTTGACACAGAGCCCCTGTTTGAGTTTCCTGAGCCATACAGCACATTCCCATTGGCTATCTATTTTACATATGGTAATGTAAGATTCCATGTTACTCTTTCCATACATCTCACCCTCTCCTCCCCTCTTCCCATGTTCATAAGTCTATTCTCTATGTCTGTTTCTCCACTGTTGCCCTGTAAATAAATTCTTTAGTACCATTTTTCTAGATTCTGTATATATGTGTTAGAATATGGTATTTAACTTTCTCTTTCTGACTCACTTCACTCTCTATAATGAACCTAATGTTCTAGGTTCATCCACCTCATTAAAACTGACTCAAAGGTGTTCCTTTTTATGGCTGAGTAATATTCCATTATATATGTATCACAACTTCTTTATCCATTCATCTGTCAATGGACATCTAGGTTGTTTACATGAGATTTACATACTGAGATTTACATACTGTAAATAGTGCTGCAACGAACAAACAGATACATGTGTCTCTTTCAATTTTGGTTTCCTCAAGGTGTATGCCTAGGAGTGGGATTGCTGGGTCATATGGTGCTTTCATTTCTAGTTTCCAAGGAATCTCCACACCAGCTTCCATAGTGGCTGTATCAATTTACATTCCCACCAACAGTGTAAGAGTTTTCCCTTTTCTCCACACCCTCTCCAGCATTTATTGTTTGTAGACATTTTGATGAGGGCCATTCTGACCAGTGTGAGGTGATAACTCATTGTAGTTTTGATTTGCATTTTTCTAATAGTGAGTAAAGTTGAGCATCTTTTCATGTGCTTGTTAGCCATCTGTATGTCTTCTTTGGAGAAATGCCTGTTTAGGTCTTTTTCCCACTTTTTGATTGGGTTGTTTGTTTTCCTGGTATTAAGTTATATGAGCTGATTGTATATTTTGTAAATTAATCCTTTGTCAGTTGTTTCATTTGCTATCATTTTCTCCGATTCTGAGGGTTGACTTTCACCTTGCTTATAGTTTCCTTTGCTGTGCAAAAGCTTTGAACTTTCATTAGGTCCCATTTGTTTATGTTTGTTTTTATTTCCGTTACTCTAGGAGGTGGGTCATAGAGGATCTTGCTTTGATTTATGTCATCGAGTGTTCAGCTGATGTTTCCTCTAACAGTTTTAGTTTCTGGTCTTACAATTATGTATTTAATCCATTTTGAGCTTATCTAGGTGTATAGTGTTAGGAAGTGTTCTAATTTCATTCTTTTCATGGAGCTGTCCAGTTTTCCCAGCAGCATTTATTGAAGAGGCTGTCTTTGTCCCATTGTATATTCTTGCCTCCTTTGTCAAAAATAAGGGACTTGTAGGTGCACGGGTTATTTCTGGGCTTTCTATCTTGTTCCGTTGGTCTATATTTCTGTTTTTGTGCCAGTACCATACTGTTTTGGTGACTGTAGTTTTATAGTATAACCTGAAGTCAGGAAGGTTGATTCCTCCAGCTCCATTCTTCTTTATCAAGACTGCTTTGGCTATTTGGGGTCTTTTATGTTTCCATATGAATTGTGAAATATTTTTGCTCTAGTTCTGTGAAAATATCGGTAATTTGATAAGGATTGCATTGAATCTATAGATTGCATTTGTAGTAGAGTCATTTTCAAAATATTGATTCTTCCTACCCAGGAACATGGAATATCTCTCCACCTGTTTATGTTATCTTTGATTTCTTTCATTAGTGTCTTATAATTTTCTGTGTATAGTTCTTTTTTCTCCTTAGGTAAGTTTATTCCTAGATATTTAATTCTTTTTGTTGCAATGGTGAATGGGATTGATACCTTAATTTCTCTTTCTGAGTTTTCATTATTAGTATTTAGAAATGCAAGTGATTTCTGTGCATTGATTTTGTATCCTGCAACTTTGCTAAATTCACTGATTATCTCTAGTAATTTTCTGATACTATCTTTAGGGTTTTCTATGTCCAGTATCATGTTATCTGCAAGCAGTGAGAGATTTACTTCTTTTCCAATCTGGATTCATTTTGTGTCTTTTTCTTCCCTAATTGCTATAGCTAGGACTTCCAGAACTATGTTGAATAATGGTGGTGAAAGTGAACACCCTTGTCTTGTTCCTGACCTCAGGGGGAATGTTCTCAGCTTTTCACCATTGAGAATGTTTGCTGTGGGCTTATCATATATGGCCTTTACTATGTTGAGGTAGGTTCCTTCTATACCCATTTTTTTGGAGAGTTTTAATCATAAATGGGTGCTAAATTTTATCAAAGGCTTTTTCTGCATCTATTGAGATGATCATATGATTTATATCTTTCAATTTTGTAATATGGTGTTTCACATTGATTGATTTCTGTATATTGAAGAACCCTTACATCCCTAGAATAAACCCAACTTGGTCACGGTGTATGAGCTTTTTGATGTGTTGCTGAATTCTGTGTGCTAAAATTTTGCTGAGGATTTTTGCATCTATGTTCATCAGTGATATTGGCCTGTAATTTTCTTTTGTGTGTGTGTTTTCTTTGTCTGGTTTTGGTATCAAGGTGATGGTAGCCTCATAGAATAAATTTGGAAGTGTTCCTTCTTCTGCAATATTTTGAAAGAGTTTTAGAAGGATAGGCATTAGCTCTTGTCTAAATGTTTGATAGAATTCTCCTGTGAAGCCACCTGGTCCTGGGCTTTTTTATGGGAGATTTCTGATCACAGCTTCAATTTCAGTGCATGTAATTGGGTTGTTCATAATTTCTACTTCTTCCTGGTTCAGTCTTGGAAGATTGAACTTTTCTAAGAATCTGCCCATTTTTTCCAAGTTATCCATTTTATTGCCGTATAGTTGTTCATAATCGTCTCTTATAATCCTTTGTATTTCTGCATTGTCTGTTGTAACCTCTCCTTTTTCATTTCTAATTTTGTTTATTTGATTCCTCTCTTTTTTCTTAATGAGTCTGGCTAAGGGTTTGTCAATTTAGTTTGTCTCCTCAAAGGACCAGCTTTTAGTTTTATTAATCTTTACTATTGTTTCTTTCTTTTTTTCCTCCTATATTTCTGCTCAGATCTTTAGGATTTCTTTCCCTCTACTAATTTTGGGGTGTTTTATTCCTCTTTTTCCAGTTGTTTTAGGTGTAAAGTTAGGTTGTCTGCTCGATTGTTTTCTTGTTTCTTGAGGTAGGATTGTATTAGTATAAACTTCCCTCTTAGAACTGCTTTTGCTGCATCTCATAGGTTTAAAGTTGTCATGTTTCCATTGTCATTTATTTCTAGAAATTTATTGATTTCCCTTTTGATTTCTTCAGTAACCTGTTGGTTATTTAGAAAGGTGTTGGTTAATCTCAATGTGTTTGTGTTTCTTACAGTGTGTTCCTTGTTAATTGATATCTAGTCTCATAGTGTTGTGGTCAGAGAAAATGCTTGATATGGTTTCAATTTTATTAAATTTACTGAGGTTTGATTTGTGACCCAGGTTGTGGTCTATCCTGGAGAATGTTCCATGTGCACTTGAGAAGAAGGTGTATTTTTCTGCATTTAGATGGAATGTCTTGAAAGTATCAATGAGATCCATTTCACCTAATGTATCATTTAAGACTTGTGCTTCCTTTTTAATTTTCTGTTTTGATGATCTGTCCATTGGCGTGAGTGGGATATTAAAGTTTCCTACTATTATTGTGTTACTGTCAATTTCCCCTTTTGTGTCTGTTAGTGTTTGTCTTATGTATTGAGGTGCCCTATGTTGGGAACATAGCAATATACAATTGTTATGTCTTCCTCTTGGATTGATCGCTTGATCATTATGTAGTGTCCTTTTTAAAATGTGAAGTCCTAGGCCCTTTCTCATACCAATTAAATGTAAAATTCTGGGGCTTAGACATCTACCTTTTTAACTAGCTCCCCAGAGAATTATTTCTGCATAAAATTTTTAGAACGAATGAGTTAGCAATGGTTTATAACACTAGCTCTCCATTAGTTATACCTAAAGAACTTTAAAAAAATACCAGTCCCTAAGCTCCACTCAATTAATAGAGACTCTGTTGCACTGGGGGCTCCCAGGTGCTGTTGTTTTTGTTCAGTAGCTCAGTCATGTCCAACTCCTTGTGACCCCATGGACTGCAACACTCCAGGCTTCCCTGTCCTTCACTGTTTCCTGGAGTTCGCTCAAACTCATGTCCATTGAATTGATGATGCCATCCAACCATCTCATTCTCTGTTGCCTCCTTCTCCTCATGCCCTCAATCTTTCCCAGCATCAGGGTCTTTTCCAATGAGTTGGCTCTTCCTATCAGGTGGCCAAAGTACTGGAGCTTCAACTTTAGTTTCATTTCTTCCAATGAATATTCGAAGTTGATTTCCTTTAGAATTGACTGGTTTGATATTGTTATCCAAGAGACGCTCAAGAATTTTCTCCAGCACCACAGTTCAAAAGCATCAGTTCTTCAATGCTCAGCCTTCTTTATGGTCCAGCCTTCACATCTGTAAATGACCACTGGAAAAAGCATAGCTTTGTCTAGACAGACCTTTGTTGGCAAAGTGATGTGGTAAAGAATCCACCTGCCAGTCCAGGAGATGCAAGAGATGTGAGATGAATCCCTGGGTCAGGAAGATCCCTTGGAGTAGGAAATGGCAACCCACTCCAGTATTCTTGCCTAGAAGAGTTCATGGATAGAGGAGCCTGGCAGGCTATATAGTCCATGGGGTTGCAAAGAGCAACTGAGCACACACACACACACAGACACAGTCACAGACACAAACACATATACACTCTTATTGGGAATAGGCATAGGCAGATGTAAAATCTCCTAACATGTGCTTCTTTGAGGAGTCACAGTTGAAAATTACTGCTTTAATAGGTGTATTGGAGCCCTTTGATCATAATGAATCTAGGCAATGTTTACATAAATATCAGGTAGATCGACTTCTCTTTCACCTAAGAGTTTGTGCTAAAGAGAAAAAGGAAAACTAAGCCCTCAGGATATAGACTGATATAGAGAAAGTACCCTCGGGAAAATAGAACAGAGAAGACAAGCTAGAATTGCTGTTATATTCCTTTGACTCTATCCTTATCGCTCCTCTTACATCTTTTCTGTCTTCTTAAGTCTCCCTCTGTACCCCATTTATACACCATACTAATTTTATTCTCTTCAAATACATAGTTCTTCCTCTTAACATTTCTCATCCATTTCCTGTTATAAGGACATCTAAATTATTAAAGATTTTACTTCATGCAGTGTTTGCCCAAGGTGCTTTTAATGGGGGGAGGGTGGTGTGGGGGTAGGTAGGGGCAGTCATATTCATAAGGGGTAAGCTGGGTGGATTCAACCTAGGTAATCTGTTAGGAATGAGCTACAGAGTTATGTGAGTGGAAAATAAGATGTACTTCTACTGTGGGAAGTAAACAAATTAAACAGGTATATGAAATTTATAAATATGTTCATTTGTTAGTATGCCTTTGACATTGCCTTCTTAGCTTTGGAGTTGCTTGAGATCAGGCTCCCAAATCAAGGATAAGATCCTACGTCTTTAATAAAATCCACAAGAATGTAAACTTTCACATGTTCTTTGATGATGGTTTCCTTTTAAATTAAGCTATACCTGGTTTATCTCACCTTTCTTTTTCCTAAAGGTTTTACTTGTAAATAATAGGATTCATTTTTGTGTATATATATATATATATATATATATAATTTTCCCCATTTTTGCCCTCAATCTGCAGCAGTTCATTGCATTAGACCAAGAAGAAACCAGCATTCAGTTAAATGGTTCAGTTTGTATTCTACTATGTGCATAGATCTTCTTCAAGTTCCCAATCATTTTATTACATCTCGCTGTTGCTAAAGTCTCAATCACACCTACCACTGTTTTCTAACAATTTGATCCTAATCTTTGCTTGAAGACAATTCACCTAAGCAAACTCCTTACTCTGATGGAAATTTGGCTTTGTAAGATAGGAAATTTTCTTTAGCTTTTTATCTTAGTCTGGTCTCCTATACTTGGACTAATGTGTCCACTTCCTAGCAATGTTTTCAACAGCATGACTACTTGCTGGAGGTCAGACACCTTCCTTGCCCTGGTCTGAATCCAACTTTCTTTGCACTTTCTTGGAAATGAATTCATGGCAATTACTATCGGAGAAGAGGAGTGATACTTTAACCAAGGCCTAAGGTTTGTGAATTACAAGTATCTATCACACAAATTCTCCATGGATAAACATGGAATAGCCCTTGAGAAATATGCATTTTACTTTTTTTCTTATGTTTAATAAAAGTCTTGCCATTCTTCCAATTACTACTTCTTTTTACTTACTTTATCAGTTTATAGGGGGTGAAAACTAATATCAGTTCCTGCAGAAATGTTCTGTTTATTTCTCCCAAAGCTTAATTTGTAGTCCTAGTCTGTATAATGTAATGATTTGATGTCATTTACAAATACATCATGTATAAGCCTTAAAATGTGAATGGTTCATTTTCATTCATTTTTTTGAAAACCATCCATGAAAACTTGATACAATGGTGGTGAAACAAAAACTCTATGCCTTACTTCAGCTATATTCCATTAGGTGATTTAACATTACTTCTCAGGGTTTTTTGCACATTGGAATTATTGTCATGAAGATGTGTTTCTTTCCATATTAGTTAATATTTACCATTCTTGCATCTTGTGAAATAGATTTGAGGGCTTTCCTATGCTCTGATACAGGTAGAAACTGCATCTCAGTTCCAAATGAATACAAATTTTTACATGAGTGAGTCACATATCCATTATATCAAAAAGGGTATCTGCATTTGAAATATTCCCTTTTGGGGATAAATCTCTGCCCTATCCCCAATAACAGGGACACAATTTTTTATAAAAGTGCATTCAGATCTCCACTGTATGACTAAGGGAAAAGATAACAAGGGCCTATACTCCCAATAAGTACAATTATACACACCTGACCTATATGGACCAGGCCTAACAATAACACCAGGGGTTTAATGGAATTAACTACAAAAAGAAATGATACATCTTATGCCTGTGCTGTGCTGTGTTTAATTGCTTAGTTGTGTCAAATTCTTTGTGACTCCATGGGCTGTAGCCCACCAGGCTCCTTTGTCCATGGGGATTCTCCAGGGAAGAATACTGGAGTGGGTTGCCATGCCCTCCTCCAGGGGATCTTTCCAACCCAGGGATCAAACCCAGGTCTCCTGCATTGCAGGTGGATTCTTTACTGTCTGAGCCACCAGGGAAGCCGACATTGTATGCCTAGTCAGGGGCAAAAATAGTATTCTTAGTGACCTGTGCTTGTTTGTCCTGAAAGTTGTGCTGCCTGAGTTTGGGTTATCATGAGTGCCTTAAAAGGCACCCTCCCTCTCCTTAATTCAGGCATAATAAAGGATCAAGCCCAGTATATGTAAAATGGGCAAATGATTGTATGTTTCATTTTGCCCCAATGAAATTTTGTGTGTGGAATTTAGAACACAAGGATTTATTGGGGATAATTCTAAAGTCAAGGTGACAGACAAGTATCTGAGAAAATACAGAAGATTACCCTGATAACAGGATGGTTGTCTAGATAATATTTTGAAGCTTTTCTTGAAAGTGGTTAAGTGATATGTGAACCTCCTTTAGGGAGCATATATAGCACATTTCTAGTCCATGAAAGTAGTCCACATACCACTTAACCACTATGCACTTATAGCAAATAAGTCCTAGTCAAAGAGGAAGTAATAAAAAATGAAGAATATAGAAAGGGAAGCATATTTTGGAGAATTTACTTTGATTGCATGGAAAAATAGGTAATAAGTTACTTGATTGCTACTACGATATTATAGTTAAAGCTAGGTGCTTTTAATCTCACACAGAATACAAACATACACCCTCCTGGTTTTACTTTTTCATGAGTTATTTATTCTTTAATTCTCCTGAAACAAGGTGAGAACGGTTTTATAGTTATAAAACCTGCTCTCTCCTGTGTGATATTTATCATCTACAGAACCAACTACACTCAGTAGAATGAATTGGTATCCCATCTTTAAAAATGCATTGTGACTTATAAAATAAGATCAGTGAAATGTGGTTTACTGCCACTCCTAAAAGTCATAAAATGTCACTTCAATATGGCCTAAATAGTAAAGCATTTTATGATAACTTAACCCCCTTTTTCTCTTTTTAAGAACAAAAAATAATTTAGCAAGGCATCAGAGAAAAGTTTTAAAATCTGAAGGTCAGAGTTCAAATTTATATTGCTGTCTTTATTCACAGAAAGACACCTTCCTATTTATAGTTACTGCACACTCTGATTTTTCATATCCATAAACAATGAAACTCCACAGAAAATAATGTTGGTAAAAACAAACACCTCAGCATTTACTGGAATGATGTTACTTGGAGGCAAGTAAAAACCGAAAACAGAAAAAGAAGTCATATCTATGGGATATGACTAAATCACTTTATTCATGGCATACTGGAAGCTACATCAATTGATTCAACTCTGAAGGTATTTAGTAAATGACAGGATTGAAGATACCAAAGTCATAGGACACAGTCCAATTTAATCTTGGATTATATAACCCATTTCCACTAAAAAAATAAACCCTCTTTTTTCTTTGACAATTTTTTCCTATTAACTGTTATGATTCAAAGATGATGTCATTACTGCTTATAAATTATAGAGCTGAGGAGACAAATGAAGGATGTCCAATCCAATTTGGAAGATGAATATAAATTTTCCATTTCACTTTTAGTTGAAGACTCTGTTTGGGGGAATTCTGATACTGTTTTAAAGATGACTGCCCCATCCTCAATTGCTGGACACCAAGTCCATCAGTCTGCTGTTGCTTCTCTAATGTCTACACATCACCCTAATAGTTTGAAGTTATTGTCAAGAAGTTTGAGGGTACTTTTGCAATTACCCTATTTGGCATCACTGACTCAATGGACATGAGTATGAGCAAACTCCAGGAGATAGTGAAGGACAGGAAACCTGGTGTGCTGCAGTCCATGGGGTTGCAAAGAGTCAGACACAACTTAGCTACTGAACAACAACATGCTCACAATAGCTAAACTGCTTTGGGATCTTTGCTGCCATCTAATTACATGTATTTTGCCTAATGGAACTTGCCATGACAATAAATGATGCTAGTATTACTTTGAAGATCTACCTCTATTATTACATGAAGCTGGAAGAATGACCATCTCTTCTACTTCTTCCTAGAAGTGGTTAAAAGGCACTGTAAGATTCTATAGGGAAAAATAGTACCACTCTTTCCATAGAAATTTGAATGCATGTCTGAAGAAAGGATCACCCATATGAGGTGCTCTGGGGTTTTGAGGCAAGTTTACATTGTCCTCTGGACCAGGGCAGAAAACAAAAGTGGAAAGTAGAAGCTCTTCCCCTACATACTTTCCAACTTGCTTCCCTTCACCCTTCATTCTCTCTGCCTGACAACCACACTGTGTCCTCATGTTGCTCTCTTTCCCTCACCACCATCCCTGCTTGTTGTCCTGTTTCATCCCAGGAATATTCATAATTCCTATCCCCTACAATATATAGAGAATTCCACATTCTTTTAACAGGAGCCTTACTTCTTAAAAAGTTGATATTATCTGAATGGGCCTATCCTAATCATAGGCACTCTTAAAAGCTGAGAACTTTTCACCTTGCTTATAGTTTCCTTTGTTGTGCAAAAGCTTTTAAGTTTAACTAGGGTGAGATGGATGAAACTGGAGCCCATTATACAGAGTGAAGTAAGCCAGAAAGATAAAGACCAATACAGTATACTAACGCATATATATGGAATTTAGAAAGATGGTAACGATAACCCTATATGCAAAAGAGAAAAAGAGACACAGATGTACAGAACAGAATTTTGGACTCTGTGGGAGAAGGCGAGGGTGGGATATTTCGAGAGAACAGCATCAAAACATGTATATTATCTAAGGTGAAACAGATCACCAGTCCAGGCTGGATGCATGAGACAAGTGCTCGGGCCTGGTGCACTGGGAAGACCCAGAGGAATCGGGTGGAGAGGGAGGTGGGAGGGGGGATCGGGATGGGGAATACATGTAAATCCATGGCTGATTCATGTCAATGTATGACAAAAGCCACTACAATACTGTAAAGTAATTAGCCTCCAACTAATAAAAATAAATGAAAAAAATTTAAAAAATAAAAATTAAAAAAAAAAAAAGCTGAGAACTTTCTCCAGCTGACAGCAGGAGAGTAAGAGAAAAGTATGTGGACTTTGAACCAGGAGAAGGACTTGGCCATTGTTGGGTTCAAGATCGAAGGGGTTATGGAGAAGAAACGTGAAGTTTCAGGCACTAACAGAGGATCCCAATTGACAACTGGAAAGAGAATGGGGACCTCAGTCCTACAACTGAAGGAAAATGAATGTGACCAACAACTTGGAAAAACCCTGGAAGTAGACTTTTCCCCAGAACATCCAGATAAGAACTCAACCCAGCAGACACTTGGATTTTAGTCTTGTGAGGCCCTCAGCAGAGAATAGGTTGAGCTTTGCTGAACTTCTGACCTATAGAACTATGAGCTAATAAATTTGTGTGCTGCTTTCAACTATAATGGAGAAGGAAATGGCAACCCACCCCAGTATTCTTGCCTGGAGAATCCCATGGATGGAGAAGCCTGCTGGGCTACAGTTTACGGGGTCGCAAAGAGTCGGACACGACTGAGCGACTTCACTTACTTACTTCAACTATAATATTTATGATATTTTTAATGTAGCAATACAACACTAATACAATGGGTAAATTAGATAAATGCATCTTCACTAAATATGCTACCTGGTTAATGTGTGATCTCTCTAAGAAACAGAATGTCTAAAAACACTTAAAATTCATATGTTGCAAAGATACATTAATCAAACTCAAAAGTAAAGTGTTAGGAATGGCATTATGAATATAATAAAAGTAAAATTTAGAGCAAAATGTATTAAAGGAGATAAGGAGGGTCATTTTCTAGTGATATGAGCTATAATCAATAATGAAGATATGACATTATTAAAATGTATATGCCTAAAGCAAATCCCTAAAGAATGAGCCTAAGCATGTGAATTAGAAACTTTACATAGGGATTAGACTTCAAATCACATCACATAAACATCTATCTCTTCTACATTTGAATAAGGTCAGTCTTGCCTAGATGCAAATTGGGGAGACAACTCATGATTAGAAAATGAATCAGCACTGAGAAGAGAATGACTACTTGTAAATCAACATGCCCAAGACTGGTAACAGACATGCCACAGTTAATTTACAATGCATTTCAAATTATTTGCACAGCTCACCTAAAATAGCAGAGGCTAGCCAGAATCCCATGGAGGAATCTTTCTTCACATCTGGAGCCTGCAGAGTATCAAGTACTATTGATTTCACTGGCAGAAAATCTCATAGCTCTTTGGAAGTGATATGCAGCCTTGCCTAACTCCAACAATTCGCAGATCAGCAAAAATAAAAGCAAAATGTAAGAACCATACAAAGAGAAATTGACCTGAAACTTAATGAGATAGTTTGGGGTAGTAGAAAGAATATTCTAGCTCTTATATCTGTGTAACCTTAATCATACTATATCACTTCCCTAATCCTGGTTTCCCCATCAGTGAAATAAAAGGAAGCTGAAGTAGATAATATAAAAGTGTTCTCTTCACTCTGATACTTTTTTTTTTGATGATCCTTATGTTACAGTTACTTTATTTCCTATCTTGATTTTTTAATGTTTTGTTTTATATTGGAGTATAATTGATTAACAATGTTTGGAAGGACAGTAGACCTTAGAATCCACTGCCCGTCAAATGTTCCAGAAATTTTTTTCCCCCACAGATACTCATTCTGATGGATGGGTGGTTGAGAATCCATCTGATAAATCTTCCCACTTGGCTACATATCATCTTAACATCTTAACATGGCGTTCAATTTTTTCACAATGCCCCAACCTATATTCACAGCCTCTTTTATCGCCATTGTTGCACCAGACTATTTGCTGTTTCCTAAACATATAGACTACGTTTTTTCCAGTAGTCATGTATGAACGTGAGAGTTAGACTATAATTTAAGCTTAGCGCCGAAGAATTGATGCTTTTGAACTGTGGTGTTGGAGAAGACTCTTGAGAGTCCCTTGGACTGCAAGGAGATCCAACCAGTCCATCCTAATGGAAATCAGTCCTGGATATTCATTTGAAGGATTGATGTTGAAGCTGAAACTCCAATACTTCGGCCACCTGATGCGAAGAGCTGACTCATTGGAAAAGACCCTGATGCTGGGAAAGATTGAGGGCAGGAGAAGAAGGGGACAACAGAGGATGGGATGGTTGGATGGCATCACTGACTCAATGGACATGGGTTTGGGTGGACTCCAGGAGTTGGTGATGGACAGGGAGGCCTGGCGTGCTGTGGTTCATGGGGTCACAAAGAGTCAGACACGACTGAGCAACTGAACTGAACTGAACTGAAACATATTCCTTGCCTCTTTGCCTTTACTCAAGCCCTGATTCAAAATCCAATTCATTATCTGTAAAAAGACATCCCTCAATTTCTAAGTTAAATGTCAACTCCTTTATGAAACCTTTGCCAACTCATAATAGAGAACTACTCAGGAGCCTCCTAAAGTTAAAATTCAGGGTCACATTCCTGCCCTGCATAGGATTTTCAAAGTCCTTTTTATAAATGAAACATTTATTCATTTATTTATTTGTCAGGTCCCAGGGCACAGGTGAAACAGCAACTGTTGGTGGTCATTAGCCCACAGATTCACTTGTTTGGCCAATACATTATTTTCTTAAGGATCTGAATTTGACTGCCTTCAAACATACATTTCATTCCCCAGGTTGTCATCGGCCCCATCACTCAACAATGGTCTTGCACTATGCTTCACATATACATGCTCTGCCAGTATCCCATTTTATTTTATTTTTTAAGGCTGCCACCAGCCACAGTATTTCTTGGATCTTCAACCCCCAAGTCTAACTGTGGAGTACAATGCAGTTTCCATAATCAGAAATGCATGTTCAGAGCCCGCTGTTAAAATTATTTTCACTACTGTTTACAATAGGAAAATAGGGAGTAACAAATTAAAAGACATAGATTAACCAGTTCCTCCTCCAAAGCACATTCTCTTCTTAAATCTTCTGAAGCTTTATTATTTACTTCCTTCCTAGGGAGAGGAGAAGTGCTGTTTAAACTTGTCTACTTCTTCTGATACAAGATTTATTTTAAATGGCATTTTTGTTAGAGAAACAACCTACCATCTTCTAGTTTATTATCCTTATACACAAAAAAGAAAACTACATAATAAAGGTAACTGCTAAAATGACTATAAAATTTTTGTTTCCTTTTGAACTAAAACTAAATGAAACTGCATGTCATTCAATTTTTAAGTACTCAGATTCAGGATTTGTTCCATTAAAACTTTGACCTACAATCCTTTATTTCTATTTTCTTTTGGAGATTCACTCTCATTCTGCCAGGGCTTCAGGATTGCACAGCCAGTGGTAATGATCTAAGAATGCTTTAAGTTCCTTCTCTACTGTTCCCCAAAAGATGTAATATGTCACATTAAATAAATTTCACTAACAGAGTAGCATCTTTTTCTGCTCAAAGGAAATTAACCTAGTACAGATGAAGAAGAGAAGTATTTGAATTTCAGCAAATATTTCATGCCACACTTCTTTAAGAGATTATATCTCTGTTTTGTTTCTGTTTTGTATGCTGCTTTTTATTGGTGACTTTCTGCTAGCATTTTTTAAGAAGCAAAGATATATGTTTGCTGAGCTCACTCTAGTCCCCAGGCAGTCAGTGTTTCTCCCACCACCAAATGCAGAAAAATACTTGTCTTTCACTGAGCAGAGCTGCATGTAATTAAAATTTGGCAAAGGCAGAGCAGGTGTCACAAGGATCTGCTAAACTTAACACTATTGTGAATTGAAGCTAGTTAAATAAAAATTTTAGCAGGATACTTTCTTTTTTTATTATACTGCAAGTTGAGGTGACATGGAGATGATCCCTTAGATCCTCAAGAGGACTTCCGTATCTAAGGAGGCCACAAAGCTCTCCATCCTAGGTACACCGAGTTATTCATGCACATGTGTAGTTAATTCTAGAAAAGTGTGACAGGGCCAGCCTGGCACCCTCTCATTTCCCCATTACCAGTATTCATTGCATCCTCTCTCCTTCTATACATTCCAAGTCCCTATGTTAGATGATGTTTCTATCGATTTAGCTAGGATTTTATTGGAAGCAAGTTAAGTCATGAGCCCTCTGATGGAATAATTGCATTAAAATAGCTAAAGCCTTCAGTGTGGTAGACTCTAGGGATATCTTAAGGGTGGATTATTTATTTGAGGACAGTATCCCCTTAAAGCCCATTCCTAGTCTAGTTACTCCTAAGTCCAATTCCTATTGTCTAAGGAAATGTATTAGGGGAAAAAAAAGTCCTCATTTGAGACTGATGCAATATTCAAAATTTGACTTTTTGTTTTGGTTTGTTTCTTATAAGGCATGTCACAATGTTCCATAGTTCCTACTTAGAACCTAAGGTAACCCCTTTTATCTCAAAAACTAAACAGGCTTAACATAGCTAATATACAGAGGGTTTCCAGTAGACTTCTTCTAGCATAAGAGTTTTTATTAAAATTTTGAAATTGGTCATACATTCACACATTAAACCATTGACCACTGCTTCAAATCCATTCTAGTCAAATTCTATATATCTCAGTTTGCGTAGACTGAAAATGGTTTGTTTGGTTTTTATTCTTGGCAAACAAAGCCTTATGTGAAAATCACATAAGTATTATTTTAATTATTCCGTATCAAGAAATGGCAAAATCAACCAGTAGGACTACTCAAAAGCTTCTGCACAGCAAAAGAAACAACACAATGAAAAGATAATCTACAGAATGGTTAAAAAAAAAAAAAAACATATCTCAGAAAAGGAGTTAATATTAAAAAATATAGAATGAACTCAAACAACTTAATAAAAATGCAAGCAATCCAATTAAAATGGGTAGAAGGACTAAATAGTTTTTTTTTTCCAAAGAGGGACATCAAAATGGCCAAAAGGCACATGAAAAGATGCTAATCATCGGGAAAATGCAAATCAAAACCACAATGAGATGTCACCTCACACCTGTTAGAATGGCTCTTATGAAGAAGACAAGACAAAAAGTATTGTTGAGGATGTGGTGAAAAGGGAACCCTTATACATCGTCGGTGGGAATATAAATTGGTCCAACCCTTATGGAAAACAGTATGTAGGTTCTTCAAAAAATTGAAAAATGTCTCTATTTTCCTCTCCTTCCTTAGTAACTGAATCAACAGTTATCACTATACACAAAATCATGTTGAATCAATAAAAGTTAATTTGAAGTACCATGTGACTATGTATCATGAAACTAGTCATCTCTGTCATGGCTTTAATTACAAAAAGAAGTTACCATATTCATATTTTAATTCATTTTTTTCATATTTTTACTTACTGACTTCCTAGGGAATGCATTTCATCAAAAAGAAAAGGCATATTTCTATTCAAAAAGTTAAGAAATATCCAGAAAAAAATACAAACAATTATTCTAATTATGAAACAGCATAAAAGGGCAGTGGATGGTTGCATTTCTGGCTGGAAATAATGACTGAAAATTTTATTTATTTATTTTGACTGAACAATTTAAAATGATAAACATGTCAAATATACTCTTAAATTGCACCTAACATAAAAAGTTTCACTCTAGCTATTTGCCATGCTTTTGTTGATCTCTACCAATTGTATTAAATGACTTCATAAAATTAAATCATTCATGCAAAAAATATCATGCACACTTACACTTAAGAATCACATTATATGTGTTGAAGCTATAATTCATTTTTCCCTTAACATTTAGTATCATCACTTTGCATCAGTAACCTAGTAAGTACTTTTTGGGTTCTATTTTCACCAAAAGGAGTAATTACTTATAACTTTGAGAACTATTAGAGAATATATTCTGGAAGGCCAAGCATAATTGCTACTTGTGTTAAAGAGAATCACCAAAGTGGGAATGCAAATCAGTGTAGTCACTATGGGAAAAAAGTATGGTGGTTCTTCAAAAAACTAAACATTGAGTTGCCATATGATCCAGCAATCCTACCTCTGGGCATATATCCAGACAAAACTATAATTTGAAAAGATACATGCACCCCTAAGAACATATCTTAGCAGCACTATTCACAATAACCAAGACATGGAAAAAATCTAAATGTTCATTAACAGATGAACAGATAAAGAAGATGTGGTGTATATATACAATGAAATACTACTCAGCCATAAAAAAGAATGAAGTAATGTCACTTGCAGTGACATGGTTGGATTGATGAGATTATCATACTAAATGAAGTAAGTCAAACAGAGAAAGGCAAATATGATGTGACATCTATGTGGAATCTCAAATGCAACACAAATGAACATATCTATGAAACAGAAATAGATTCAGAGATATAGGGAACAGACTTGTGGTTGCTAAGGAAGGGGGAGTCAGGGAAGGAAGGATTTGGAGTTTGAGGTTAGCAGATACAAATGATTATATATAGAGTGGATAAATAAAAAGATCCTATTGTATAGCACACAGAACTATATTCAATAGCCTGTGATAAACCATAATCAAAAAGAATATATACATATATGAACCACTTTGATGTACAGCAGAAATTAACACAACATTGTAAGCATTAACAAAATTTTTAAAAAGAGAGAAATGCCAAGGTAATAGCAAGGGATGTTACACAAAGTTCTAAAAACATTTAGTTCACTTTTAAAATACTGAACATTGCCTTCCTTTCTTGTAGATCAATATAAGTGACTAGGTCATTTTAATTATAGTTTAAATATTAAGGTTGAAGTGCAACTATGTTGTTCCACGGCTTTTTAAGCCAATAATATTTTCTGCTATTTTCTACTCAACCTGCAAGACCCAAAGTATAGCCTGCATCCTCCAAAAAACCTTCTTTTCCACAGCACGGGTATAAATCTTACCTGACATCCTACATCATATTCTATATTACCCAGCATTTGTTCATGCTATCTTTTAAACACTTCACTAATAGCTTCATGTTTGCTAGTCTAACCTCTCTAAAGTAGCTTTACGTGCCTGGGTTAGGAACCAATGACTTCTATTTCTCTTGAATCAGATCATATGACCTTAGGTCTGTAAAAATCCAAAGGGCGTTCATCCTGTGCCCTTTCCTCGTTGTACACATGCTGAGACAATTGAGATTCAGGGAAGACTGTAACAAGATTAGAATCTAGATCTCTTGACTTCCAATTCCTGTTCTTATCACTACACTATGTTCCTTTCTCTGTTCCCCTTAGCATCTAGCTCACTGCTGGACTCCCAGGAAGCTGCTCAGGAGCCTTGTGCAGATGAAGCAAACTTCAGGGACCTTTAGTCTATAATTATTGCTACTGTCTCCAAACACTGCCAAGTTCTATACTCAGCTAAGAATGCTTCATAAGCTCCATCTAGAATTCTCTGAAAATTGTGACTTTCATCATTTATATTTTAATATTCCTTCTTTGCTTTTTAAATGTTATTTGAGTTATTGTGGTGATCTGATAAATGTACATATATGTGTATTACATGTATATACCTATGCGTGGATTATTTTAACATGGAAATATGAAGGAAACATGGCTTGAATTAAATTGTTGGTTTTAGAGTGGGATAAATATCTCACAGCTTTGAAAGCTGGTACCAGATAGCCCGGGGAAAAATGCCACAACACCTAAAAAACCTGAAGTTTAGATTAAAAACAAAACTGTTCACTTATCTGACTTTCTTAGGCCTTCAGGGAGTTCAGGTTCATCTTTCTTATACACATCTACTGAAAGTGGCCAGGACATAATAGGTTTTTACAAATAGACTAGAAGGTGCATCTTCTTGTTTTTTGGGAGTGGGGGAAGATGGGGGCCTGTGGGCTCTTTGTTGCAGCACACGGACTTCTCTAGTTGTGGTCTGGGGGCTCTAGAGCACAAGCTCAGTACTTGCAGCTCAAGAGCTTAGTTGCCTTGTGACATGTGGAATCTTAGTTCCCTGACCAGGGACCAAACCCGTATCCCTGCATTGGATGGTGGATTCTTGACCACTGGACCACCAGGAAAGTCTGTAGAATGTGTATCTTCTTAAAGCAACTGAAACAATTGCAGAAAATTCCTGTCATAGTTCACAAAGACATATTATACCTCACAAAAGCATTTTGCCACTATTTCCATTAAATGAGAACACAGTTGCCACTTAAGGGTAAAATAACAACAGTAACAACCACCACCACCATCTACACCACCACAAAATCTGCTGAGGGATGGATATTTGCCCTCTCCTTTCTTTTCTTTGAGTGAATGGTAAAGAAGTTGAATGCATCACACAGTGTATGAGCTAGAATGAATGAATCTCTATTGGTGTTCAGCCAAACTGAAAATTACATCCAAGCTATGCAATCTCAGTCCAGTCAAATGCAAAGCTGGTTAAATGGTCCTTTGTTTAGGAGTTATAAGTGACTTGGCAAGGATTGAAGTGAAGCCAGATATTGAAGCACTTTTGAAGTACCTACCTCATAGATTTTCTAATCTTAATGATTGATAACCCTAGGTATGCTGGCATTTTTACTCATTCTTGAATTATAACTGCTACCTATGCTTTTCACATTCTAATCTTTACTGTTAACTTCTTATCCAAGTGATCACAACAGATTCATCAGGTAGCTCATCTGCCTCAATATTAATGAAAATTCCTAAACAATATTTAGGGGTTAAGTATTATTTCTTTTGATATGAAAAGAAATACAGTTTTTAGGAAGTAAACAGGCAACACAGACTATCTGTATTAATGTGCCTAAGTTATAGCTTTCATATTCTGTCATGTATCTAGAATCAATTTTACAACAATAACCAGGCAGGTGATTTATTTTTCATTTATTTGTTTCAGTCAAGCTGAAAGTTGCAATGATCTTGGAAATTGGAGCAGCCTCTGGATCGAATATGATCAGTTTAAAGGGACTCAGTATAAATACTACCCATAACTCCTACATCCTAGTTAATAATAAGCTCTGCAGTAGTTTAGCTTAAGTCTAGGGCTTCCCTGGTGCCTCAGGTGGTACAGAATCTGCCTGCAATGCAGGACACCCGGGCTCAATCTCTGGGATGGGAAGACACCCTGGAGAAGGGGATGGCTACCCACTCCAGTATTCTTGCCTGGACAACCCCATAGACAGAGGAGTCTGGCAGGCTACAGTCTATGGGTTCACCAAGAGTCAGACACGATTGAGCAAATAATACTTTCACCTTTCAGGGAACTGCAAAGTTTGGTGTATTTGGCCAATTAAGGAAATTAAAAAGAGATATTCACCAGAATTTTTAATTATTTCTCATAAATGACCAAAATAGAATTTTACTGAAATTGCTCCTTGATTGTCTTCATCCAAAACTGAATTGCAACATCTTGAGGGGTTGGGATGCTGTCCTTTTCACTGTCATACTCCACCCCACATACTTACTGGCATTCAATAAATAATTAAATTGTATTAGATCTTCAATATCTTGAGGTATTTGACACCAATAGTGAGACAGTGCCATTTACATGGGTTCCCCTGATGTCTCAGATGATAAAGAATCTGTCTATTGCAAGAGGCCTAGGTTTGATCCCTGTGTCAGGAAGATACCCTGGAGGAGGGCAGGGCAACCCATTCCAGGATTCTTATCTGGAAAATTCCATGTACAGAGGAGCTTGGCAAGTTGCAGTCTATGTGGTCCCAAAGAGATGGACACAACTGAGCAAATAACACTTTCACTTTCTTCAACCAGTTGTCTTTGTTGTTTTTTAAATTATTAAACTTTCAAATTCAAAATAAAATAATCTTGGCAACAGTAGGGAGAGGACATACATATACTTATGGCTGATTCACATTGTTGTATGGCAGAAACCAATGCAACATGGTAAAGGAATTATCCTCCAATTAAAAAATAATAAATAAATGAATATCACCTATCAATATTAGAAAAACAAAATGATGTGGGTAACTTTTAAGCTCCCTCACAATGCATGAAGATTATTTATGAGTTACTTTGTAAGAGTGAATATGTCCCTAATAAATAGTTGGTTTGCAAAAATTTGTATGAAGATATATAAAAATATAAAACCTATATGGTCATCATTAGATAGCGTGATATTTCTCCATATGCCCAATTTCTTTTCTCATTCCCTTGAATCTGTGTCATATTCTGTTTCTAAAATTTATATTCAATTGCAAATTTTCACAGCACTCAATTTCTTGTCAAATAGAACAAATCAGATGAGAAGTGATCATGTATTCAAATAATAAGGCAGTTTAATATAACTACATTAAAATGTCCTTCATTTGCTCTTGCCTTATCTCTGGGACTCAAGCTATTAATACAATAAAATACTTTCTCGGGTCTTAACAAGTCCCTTTAAGGACATTTAGCCAAATTAACCAAATCAATTCTAGAGGATTTGGGAATCATGTCAATAAGTCTATGCTTATTTTGCTAATATTAGTCTACATTGGCTCTTTCATTTTCTGGTTACTTTTATACTCACAATATTCAATATGTCTATTAAATATATCACTGCAGTATATTAGACTAGAAAAATTCTTATCTAAATCTATTGTTTTTACTACCTGCCAAATATACCTTGGCCATTTAGAAAGGGTGACAAAAGTGTAGTATCTTATTGACTCACAGACATAGAAAACAGACTTGTGGTTGCCAAGTGGGACAGGGTATGGGGGAGGGATGAATTGAGAATTTGAGATCAGCAGATGCAAGCAATTATATATAGGATCAATAAAAAAATAAGGTTATACTGTATAGCACAAGGAACTATATTTAATATTTTGCAGTTAACCATAATGGAAAAGAATATGAAAAATTATATATATATATATATATATACATATATATATATATATATATATGTATACATATATATGTGTGTGTGTAGCTGACACTTTGCTATAGAGCACAAATTAACACAACACTGTAAATCAACTATACATCAATACAATAAAAATTTTCTAAAAGTATGGTACATTGTTCAAAGAAGTTTTAATAGCAGGAATGACTTATTTGGGCGGTTCATGCTTGAATATCTTTTGGGTTTCATTTTTGTTTAGGAAACCTTCAACCATGCTCATATATATATTTATACATATGTATATATATACTTGTAAAACTTGGATATCAGTCTCTTCTTCCTAGAGAGGTCTTCAATTCAACCTTTTATTTATCAAAACAAACTACAAAAAACAATTAAAAGATGTGACTTGCCTATAAAATATCAAGCACAAGACAGAACTCTGGGGATGAATATTCAGCAATATCTCTAAATGTAATTCATTCACTTGGAAGAATTAGTGGGGGGGGGAAAGTCTATTTATAGAAAAGAGAAGGGAACTTCACTATGCAAATAAGCCAGTTATTTCTCAGTCTGTTCAAGGTAGTGAATGGCAGACCAAATATCTTGCCCCATCACTTCCTTTTCTTTATTATTTGCTATTTCTGAGAGAGGCTGCTAATCACGTAGACTAAGTTTAGAAGTTGTCATCATTATTATCATGTTTAGTTAATTTTGAAGCTATACTGTCAAAACCTTAATACTTTCAGGTTATATCTATTTCAGAATATGTGAAACTCTTTGCTACCAAATGTAGAGCAAATTCCTGTGTTGGAAGGCCTCAACATTATATCTAACATCTCAGGATGCTGGCTGGATTGGTTTTAAATTATCACAATAATTCCAGTTTGAAGGCTTTTTCTTGGCATTCATTACACACATGAATGTTGGTGTTTTAATCTTATGTGATTTCAGCCTAGTCTATTTTAAAGTTTATAATGCCCAGAGGGATGGGATGGGGAGGGAGGTGGGAGGGGAGATCGGGATGGGGAACACATGTAAATCCATGGCTGATTCATGTCAATGTATGGCAAAAACCACTACAATATTGTAAAGTAATTAGCCTCCAACTAGTAAAAATAAATGAAAATAAATAAATAAATAAAAACTCTTTATGTTTAGCCAAAATAAATAAATAAAGTTTATAATGGAAACCCCAGGGCTAGGATCTAGTTAGAAAACTACAAACAATATATACTGTATTGCAGAGTTCAGAGAAAAATTCAGCAACAATTCTGAAAAAGTTCTTCATATTAGAATATTAACAAAACAGTGTACTCATTTGCTTCCCCAGCAAAGATCTATACATTCATTCAGTTTCACTTTTCCAACCTCTCCACGACACAGATGTGCAATCATTCCCTCTTCTATCTGAACTAAACTATCAACTAGAGATATTAACTCTAGTCTTTTCACACTCAAATTCATCAGGCTTACAGCTTCCAGACAGATTTTACTTAAATAACCCTTTGTCATGTCACTACTCTACCTAAGAATCTATTTCCTAACATATCAAATAGAAAGTCTTCCCCACTTATGAAGGTTCTCAATTCTGTCTCCATAGATAAACTTCCAAAAGGAAAACTTGAGAAAAACACAGCTCAGTATTTAGGCAGGGTTAAGACAGAGACTCTGAAACCTCAAACATAGCTATAGGTAGGCAGGGGACAGATGAGGAGCCCAGATAACTGGAACATCTGAAGTTCTTACAGGTAAGAGCAACTTATCAATTCTAAGGAACTAAGCAAGGTTTGCAGGGATGGAAGTTCTTGAAGATAAAGACAGAAAATGACTCCAAATACAGTGGGAATGTTGGTTATATACCGCTTACCACCCCTTAAAATAAATAAAGAACAACTCTTTATCAGTTTATGGGTCACTGCGTGGTTCTGCTGATCTAGGCCGACCTTGGCTGACTGCCACTGGGATCGTTCGTGTCTGTATAGTCAGCTGATGGGTCAACTGGGGACTAGTTTGTGCAGCATGGAATCTTCTCAGATAACTTAACTTCCCTCCATTTGCTTCTGCCTTCTTTCCAGCAAGCCTGCCCAGACATCTTGTCATGACGTTGGCAAAGGTCAAAGAAAGGAAACAAAAATGCACTTGAACTTTGAAAGTCTCTGCTTACATTAATCTTGCTAACATCTCATTGGCCAAAGCAAGTCACATAGCCAAGAGCAGAGTCAGTCTGGAAAAGACACCACCAAAAAGGCAGGCACAGAGACATGACTTCATAAGTCCAAAAAAAAAAAAAGTCAAAGGCCTTAAAAAAAATAGACTGAAAGGAGCTTTAACCTTTATATTAGTACAGGCCTTACTTGCATCCTTCCTATTCTCCTTCCTTATTTCATTTGTAAAGCAAATGTGTTTGGGGGTGAAATATCTATGAGTTATAATTATAATAGCAGTTGCTGAGAATTTCCTAATATAACTCTGTGGCAAAAGTGTTTGTCCTGTATTTTATGTATTCCCAGAAGTCATAGAAAAGACGAATATACCACCTGGAAATGTTCCACAAAACTAATTACCTTGAGGAATTCATAAACATTTCACAGATGGGAGTGTTATATGAAAAACTAAGTGATTCTCAGTACTTTGAGATATAAAACCTATAGTTCTAAACTAAATTTCAATGTTGCTCAGAAAGGTAATGACTGTTCATTCTAGCTCTGGGCTTTTAGTCAGTCCTACCATTTTTTAGCAAGTAGTATTTTAAATATTTACCCCAGAGTTCTCTCCCACCTTCTTACTTATTCCTAATCTACCTGTTTCCTAATTCCATTTCCACTGGGCTTTGAACTTTAAGCTTTTTGATTCTGAAGTAAATCTCCCTCTTTGGATCCTGTGTATTTAGTTTTTTTCTCAAGTATTTGAACAACCTTCAGTTAGTAGAAGAGTTGTGCCTTAGGTAGGCCTATCCCCTTTAAAACAAATCACCATCCCTAATAATTAGTCAAGTGATTCCATGGGAGGTGGGGTGCAGGCTGGGGTGGTAGCCACAGTGGTGACGAAGACAACCTTGGTGTCTGCCCTCACTAGAGCTTAAAATTTAGTGAAGACATACAACATTTAAATATAATTGCAGAAAGTAATCACAGTGCTAAGCCATCACTTTTCTTCCCATTTCTTACTCACTGAAAACAGATAGCTGTAAAGGAAGTGAATGAGTAGGTCACAATGCGTGTGACCTAAAAACATAGCTGGACAGTCTAACTTGTCTATGTAAGTCTCCTAATATGTGAGAGCTCATTCTCTCTGTGTTTGTATGTGTCTGTGTTTAGTACTTCAGTTGTGTCTGACTCTTTGCAACCCCATGTACTGTAGCCCACCAGGCTCCTCTGTCCATGGGGTTTCTCAGGCAAGAATACTGAAGTGGGTTGCTATTTTCCTCATCAGGGGATTTTCCTGACCCAGGGATCAAGCCTGCGGTTCCTGCCACGTCTCTTGCATTGCAGGTGGATTCTTTACCGCTGAGCCACTGGGAAAGCCCCATTCTATGTAAGGTACTGTATTTGGTATAGTGGTAAAGTAAAATAGGTGAAAGAAGGAGTGAAAAAGCTGGCTGAATATTAAACATTAAAAAAACTAACATCATGACATCCTGTCCCATCACTTCATGGCAAATAAATGGGGAAACAATGGAAACAATGACAGACTTTATTTCCTTGGGCTCCAAAATCACCGTGGACTGCAGCCATGAAATTAAAAGATGCTTGCTCATTGGAAGAAAAGCTATTGCAAACCTAGGCAGCATATTAAAAAGCAGAGACATTACTTCGCAGACAAAGGTCAATATAGTCAAAGTTATGGTTTTTCCAGTAGTCATGTATGGACGTGAGAGTTGGACCATAAAGAAAGCTGAGTGCCAGAATTGATGCTTTTGAACTGTGGTGTTGGAAAAGACACTTGAGAATTCCTTGGACTGCAAGGAGATCAAACCAATAAATCCTAAAGGAAATCAACCCTGAATATTCATTGGAAGGATTGATGATGAAGCTGAAGCTCCAATACTTTGGCCACCTGATGCGAAAAGCCAACTCATTGGAAAAGACCTTGATGTTGGGAAAGATTGAAGGCAGCAGGAGAAGGGGACGACAGAGGATGTGATGGTTGGATGGCATCATCGACTCAATGGACATGAGTTTGAGCAAACTCCGGGAGATGGTGAAGCACAAGAAACCTGGCATGCTACAGTCCAAGAGGTCGCAAAGAGTCGGAGAAGACTGAGAGAGTGAAGAACAACAAAGTAAAATAAGGCCCTGATATCTCCTCTTAAGGAGTTTACATGCTAGTAAGAAATAAATACATTGTCTACTGATAGTTCAGATTGATAGATTCTAAATCTTCAGAGTTCCAGCAGTAGAAAGATGATAAGATAATGTTCTTTTTCACCTGCCAAATGGATTTTCTTAAACGTTTGTATGCCGATTATGAAGAAAAGTTTTCTCCAATAAGGAAAAAAGACCATCAGATGGTGTTCATGGAGAAAATAATTTACATATGTCTTAACCATGTAGTAATCTACTTTGTATCTCAAAAAGTTTCCTATGAGAACAGAAAGAAGCTATAGGGACTGCAGAGAGTAGCCATGGAGAGAAAAACCTTTCACTTTTCTCACTGGTAGATTAGTAAAATAACAGTAGGTAAAATCTTGGTCTGCCTTAACAAATTGATGGGAAATATTTCTAAATAGTGAGGGAAAAAAGACATTTATTTTTAAAAACTACTGCTCTGACAATCCCCCAAATCACTAATGCCCCCAAATGCATGTCCTATAATGTCAAGCTGCATCTGAGCCCCATCTACCTGCCCAAAAGTATCCCCTGCTATTCTTTACCTGGCTGGCCCTATCACAAGACTACTGGACTCATTTCAGCTTCTGGAACAGGCCCAAACTCTCTACCATCTCAGTCTTTACATAGCTTTTTTTTTTTTTTTTTTTCTTCCTAGAGATCTGGAGCTCAGCTGGTAAAGAATCTGCCTGCAGTACAGGAGACCTGGTTAGATTCCTGGGTTGGGAAGATCCCCTGGAGAAGGGGCAGGTTAGCCACTCCAGTATTCTTGGGCTTCCCTGGTGGCTCAGATGGGAAAGAATCTGCCTGCAATGCAGGAGACGGGAGTTTGATCCCTGGGTTGGGAAGATCCCCTGGAGGAGGGCATGGCAACCCACTCCAGTTTTCTTGCTTGGAGAATCCCATGGGCAGAAGAGTCTGGAGGGTTACAGTCCATGGTATTGCAAAGAGTTAGATATGACTAAGCGACTAAGCACAAGCAGAGACCTTGAAGCATCCTTCAGAATCTCAATAGCCAGTTTTGACTTTACCCTAAAGCTTTCAACTTAGCTGTCACTTCCTTAGAGGGAATCCCTTTTTATCCTATCTAAATATTTTCCTACTACCTTTTATCACCACCATATTATTCTCTAATGATTCCCTATTTAATTCCTTCCTAGTACTAATAGCTCATTATAACCTGTAATTAAATGTTTTCTTTATTCGTTTAACATAAGTCTTTCCCCCTAAACTATAAGTTATGTGAGGGTAGGGACCTTGTCTATCATATTCACTGGTGCATACTCAAATCATAGCAGAGTATTTGGCACCAAATAGACATTCAAAAATACCTTTTGAGTAAGTGAATGAAATATATATTCACAGTAACTTGAAACCAACATTAATTAATAGGTAATATTGATTTTATTTATATTTTTGTTTAATCTTAGAAGAAAAAACATGACTGGGCTTCCTCTGGTTTGTTTCCATGATGATGGACTCATCTTCCAAATATTCTGAAGCTTTCAGTTGCCGTACACTAGGATGATATACCAGCTGTCCCTTGGCTTCCATAATAGATAGCAGCACTTGCCTCATGAATGACCAAGGTATATGATCTATGCCTAGCAGGAATGAACCCGTCCCTAAGAAGTAGGCTTAAGTTGATTATTATTTCTGTGTTGAACAACAGTCTCAAATTGTTGTCAAGATTCTTTTGGAAAGGTCATATTTGAAGTCATCAGTAAAGCAAATTATACATTGACAAAGGTGTTTCCTATACTTGTTTGCCACTGGATTATTCATCATCAGCATCTGGTTATTTACTGGTAACAAAGGTTTGCCAGTAGAATATTGACTCTTTTTAGGCCATTCTTGAAGTTCTGTGAGTAAAACGTAGGGAGCATAAACACTCAACTTTGAATTAACACCATGCATACCACCAGTATTTGCTAGAAGAAGCTATTTTCATAGTTCATAAGTGACCAACCATAGCTAAGTAAAACACCTATGTCTTAAACTGATAGAATTGATAGTTTATGTCATGTTAGAATGAATGGCATACTTTCATGTTCAGCATTTGCTAGGGTTTGTGTTCCTACACCCCACCCATCCCATCCAAGCCTTAATACACATGAGACACTAGGCTTCTAACCATAGTGAAAGACTGTGTGTGTGTGTGTGTGTGTCCACCAACTAGAAAACAGCTTTCGTACTACAGTAAAAAAAAAAAAAAATACTTTTCATTTAAGAAAATTTTCTCCCCCCAATTCATTTAATGATGGACTAATTTACATAATAGATACCCTCATGCTGTATATTGGGAAATTCTTAAGCTTTATTCAATATCATCTCAGAATCTTAATGCTACATGTATTAAATGATTGCAATCAGAGGACTTACAAACAGTATGGGGACTTCCCTCGTAGCTCAGCTGGTAAAGAATCCACTTGCAATGCAGGAGACCCCAGTTCGATTCCTGGGTCAGGAAGATCCTCTGGAGAAGGGATAGGCTACCCACTCCAATATTCTTGGGCTTCCCTGGTGGCTCAGTTGGTAAAGAATCTGCCTGCAATGCTGGAGACCTGGGTTCAATCCCTGGGTTGGGAGAATCCCTTGGAGAAGGGAATGGCTACCTACTCCAATATTCTGGCCTAGAGAATTCCATGGACTGCATAGTCCATGGAGTCACAAACAGTCGGACATGACTGAGTGATTTTCACTTTCCCTTTCAACAGTATATTCTTTAAAGTTCATTATTATTATTATTTTTGTAAGCAAAATTTAAGGTCTTGGAATATGACCAACCTAATAAAGAAATTAATAAAAAAAAATAGATTCTGTACATGTAATAATTAGTTCCATAGCAAAGTTCTATGCTACTTAATATCACACATTTTCTTTTACTGTAGTCTTATTTTGGTGCCACAGAGATATAGTTAGTCTCCTTAGCTCTTATATAACTTCTTTCAACCATTTGAAATCTGGTAATTTGATATTTTTTCTTCCATGTAGATGCTTTAAAAGTCAAATATATTTGGCATTTACAAAAGTCATAACTTTTCCTCTTCTTGTAAATTATCTGAAAGCTTACATTTTGTTAATAAAATTCATCTTCAGTAGCATAAAAATTCACAATTTCAATTCTGTTTAAGCTTTGATGACAAATTGTCTTACTACCTCATTTCTTTCTTGCTTCATTTGACTAAACAAATGCCCTACAGTAGGAACATCTACTTGTGAAGAAAAGATTAATCCATCTTTTTAAGAACTCTGTAATAAAATCTTTATAATCCCCCACATCAGTGAAAGTAGTGAATACTTTATATCTAGTTTCACAATTATATTAAAAGCATCACAGACATTCATATTTTTGTAAATCAAAAACACAGAGGATCATCTGCTTTACCTTGCTGAAACCTACCATTTTTCAATTTCAAAACATTTAAGCAATGAATAGAAGTCTTCTTTTAAATTTCAGAGCTTATCTTCTTTTCTTTACAAGATCTTTCTTCTAAATATTAAATGGATATTTCTTAGCAACAGTAAGTAATATTTAGGTCTTAAATTATTTTGCAGTTTTCATTTAAAAATTAAAAGACCCACAAAATACTTTGTGTTTACTTCCAAATATATATTTTTAATTTGATCCCTCCCCCCAAAATCTCTCCCTATTTTCTCTTCTCTCTCAGATGATTTCATTTTCTACTATTATTTTTGGCATTTGCAGCATTCAACTAAATGTTCCACTAAGTACCTAGACTGGATAGGTGGTTTTTAATCATTGATGTTGCAAATAATTAATCTTTCCAAAAATAATAGGAAAAGAGAAACAACTTGTGACAACAGTAAGGAGGGAGGAAACGATGTAAAATCATGTGCATCTGGGAACCCATCTTGAACATTTTTTGCTGATGACTAAAATATATATTGGTCAAAAAATATGCAACATAGCAAGTATGAAACATTTACACCTACCTGATTGTATAAGATATGCTAGATGCTATAATATTCTTAGAGGAAAGTATAGGCAGAACACTTTGTCATAAATTGCACCAACCTGTTTTTTGATCCAACTCTAAGGGTAGTGAAAATAAAAATTTAAAAATGAGACCTAAGTAAACTTAAAGGTTTTTGTACAGCAAAAGAAACCGTAAGCAAAAAGAAAAGACAGCCCTCAGAACAGGAGAAAATATTTGCAAATGAAGAAATTGGCAAGGGATTTATCTAAAATATACAAACAGCTCGTGCATTTCAATATCAAAAAACTAACAAACCAATCAGCTTCCCTGGTGGTTCAGATGGTGAAGAATCTGCCTGCAATGTGAGAGACCCAGGTTTCATCTCTGGATTGGGAAAATCCCCTGGAGAAGGAAATGGCAATGCATTCCAATATTCTTGCTTGGAGAATTCCATGGACAGAGGAGCTTGGTGGTCTACAGTTCATGGGGTCGCAAAGAGTTGGACAAGACTGAACAACTAACACTTTCAGTTTTCACCTTTTTTTTTCAACAACCCAATCAAAATATGGCCATAGTATCTAAATAGACATTTCTCCAAAGAATACATAGAGATGGCTGGAAAGTACATGAAAACATGTTCAACGTCACTAATTATCAGAGAATTGTATATCAAAACTACGAGTCACCAGTCAGAATGGTCATCATCAAAAAGCCTACAGACAACAAATGCTCGAGAGGGTGTGGAAAAAGGGAACCCTCTCATACTGTTGGTGGGATTGCAAATTGGTACAACTACTATGGAGAACAGTATGGAGGTTCCTTAAAAACTAAAAATAGAGCTACCATATGATCCAGTAATCCCATTCCTGGGCATGTATCTGGAGAAAAACATGATTCAAAAGTATACATGTACCCCAATGCTCATTGCAGTGCTATTTACAATAGTCAATATATGAAAGCAACCTAAAGTCCATCCACAGAGGAATGAATAAAGAAGAAGTGGTATGTATGTACAATGGAATATTACTCAGCCATAAAAAGAATGAAATAATGCCATTTGCAGCAACATAGATGGACCCGGAAATTATACAGAGTGAAGCAAGCCAGACAAAAACAAATATATCACTTATATGTGGAATCTAAAAACATGATACAAATTAACTTAGTTAGGAAATAGAAACAGACTTCGAAATTGAACTTATGGTTACCAAGAGGGTAATGTCAGGGGAAGGATGGATTGGGATTTTGGGATTAACATATAAATACTACCAAAAGATAGATAATCAACAGGGACCTACTGTATAGCACAGGGAACCTTACTCAATATTCTGGAATAACATATATGGGAAAAGAATTTGAAAAAGAATGGATGTATGTATATGTATACCTGAATCACTTTGCTGTACAGCAGAAACTAGCACAACATTGTAATTCAACTATTGTTGTTTCTGTTTTAGTCGCTAAGTTCTGTCTTACTCTTTTGTGACCCCATAGACTATATAGCCTGCGAGGTTCCTCTGTCAATGGGATTTCCCAGGCAAGAACACTGGAATGGGTTGACATTTCCTTCATCAGGGGATCTTCCAGATCCAGGGATCCAACTCCTGCTTGGCAGGCGGATTCTTTACCACTAAGCGACCACGGAATACTTCAACATAAAAAAAAAAAAAAAGAAAGAAAGAAAGAAAGAAAGCTTAATGAATCTAGGATAGTGAATCCTCAGCATTAGAATGGATATGTTTTCTAAAGTGCAAACTCCTAGGATCATCATTTTTATTTTATATTTCACATATCTTGTTATCATACAGAAGTAAAAAAAAAAAAAATTTCAAAGAAAACATTTGCTTTAAGACTGCTTTCTCATGGTTCTTAAGTCATACAGTTCCTTACAAAATAGAACTGTAATTTATTAAGAGGTCCATTTGTTTAGGAGCAATTTTGAACATAGCTTTTTACTCTTATGCTCTTATTTTTGAATATTTTACTTAAAATAGTATTAGTGCTTACTTTTTAAAAGCCATACTGAGACTAACAAATAAATTTTAGTAGCCCCATTTTTCTCATTGAAATGCAAAGTAGAGATACTCTTAACAAGCTTTACTATAAGCTGCCCTTTGTTTGGGCTTCTTTTGTGGCTCAGCTGGTAAAGAATCCGCCTGCAATGCTGGAGACCTGGGTTGGAAAGATCTCCTGGAGAAGGGAAGGGCTACCCACTCCAGTATTCTGGCCTGGAGAATTCCATGGGCTGTACAGTTCATGGGGTGGCAAAGAGTTGGACACGACTGAGAGACTTTCACTTTCGCCCTTTGTTTAAAATCTGTAAAGTTAAAAAATAAATTTATTCATTCTGGGATTTTTCAAGTGGATAATGATAAAAGTATGTTAAAACTAAAATCAATGCAATTAATCAAAGAGTGTCATAAAATAGGAGAGTGGCATTTAAATGTACTGCATCAATGACAAAAGAGGTAAAATTTTTCAAGAAGTTAAAATAAAAATGTTAAAAAAAAACAAAAAAAAATGTTAATTGAATATAAAAATAAAATAAGTGATCTCAATGTTTATAAGAACTACTAGACATATAGACATATTTCTAGACATGTTTTTAAATATCTTCAGGAAATCTTAATTGTTTTTTGGATCATAACTTCTACAAAATTTGAGGTTATAGAATCCAATGCAAATATGCTTTATTACATTTGAGACTTTCTGATAAAACTTTAGATCAGATTTACATTAATTATCATAAAGTTTCAATTTGTGATTTATTCAATCCTTCTTATTACTAGATGTACAAGTTTTTGTCTGTAATTTGGTTCATATAAATATCCAGAGGTTACCATTCATTTCAGATGTGCACTTACTCAATGTATCATGGCTCCTATTACTCTGTTAGGATTCCATTCCCTTTGTGTTTGTTTTCTGACAAGGAACATAACTCTTCCTGATGTTAACAGCATTGTAGGAGACCAGAGAGACTTTGTTCCTTTCGAGGGGAGTAACTGAAGTCATTAAAGATAAGCTGAGATAGTGAGGCAAAGAGCTAAATAAGGTAGAAAATATAAAAGTAGCTAGAATCCTAGATTTCTTCCTTTATTCTTCCAAGTTAAAAAAAAAGGATTTAACTTATACTGATAGGTTGGGGGGACATGATCTTAGCTATATTCATATTAGGAATAGAACAGTGGTCATGTCTAAGGTATTGGGGGTTCTGTTAATCTTCAGCTGGAATTGAAAAATAATGATGATAAGACACCACCACCATGCCAACATGTAGATGGTTCTAAAGGTAGAGAATTTTGTTAATAATTTTTGTAGGACCTCAAGAAGGACTATGCCTCAATAAGCATAGAGTGTTTTGAGAATCCAATTTTGTTTCAGGCTTATGGGAGAGTGATAGATAGACCAAATTCCCATATATTATGGGCACATTGTCCCTTGTCCTGAGCTGGAAGAGCTGGAAAGGGTCAGAGAAAGATGGAAACACTGATCCAAACATTGAGGTCAGGAAGAGTAATGACAGTGTGAGAATACAATCCCAACTTCTTTTTTTCATGACATTTAAGATAGGATGGAGTTCATAGCATTTGAAATTTTTCAAATTTTTCAAATTTACTATAGGAACATTGTAAAAGTCAGCAAATGCCTTGAATTAACCTGTATATTTGATGTATAGAAGTATCCTATATTAAAATTTCATGTCAGTAATTTCTTATATTGTTATTTTGTGTCCATTATCCTTATGTGTCGAAAGCTTCCCACGGATCCTGAAATTGAGGAAACAGAGCATTCTAAAGCAGATTTTCTCATTTCTCTACTGGATTCTACAAATTCCACACATTCAAAGACTGTGTAGTAGGCTGAATAATGGCCACACAGGGATATCTGGTTCTCATCCGTGGAATCTATGAATGTTATCTTATAAGAAAAAGGAGTCTTTGCAAATGGGGACTAAATTAAGGATCTTGAAATGAAGAGATTATTTTGGACTCTCCACGTGGGCTCTATAACAAAGCACCAGTGAGAGAGGCAGAAGGGAGTTTTTACACATATGGAAGAGGAAAAGGTGATGTAATAATAGAGGTGGAAACTTGGAGTGATACAGCCACAAGGCAAGAAAAACAAGGAATACCAACAGCTACAAGTAGCTGGAAGAGGCAAGGAAATAGTTTTTCTCCTTGAGGTCAGACTTGCTGACAGCTTGATTTCAGCCCAGTAATATTGATTTCAGATTTCTGATTTTAGTGACAGAATAAATTTCTCTTCTTAAAAGTCACTAAAATTGCGATAATTTGTTAAAGCAGATTGATGCCCCCTCCACACCCTACTACTAAAGATGTCCACATCCTAATTCCCAGAACACATGAATATGTTATATTACATAGCAAAGGGGAACTAAGGTTGTAGATGGAATTAAGATTCCTAATCAGCTGACCTTAAAATAAGGAGATTATCCTTGATTATCCAAATAAGCTCAAAGTAATCATAAGGGCCCTTAAATGGAAAAATAAATAAATAAATAAATAAAAGGAGGCAGAACAATCAAAACCAGATAGATGGTATCATAAGAAAGACCTAACCAGCCACTGTAGGCTTTGAAGATGGAGGAAGGAATACTGAGTTGATAAATGCAAATAGCCTCTAGAAGCTGCCAAAGTCAAGAAAATGGATTCTCTCCTAAAAACAAAGAAAAGAACACAGCCCTGCCAACATCTTGATTTAAGCTCAGTGAAACCCACTTGACTTTCAGAACTGTAAGATGACAAATACTGTTGTTTTAAGCCCCCAAGTCTGTGACACTATGTTATAGCAACCATAGGTGCTAACACACTATCCCATAAGAAGAAAATGTAGGGAATTCCCTGGTGGTCCAGTGGCTAAGACTCTGTGCTCCCAATGCTGGGCCCTGGGTTACATCACTGATCAGGGAACTAGATACCATGACTAAGAGTTCAAACGCTGCAACTAAAGATCCCACGTGCCACAACTAAGACCTGGCACAGACAAATAAACTAATTTTTAAAAAAGAAGAAAATGTATGTAAAAGTAATGTGAAGACATGTACATTTATGCTGAAAACTGTACAAAGTATGTAACAAACATACAAAATATTAGTATGTTTTCTGTAACTAAAATATCCCATCTACATCCCTTGATATTGTATAGTTTCCTTTTCACATCTGATGATGGCATATATACTAGCACATAAAAGCATAACTTCCTTGACTATTAAACACTAAGAATTTCACTAGTCCCATGGATTTTTGATTCAAAATCAAATCTAATTTTTAATTCAAAAGTCAAATGTAAATGTTTCCAGTTAACCAACTTACCCAGATAGTGTTAATTTTATGTGTCCATTTGATTGGATGACAGGGTACCCAAATACTTGGCTAAACATTATTTCTCAGTGTGTCTGTAATAGAATTTCCAGGTGAAGCTGGCGTGTGGATTGGGGAACACAGTTAAGCAGTGTGCTATCCTCAGCATAGGTAGGCATCATCCAATGTTGAGGGCCTACATATTTCAAAAAGACAAAGGAAGGAAGAAGTCAGCCTCAGCCATTCCTGCCTTATTTCTTGAGATGAGGCATCAATCTTCTCACTCCTTCCCTTGGCACTTGTGGTTCTCAGAAATAATGGTTAAGTTGGACTTCATTAAAAAAAAAAAAAAAAACTTCTGCTCTGTGAAAGGTAATAGCAAGAGAATTAGAAGACAAGTCATAGACTAGGAGAAAATATTTGCAAAAGATACATGGTAAAGTACTGTCATTCAAAATATACAAAGAACACTTAAAACTCAACAATAAGAAAATGAGTCACCCAATTTTAAAAATGGGCCAAAGACCATAACAGACACTTCATCAAACCCAGGTCTTTTGCATTACAGGTGGATTCTTTACCAGCTGAGCCACAAGGGAAGCCCAAGAATATTGGAGTGGGTAGCCTATCCCTTCTCCAGTGGATCTTCCCCACCCAGGAATTGGATTGGGGTCTATTGCATTGCAGGCAGATTCTTTACCAACTGAGCTACCAGGAAAGCCTGTCAAAGAAGATATATAAATAGCAAATAAGCATATGAAAAGATGCCACATCATATGCATACAAAGAAATACTAATTGGAACAGGAAGAAGATACCTGTACATATCTACTGGAATGGACAATATGCAGAACACTGAAACCACTAAATGCTGGTGAGAAAATGGAGCAATAGGAATTCTCATTCACTGCTGGTGGGACTGCAAAATGGTCACATTCTGAAAAAAACAGCCACGTTCTGAAAAACAGTTTGGCAGTTTCTTACAGAGCTAAACATACTCTTACCATAGTATTTAGCAATCGTGTTCCTTGGTCTTTTACCCAAAGGAGTTGAAAACTTATGTCCACACAAAAACCTGCACATAGATGTTAATAGCAGCTTTATTGATAACAGCCCAAACTGCAAAACAACCGAATATCCTTCAAGAGGCAGAGGGATAAATGAACAGTGGTACATCGAGACAATGGAATATTATTAAGCACTAAAAAGAAATTCATGGGGTCGCAAAGAGTTGGACACAACTGAGTGACTGAACTGAAAAAGAAATGAGCTACCAATCCATGAAAAGACACGGAAGAAACTTAAATGTGTATTACTCAGTGAAAGAAGCCAATCTGAAAAGACTGCATAATGTACAATTCCAACTGCATAACATTCTGGAAAAAGCAAAACTCTGGGGACAATAAAAAGATCAATGATTGCCAAGGGTGGATAGCACAGAGAAATGAATAATCAGAGCAGAGAGTATTTTTAAGGAATTAAAAATATTATGTGTGATATTATAATGATGGTTATATGTCATTATACATCTATCTAAAACTGTAGAAAATACAACACCAAGAATAAACTCTAAGGTAAACTATGGACTTTAGGTGACTATGTAGGTCAATGTAGGTTCACCCTTGATGAAAGAATGTGTCATTCTGGTGTGCAGTGTTGGTAATGGGGGAAGCTATATATGTGAGGAGGTAGAGGGTACACAAGAATGCTCTATACCTTCATCTCAAGTTTGTTGTAAACTTAAAACCACTCTAAAATTTAAGTTCTTTACAAGAAAATAAAAGTACAAGATTCAACATTTGGGTTTGTTTGTAGGAATTAGAAACAAAGATTCTTTACACACATCATGACTTAAAATTTGATGTTTCCAAAGGTTTGAGTTTGACCATTAAATTCAAATAAGTATCTAAACTTAGATACCAAACAAAACAGTATCCACTAGTCAAGCAAATGCAATGTAAATATAAATTTAATTATTAACAACCTACCTCACACGATTCTACTATCTTCTTCTGCTAAGCACAGTTAGGCAATACAAACATCTTCCCCACAGATATTCTAATACTTCAATTATAATTTTCAGTTGTCTAACATTTCACAGTAATCAAACATGCAAAATACAAATATATAAATTACAATTTGTAACCAAAATTAGTTTTCTCTGAAACTAGCTCCCATTTCTTAATTGCAACACCTTGCTTAGATTTTTACAAAGTGTGATTTTTCACCTAACTGATTTTACTAAAAATAATATTTTCCTAATGCTTATTTGGGCTTCCCAGGTGGCACCAGTGGTAAAGAACCTACCTGCCAATGCAGGAAATGTAAGAGATGCCGGTTCAATCCCTGGGTAGGTAAGATCCCCTGGAGGAAGACATAGAAATCCACTCCGGTATTCTTGCCTGGAGAATCCCATGGACAGAGGAGCCTGGTGGGTTACAGTTCACAGGGTCACAAAGGGTCTGACACAACTGAAGTGACTTAGCACACAGCATGCGTGCACACAGCACACAATGCTTATTCAATTCTTTATTCAAAATCCTTTCTAACTAATATCAGATATGTGGTTACTGAGCTATTCAATATTTCCTCTCTATAAATACAGAAAGGGAATGCTATCATTTCCTATGAACGTATTTTTTAAACAATCAGCTATACCTCCAGATATTATTATTGCTATTACTATTGAAATCCTTCGGTAATATGACTTTATCCTTTATTTTTTCTTGTAGCTATCTTGAACTTTGCATTATGGATTTCTGTCACAGTTCTACTCATGTCATCAAGTCACTGTATAACTTGCCTGCAACTTTGGAGGTCTTTCCAGGGAAGCCACACATTTATCAAAGTCAACTACACTATAATTTCTCAAGACACTGCCAAGCATTTCATTAATTTGGGGTATGCTAAACACAATAGAGTCGATCATGTTTTACAAGAAGTTTATTTTTCTAGGTAAAGAGCCACCATGGAAGGTCAACTTTTTGATACTCAATTAGTAAGAATCACAACATGATTTGAAATTTGTATTCAAGTACTCAATACTCCAACGACCTATTAGATGACTTGTGTCTTAATAGATAGGAGTGTTCAATTCAGGAATTTTCTCCAACAGTGCTGTCAAAACTAGCAAGACTGTGGGAATGATTCTAGTGGACTCTGAGAATGTCTTTGATGCAACCAATACTGCCATTAATCATGATGGTATGGTCACTCACCTAGATTCAAACATCCTGGAATGCAAAGTCAAGTGGGCCTTAGGAAGCATCACTATGAACAAAGCTAGTGGAGGTGATGGAATTCCAGTTGAACTATTTCAAATCCTAAAAGATGATGCTGTGAAAGTGCTGCACAAAATATGCCAGGAAATTTGGAAAACTCAGCAGTGGCCACAAGACTGGAAAAGGTCAGTTTTCATTCCAATCCCAAAGAAAGCCAATGCCAAAGAATGCACAAACTACCACACAATTGCGCTCATCTCACACACAGTAAAGTAATGCTCAAAATTCTCCAAGTCAGGCTTCAACAGTATGTGAACTGTGAACTTCCATATGTTCAAGCTGGATTTAGAAAAGTTAGAGGAACCAGGGATAAAATTGCCAACATGTCTTGGATTATCGAAAAAGGAAGCGAGTTCCAGAAAAACATGTACTTCTGCTTATTGACTATGTCAAAGCCTTTGACTATGTGGATTACCACAAGCTGTGGAAAATAATTAAAGAGATAGGAATACCAGACCACCTAACCTGTCTCTTGAGAAATCTGTATGTGGGTCAGGAAGCAACAGTTAGAACTGGACATGGAACAACAGACTGGTACCAAATTGGGAAAGGAGTATGTCAAGGCTGTATATTGCCACCCTGTTTATTTAACTTATATGAGGAGTACATCATAAGAAACGATGGACTGGATGAAACACAAGTTGGAGTGAAGATTGCCAGGTGAAACATCAATAACCTTAGATATGCAGATGACACCACCCTTATGGCAGAAAGCAAAGAACTAAAGAGCCTCTTGATGAAAGTGAAAGAGGAGAGTGAAAAAGTTGGCTTAAAGCTCAACATTCAGAAAACTAAGATCATGGCATCCAGTCCCATCACTTCATGGCAAATATATGGGGAAAAAGTGGAAACAGTGACAGATTTTATTATCTTATCTTATTATTTTATTATTTATTTTATTATCTTGGGCTCCAAAATCACTGCAGATGTTGACTGAAATTAAAAGATACTTACTCCTTGGAAGAAAAGCTATGACTAACCTACACAGCATGTTAAAAAGCAGAGACATTATTTTGCCAACAAAGGTGGGTCTATTCAAAGCTATGGTTTTTCCAATAGTCATGTGCAGATATGAGAGTGGACTATAAAGAAAGCTGAGCACAGAAGAATTGATGCTTTTGAACTGTGGTGTTGAAGAAGATTTTTGAGAGTCTGTTGGACTGTGAGGAGATCCAACCAATCCATCCTAAAGGAAATCAGTCCTGACTATTCATTGGAAGGACTGATACTGAAGCTGAAACGCCAATATTTTGGCCATCTGATGGGAAAAACTGACTCATTTGAGAAGACCCTGATGCTGTAAAAGATTGAGGACGGGAGGAGAAGCAGATGACAGAGGATGAGATGGTTGAATGACATCACGGACTCAATGGACATGAGTTTGAGTAAACTCTGGGAGTTGCTGATGGACAGGGAGTCCTGGCATGTTGCAGTCTATAGGGTCATAAAGAGTCAGACACGACTAAGTGACTGAACTGAAGTGATGGGCTGGTTGGTACACTGTAAGGCAAATACCCTTTTTATAAAAGATCAGCAAGCACAACATGCATTTCATTTCTGATCCTTTTTTCCTTGGATTATAATAAATATGCCAGCAAAGTCTAACAAATTTTAATAATTGGTAGCCATATTATTTTTCAAATGTCTTGAGACAGAGAGACATAGTAAGCAAATTTGGCTAATAAATCACAGTCACAGAAACACATCTAACAGACCCGAGAAGTCCCCAAATTTCATCATTTAAAGGGATCAGATCATTTAACACTAAAATGTATCTATCCTCAGGCTAAATAATAACATCTGTGAAGCAGCACCCAGCAACATTATGAAGTTAAGAATATCTAATTGAGACCCTAGAAGGAATTACAGCTGTTAGACCTGAATTGTGAAGGAGCCAGTGACATCTAATGTCTCACAAACCATAAGTAGGATAAGTTAACTTTTAAGAAAGTGACAAATTATGACAAAAAGATTCCAGAGTGAAGGGTATATGCCCAGTCAATTGAAATTGAGAAGGCAAACATTTATCTGATAAGAGTGTATAGCTGCCTACTAACAAATATTTGAATCCAAAATACTTATCTAAAGAGGATGACTCATTCTTATACCTCTCCCAGAACCCTCAGTCCAACAATAGTTCTTTAAGAAATTTTAAGAGCTATTTATTCAATCAGAGACCAGGGTTGATCCTAAGACCCATCCAATTCCCGCTTCTTAAAGAAAACAAAAATTTAAAGCTAGAATGTACTTACAAAATTGCCTATTTCAATACCTAGTACCAATTAAAGTACAAATGGATAACACAGCTTACTCAAAACATAGCAATTAAGTAATCAAGTTAGGACTATAGAGTAAGGGCAGCTGGGGTCTCAATGTAGGGCACTTTCTACTTTATTGTCTATTTTTGCTGTCTCTATTGATGATAATAGACACCTAGATGGAGAATCGGGAATTCAGTGGTTTTTTCCAGATATCGCTAACTTTCAATTTGCCCTTATACAGCTCACATTTGCCTTTACTAAATTATAATGTTTTAAAAAGCATGACTGTGACAGTGGTTTGAAATGGATATGTACTGACACAGTTCAGTCATGGGCATACTTACCTGAACCATACAATGATGATATGGTTGACATTGTAGGCTACCTTACCTCATAAATATTATAAGTGTTCAGGTTCAAAACTATTATGATACTCTTTATATGGCCAATATAAAGTTTAGGAATTCTCTGTGTCATTGACAACCTGGTGGTGGGAGTAGAAAGTACTATCCAGATAATGTACTAAGGTGCTTGAAATGACTGACTCAATGCAGAATTTATGAGAAAAGGCTAAGACAGCAACTATATATAAATGGAGTATTAAGGATCAAAGGAAATAAAACTTGGATTTATTTCTTCATTGAAAGAGAAAAGCAATTGAGTGTATAGAGAAGGAAGCTCAGACTCAGTGATCCCTGACTACCTGGTTTATAACTACATCTGGTTTATAAACTACTAGTTGATAAAGCACAACAAAACAAGGACATAAAAGTATTTTGAGAAATGAGGAAATCTAAAAGAAAGAGTTTGGAAAATTAAACTGACTAAAAATAAAGAATCATATAAAATGTGGTAATTAGTCACCGACTTAAAAGAAAATAAAAGAAGGTAAGAATCACTCAGGTTTCATGAGACATTGCTACTAGTTCTATAAATGGAATGGAATAAAACAGAGATTGAGCCTGGCCACACTGTAGCAATTTAAAGAGGATTCTTACTGAAAGCAGAGAGTGCGGAGAAGACAGAACATAAATATCAATTTGTCAGGGCTTGCCTAGAAAGGGGTAAAGATGGAAAAAAAGAAAAGGAATTCATTTAGTCAGTAGTCCTATAAAGGATATAAAAATGGATTTTTGCAAATAGACTAGAAATTCTAAAGAAAAAGCAGGCCAATGAATATTTAAATAGGAAAAGAAAAAAAGCTAAACTGACTAATCTCCCTTTCATAAATTGCCTATATCAAATTATAGATCAGTATTCTTAAATATTAAGCACCAACATTATGATGCAATACAACTTTCACTATTTCAGATACATACATTATGCATATGCTGAAATTTTTTGAATATAAAATAACCTAAAACATTTTTTTTTCAAATGAAAAACAAAGCCAAGGAGGGAAAAGAAGTTTACCTAATGAACCTAAAGCAACAAATAATTTTAAGAAAGCAATGAAGCCAAAACAGGACTAGACCAACTCCAAATGGGGAAAAATAGTTGAAGCAAGTTATTGCTAGACAATATTCAATACATAAGGATATTAGAGCATGAAACTGAATAGTCATATATACAGATAATAATGGGCAGAGTCAGTTTCCTTCAGTTCAGTTGCTCAGTTGTGTCCGACTTTTTGCCACCTGCCTGAACCGCAGTGGGCCAGGCCTCCTTGTCCAACTCCCGGAGTTTACCCAAATTCATGTCCATTGAGTCAGTGATGCCATCCAACCATCTCATCCTCTGTCGTCCCCTTCTCCTCCCACCCTCAATCTTTCCCAGCATCAGGGTCTTTTCCAATGAGCCAGCTCTTCACATAAGGTGGCCAAAGTGTTGGAGTTTCAGCTTCAACATCAGTCCTTCCAATGAACACCCAGGACTGATCTCCTTTAGGATGGACTGGTTGGATCTCCTTGCAGTCCAAGGGACTCTCAAGAGTCTTCTTCAACACTACAGTTCAAAAGCATCAACTCTTCTGCACTCAGCTTTCTTTATAGTCCAACTCTCACATCCATACATGACTACTGGAAAAGCCATAGCCTTGACTAGACGGACCTTTGTTGGCAAAGGGATGTCTCTACTTTTTAATATGCTGTCTAGGTTGGTCATAGCTTTTCTTCCAAGGAGTAAGCATCTTTTAATTTCATGGCTGCAGTCCACGGTGATTTTGGAGCCCAAGAAAATAAAATTGGTCACTGTTTCCATTGTTTCCCCATCTGTTTGCCATGAAGTGATGGGACGAGATGCCATGATCTGAGATTTTTGAATGTTGAGTTTTACCATTTAGCTTTGGTAAAACTTTTTTATGGACTTTTTTTGAGAACTAGAACTCAATAATGGTTCTTCCATTGTTTTAATTGACATATAGCTTGTCTACTGTATTATATAGTTTCAGGTATACACATAGTGAATCACTATTTTTATAGGTTATACTCCGTTTAAAGTTATAAAACATTGGCCATATTCCCTGTGCTGTACAGTAGATCATTATATCTATTTTATATACTGTAGTTTGTACCTCTTAATCCCCGACCCCTGTTTTGACCTTCCTCTTTTCCCTTTCCCCACTGGTAACCATTTGTTTGTTCTCTGTATCTATGAGCCTGCTTCTATTTTACCAAATTCACTTGCTTGTCTTATTGTTTAGATTCTGCATGTGATACCATACTGTATGTGTCTTTCTCTGTATGCAAACTTCACTAAGCATTTTACTGTCCAAGTCCAGCCATATTGTTGCAAATGGCAAGATTCCATTCTATTTCATGGCTAAGTAGTATTCCACTGTGAGTGTGTGTGTATGTATTCTTTATCTGTTTGTTGATGGGCATTTATGTTGTTTCCATAACTTGGCTATTGTAAATAATACTGCTATAAACATTGGGATGCATGTATTTTTTTCAAGTTAGTGCTTTCTTTTTCTTCTGATATATAACCAAGAGTGGAATTGCTGGATCATATTGTTGTTTAATCACTAAGTCTTGTCTAACTCTGCAACCCCATGGACTGTAGCATGCCAGTCTCCTCTGTCCTCCACTGTCTCCCAGAGTTTGCTCAAATTCATGTCCATTGAGTTGGTGATGCTATCTAACTATGTCAACTTCTGTTGCCTGCTTTTCCTTTTATCTTCTATCTTCCCCAGCATCAGGGTTGTTTGTGTTTTTTTTTTTTTTTTTTTTTTATCCCAATGAATGGACTCTTCGCATCAGGTGGCCAAAGTATTGGATCTTCAGCTTCAGCAACAGTTCTTCCAATGACTATTCAGGGTTGATTTTCTATAGGATTGACTGGTTTAATCTCCTTGCAGTTTGGATCATATGGTATTTTTATTTTTACTTTTTTGAGGAAACTCCATATTGTTTTTCATAGTGGCTATACCAATTTACATTTCCACCATCAGTGTACTAGGGTTCACTTTTCTCCACATCCTTGCAAACATTTGTTATTTTGCTCTTTTTATACCATTCCAACAGGCATGTGGTGATATCTCATTGAGGTTCTGATTTGCATTTCTCTGATGATTAGTGATGTCGAGCATCTTTTCATATGCCTCTTGGCTATCTGTATGTTTTCTTTGGAAAAAAAGTCTATTCATATTTCCTTCCCACTTTTGTAATCAGTTTTTTTTTTTTCTTTTTGCTATTAGGTTGTATTAGTTGTTTATATATTTTGGATATTAACTGCTTATCAGCCATATCATTAGCAAATATTATTCATTAGGTTGTATTTTCACTTTCTCAATGGTTTCCTTTGGTGTGAAAAAGCTTTCAAGTTTAGTTAGGTCTCATTTGTTGATTTTTGTTTGTGCTCCCTTTGTCTGAAGAGACAGATCCAAAAAATTATTGCTACAAGTTATGTCAAAGCAATTTCTGCCTATGTTTTCCTCTAGGAGTTTTATGGATTTCAGCCTTATATTTAGGTATTTTATCCATTTTGATTTTATTTTTGTATATGGTATTCAATAATGTTCTAATCTCATTGTTTTAAATATAGCTGTCCTGTTCCTGTTCCTGAGCATTGTTTACTGAAGAGGTGTTTTTGTTTTTGTTTTTGTTTTTATCTCCTATTGTATATTATGGCCTCCTTTGTCATAGATTAATTAACTAAATGTGCATTAATTTATTTCTGGGCCCTCTATCTTGTTCCATTGATGTATGGGTCTGTTTTTGTGCCAGTACAACACTGTTTTGATCACTGTAGCTTTGTAGTATAGTCTGAATTCAAGAAGCATGATACCTCCGGCTTTGTTCTTTTTGCTTGTGATTGCTTTGTCTACTTGTGGTCTTTTGTGGTTTCATATAAACTGTAGGATTATTTGTTCTAGTTCTGTGAAAAATGTCATAAGTATTCTGATAAGAATTGCATTAAATCTGTAGCTTACTTGGGTGGTATGGACATTTTAGCAATATTAGTTCTCCCAATCAATGAACATAAGACGTCTTTCCATTTCTTTGTATTTTCTTCAACTTCCTTCATCAACGTTTTATAGTTTTCAGAGTATAAGTCTTTCAACTCTTTGGTTAAGTCTGCTCCTTGGTATTTTATTATTTTTGATAAGGTTTCAAGCAAGATTATTTTCTTCGTTCTTGCATTTTTTAAAAAGTTAAACTTTAGGGACTTTCCTAGTTGTCCAGTGGTTAAGAATCTACCTTCCAATGCAGGGGATGCAGATTTGATACCTGGTCAGGGAACTAAGATCCCAAATGCCACAGGGCAACTAAGCCTGCATGCCACAACTAGAGAAGACTGTGGGCCTCAATGAAAGACTCTGCATGCCATAATGAAGATATCATACACTGCAACCAAGACCTGATGCAGCCAAAGAAATGAATAAATATATATTTTTAAAAAGTTAACCTTTAGATCTTCCCAAAGGGATGGCTTTCATTTTTCACAAAGTATTTAGTCTTGGATCTATTTTCCTTAAAAATATCCACAGATAAGTGAAAGGTCCTATTCAAGTCTTGGAAAAGAATGTTTAGAGCTCAATCTCTCTCTCTCTCTCTCTCTCACAGTCTTTTCTTATTGCATGTCAAATAAAATATGATAGGCCATAATTCAAATACTCAAAATTTTGAGCAAACCAGTAACACACACACACACACACACACACACACAAACACACACACACACACACAACTTGGTCAAAGCTCTGGAGCTCCAGAGTCAGTAAAAATTTAGCTCAATCCTTTAATCCCTCAAAATATATAGGATTGAAACATGAGGGAAGGGGGCAGGACACAACCTTTCAAAGAATGACATGCTTGAGAACACAACATAAACTTGTTAGAATCAAATGGATCCAAGATGGCAGAAAAGTTAGCTTCAACAAGACCTCAGTATAAGCTCATTGTAACATATCAGCAAGCTAAATGATACACTCAGAAGCACCATGACTGTTCCAAGGCCAACCATCAAAGTTGAAAAAGTGGTCCAATTCCTGGAAATTTCTGCCCTTTCCCCAAAATATTTGGAATAATCCTCCTACTCATTAGCCTATGATATTACCCAACCCATAAAAGCTAACCACACTACATTTTGAGGCCACACTCACCCTCTGTGATGGCCCACACTCTTGTCTGTGGAGTATGTTTCTCCCAAGGCTGCTCTCGCCTTCTGTGATGGCCCACACTCTGTCTATGGAGTGCGTTTCTGTCTAAATAAATCCACTTCTTACCTGTCACTTTGTCTCTCACTGAATTCTTTCTGTGATGAGACATCAAGAACAAGAGCTACATTAGGTCCTGAAACCAGGTATTTGATCTCAGTTAGAAGAATGTGGGTTTTGGCTGGGTTTGAGTTTTGGCCACGTGGGTTCAAGTACCAAGCAGGGTTTTGACTAGGTTTGAGGACAGGTACGTAGGTTCAAATCCTAATCTGAGGTAAACAGTTTGAGTGTTACACATGAATCATTGATGTTCATATGTCCCTACAAGTCATTCAACCAGCATAGGAAGACATATGCAATTATCTTCAGCATACAGAGCTCTCTAGAACCAGAAATCCAATTAATATATCTTACAAATATTTTCAATAACAAGTTATAAAATAAAATGTTTTATTTTTATATAACCCCTAGCTTTCCCAGAAACAAAGTAAACAGAATGTTTAGCTCTGGACATTCTAGGCAATTAAGGCTTTAAAACGTTTAGTAAACATGTGTAACTGTCGATGGAAGTGCTGACCAAATAAAGACAAGCAGGCCACATTTATTTGTAAAGGTTAACCAACCAGCAAGGATAAAAGAGTCCAAAAGGAGTAATGATGTGAAACTGTACAAGGACATTTCCAAAACAGCTAATATGTGTGTTTTGTGTGGAACCATTTCTAAGAAGTCATAAAATCCTTATTGCTTAGCCATTTAAAAATCAGAGCATATAAGGGTAGATTTAAAATGCTTAACTATTCCTCCTATTTTTTTCCTGGACAATTAATATGTATTTTACACTAATCCACTAGTGGAGAATTCTTAGTTCAAAAAAAATAGCTCACAATTAGCATCATGAAACCTATTAAAGACATCAATTTTATCAGAAAAAAATATTGTCAAGAATTCTTGAGTGATTAAATTGCCTTTGGCCATTTTTTTTTTTTTTTTTTGCAGATACAAAATACAAAGTCCTGAAACTGCTAATACTGTTTTACAGACTATAAACAAATTAGAATGCCTTCTGTAAAAATTAGCAAGAACTCATGTATTTTTTTTACTTTTTTGAGATCAGTAGAAATGCTTGTTGTAATACTGATTGCCTTATGAAATGGATATGATGAGCTTAAATAAAATATATTTCAGTAAGTCCAATAACATCTAAAGCATAAACATCCCCATGTATTTTTAGAATCCAAGGCAATTCAATAGAGTTTTGGAAAAAAGTCCTTAATTTAGTCTTTTATCTGGGGGAAGTAAAATGGTATTAATGTCTTAGAGAAATGCTTTTCAAAAGATCATATGAAGCATCACAATTTGCCTAAAGATAGTGCTAAGTTGTGTCTGACTCTTGTGATCCCATGGACTGTAGCCTGCCAGGTTCCTCTGTCCATGGGATTTTCCAGGCAAGAATACTGGAGTGGGTTGCTATTTCCTTCTCCAGGGGGCCTTCCCAACCCAGGGATCAAACTGGTGTCTCCTGCATTGCAGACAGATTCTTTACCTCTGAGCTACCAGGGACACAATTAAGTATCCCTAAGGAGACCCATAAGGCATAAACACTGATTTTAATCCAAGATTAGCATATTATTGATAAAACAGAAAAGACTGATTTGAACTCTAATTGTCTTTGAAGGCTCAAAGCAAATCCACAAGACCTTACCAGTTTGTGCCAGTTACTTTAAAAGAGGAAGCTGTAAAGGATTTTCCTGGTGAACCAGTGGTTAAAACTATGCATTCCCACTGCAGGTGGCATGGATTTAATACCTGGTTGGGGAACTAAGGTTCTCCAAGCTGTGTGGAGAGAAAAAAAAAAAAGGAGCTGTAAATGTTTTTTAAGTACATAAACATGTCATAACAATATATTGCATTTTGTTCTTTGCTTATCAAAGTTATTAAATTTTGAAAAAGAGTTCTGTAAAAGAATGTTGGACAGGAGACATGACAGTTTGAAGTTTTTAAAAATTTGTTTATTTTCAATGTCCCTTGCTAATACAAGTAATATTTTATGCAATTTTGACATACTATTTTTGTTTGCTTATTTATTTACAGTAGAGCAGATGCCCACACTTAATTCATTAAGGGTTTCAGATTGATCAGATTTATCTGTGTATTTTTTAAACTGATAATAAATCATTTTGTTGATGGCTCAATCAATTTTTGCCATTTGTTATTCCATTTCATCACCTACTTAATTCTCCAAATCAATCTTTATTTGTAAAAAGCTTGTCCTCTTCTCCTTCTGTGTCATAATGTCATGCTATACATTTCGATCCCTATGGACCAAGGACAGAGCCAGAATGTGGAAGTAGATACAGAGTACAACAGAAAAAGCAGAGACACTATTTGGTCACATACTGGAGTGGAAAACATGGTGTATTAAAATGATCATTGCTTCATTTAAAGAGAAACCTTCCTTATAATGATTAATTCTGTAGTTGTGCCATTTTTAAAAAAGTTAATAAAACTATGTCATTTGGTAATATAATTTATAAACCGGAGCTGGACACATTATCTCATATCTAAACTCTGTGACTACATTTATAATTCATTCATTTTTTATCCATTTATTTTTATTAGTTGGAGGCTAATTACAATATTGTAGTGGTTTTTGCCATACATTGACATGAATCAGCCATGGATTTATATGTGTTCCCCATCCTGAACCCCCCTCCCACCTCCCTCCCCATCCCATCCCTCTGGGTCTTCCCAGTGCACCAGCCCTGAGCACTTGCTTCATGCATCCAACCTGGGCTGGTGATCTTTCACCCTTGATAGTATACTTGTTCAGATCATCCCACCCTCGCCTTCTCCCACAGAGTCCCAAAGTCTGTTCTGTACATCTGTGTCTTTTTTTCTGTTTTGCATATAGGGTTATCGCTACCATCTTTTTAAATTTCATATATGTGTGTTAGTATACTGTATTGGTCTTTATCTTTCTGGCTTACTTCACTCTATATAATGGTCTCCAGTTTCATCCATCTCATTAGAACTGATTCAAATTCTTTTTAATGGCTGAGTAATATTCTATTGTGTATATGTACCATGCTTCCTTATCCATTCGTCTGCTGATGGGCATCTAGGTTGCTTCCATGTCCTGGCTATTATAAACAGTGCTGTGATGAACATTGAGGTGCACATGTTTCTTTCAGATCTGGTTTCCTTGGTGTGTATGCCCAGGAGTGGGATTGCTGGGTCATATGGCAGTTCTATTTCCAGTTTTTTAAGGAATTTCCACACTGTTCTCCATAGTGGTTGTACTAGTTTGCATTCCCACTAAGAGTGTAAGAGGGTTCCCTTTTCTCCACACCCTCTCCAGCATTTATTGCTTGTAGACTTTTGAATAGCAGCCATTCTAACTGGCATGTAATGGTACCTCATTGAGGTTTTGATTTGCATTTCTCTGATAATATAATTCATTCAATTTTCTTATACAAAAGTAAAGCTTCTGTCTCCGGAAATAATCAATCCTCTTTCTGATAATTTATTTCCACATTTCAATGTTCAAAGTTTGTTTGGAATTAAAAAAAAACCAATACTTACTTGTTGTTTAAGTTAATTTGAAACCAATAATATAGTATAATTTCTAACACCCATTTGTAATTTTTATTATATTCATTCATTCCATTAAGCATTTATTTTATCATCTACTGTATGCCAGACACTGATCCATCTATACTCTTCAAATTTTAATATACATATGCATAAACTCTAAAATGCAGATTCTGTGCTGCTAACAAACCAGATTATACCAACTGTACTTTGAGTAGCAAGGGTCTAATCCATATTGAGTCAGGAGGCAGGTGAGGGAAGCCCCATGAGTTACCCAGGGTAATGTAATTGGAGATTTATTCTCTAGTGATCAAAACTCCAAGATAAGGATAGCAGGGCAATTAAGGGAGGAGGCTGGACCTTGCATAGACCACATATTTCTCATTCCCAAAGTTAGGAGACCTCCCTGACCACACATGCACAGAAAAGGCTTCTTGGAGGCCAAAGGGGAGTCATGTTAAGGGATGTTCTACCCAGACATCTTTTTGGCAGGATCCATCTTGGCTAAGAGATACCTGTGCATACATGGAAGTAACCTGAGATATACCAAATATGGACTGTGCACCAGGCAAATCAAAATGACTGACCAAAGGAAACCCAGAACAAATGCCCCATATAATTTATTTAAACTACTATGTCGGGCGACTCAGACTCTCCCTCTGAGTCTGCCTGTGTGTCTTTCCACATGTATTGTACTCTTTCTCCTCCTAGTAAATACTTTACTTGCTTCACTACTTTCTGCCTTCGTAGAAATTCTTTTCTGGAAAGTTAAAGGGTCAGGGCTCTTGTCACTGACCAGTGGTCTAGTGGCTAGGATCTGGTGCTGTCACCACTGTAAGCCAGCCCCAGTCTCTGGCTGGGAATCCAAGCCCTGGTCCAAGCTATTGCGGCTGAGGCCACCTGAGATCAATATGTCTAACTTGAAAAGAATAAAGAAAACATCTCAATACTACCATCCTAGAAGAATGTGTTATCTGGCATTGTAGACTGCAGTCAAAGGATTGATTGTAGTAAGGACTGTAGTAGTTTTAAAACTGCTACAAAAGCTGTGCTCTGCTTAGTTGTTCAGTCTTGTCCGACTCTTTGTGACCCCATGGACTGTAGCCCACCAGGCCCCTCTGTCCATGGGGATTCTCCAGGAAAGAATACTGGAATGGGTTACCATGCCCTCCTCAAGGAGATCTTCCCAACCCAGGGATTGAACCCAGGTTTCCCGCATTTTAGGCAGACTCTTTACCAGCCGAGCCACAAGGGAAAGCCATGAATACTGGTGTGGGTAGCCTATCCTTTCTCCAGGAGATCTTCCCGACCCAAGAATTGAACCGGGGTCTCCTGCATTGCATGCAGATTCTCTACCAGCTGAGCTACCAAGGGAGCCCACAAAAACAGCTAAGGAATTTAATATGACCCAGTACACAAAAGACAATTAACACTACCAGAGCATAATGACTAGTGCCAGAGTCAGAGAGAAAAAAATATAATACAGAGATAACTGTATATTTCAAGGATTAAAAACGTATTGCTAGTTGAGATAACTTATTGCTGTAGTAGGAATTTTAAAAATTTAAGGAGAGAAGGAGGGTGCTTGGCTGACCGTGAAGGCAAACAATAAATGCTTGCTGAAGAACCACAGACCTCATGGCACTGTACTCTCAGGCTAAAAACCAATCTCTATGGTCAACTCTAGCTGTTGACTTAATGAGAACTGTGCTGTATTCCTATGGTTGGAGAAAAATGTCATAAGATCAACTAAGGAATATTTTCCGAAGTAAAGAGAGAATACAAGTAGAAAAGCAACACCACCTTGGCCGTAGCAAATTTTAGAAAACAGGAGTACAACATCACTCTCTTCTGTCTCCAAAGGAGTCAGCATGCTTTTTTGGTTATGAATTAAAAGGAATTAGACATACAAATAGGAATGTGTTTCAAGAATAGTAACACATACCCATTTATTTTTTGTGGATTTACACTTACTCCTATATGAGTACCATTTAAGGAACTGGCATTAACAAAACAAATTGAATTTTTGGATATTAGTCTGTTCTCATATAAGATAATCTGACTTTCAATCAGAATTCACAGCAAAGGAATATTAAGGTATATATTATCATTGTCATAAGCATAAAAATTTTCATTTCTGAACAAGCCCAGAATAGCAGAAAAAGAAATAAAATGAATCCAGATTGGTAAAGAAGAAGTAAAATTCTCACTGTTTGCAGAAGACATGATCCTTTACATTCAGTTCAGTTCAGTTCAGTTCACTTGCTCAGTCATATCCGACTCGTTGCGACCCCATGAATTGTAGCACGCCAGGCCTCCCTGTCCATCACCAGCTCCCGGAGTTTACTCAAACTCATGCCCATGGAGTCGGTAATGCCATCCAGCGATCTCATCCTCTGTTGCCCCCTTCTCCTCCTGCCCCCAATCCCTCCCAGCATCAGGGTCTTTTCCAATGAGTCAACTCTTCCCATGAGGCTGCCAAAGTACTGGAGTTTCAGCTTCAGTATCAGTCCTTCCAATGAACACCCAGGACTGATCTCCTTTAGGATGGACTGGTTGGATCTCCTTGCAGTCCAAGGGACTCTCAAGAGTCTTCTCCAATACCACAGTTCAAAAGCATCAATTTTTTGGCGCTCAGCTTTCTTCACAGTCCAACTCTCACATCCATACATGACCACTGGAAAAACCATAGCCTTGACCAGACAGACTTTTGTTGGCAAAGTAATGTCTCTGCTTTTTAATATGCTATCTAGTTTGGTCATAACTTTCCTTCCAGGGAGTAAGTGTCTTTTAATTTCATGGCTGCAATCACCATCTGCAGTGACTTTGGAGCCCCAAAAAATAAAGTCTGACACTGTTTCCATTCTTTCCCCATCTACTTGCCATGAAATGATGGGACCAGAAGCCATGATCTTAGTTTTCTGAATGTTGAGCTTTAAGCCAACTTTTTCACTCTCCTCATTCACTTTCATCAAGAAGCGTTTCAGTTCCTCTTCATTCTCTGCCATAAGGGTGGTGTCATCTGCATATCTGAGGTTATTGATATTTCTCCCAGCAATCTTGATTCCAGCTTGTGCTTCTTCCAGCCCAGCGTTTCTCATTATATACTCTGCATATAAGTTAAATAAGCAGGGTGGCAACATACAGCCTTGACGTACTCCTTGTCCTATTTGGAACCAGTCTGTTGTTCCATGTCCAGTTCTAACTGTTGCTTCCTGACCTACATACAGGTTTCTCAAGAGGCAGGTCAGGTGGTCTGGTATTCCCATCTCTTTCAGAATTTTCCACAGTTCATTGTGATCCACACAGTCGAAGGCTTTGGTGTAGTCAATAAAGCAGAAATAGATGTTCTTCTGGAACTCTCTTGCTTTTTCAGTGATCCAGCGGATATTGGCAATTTGATCTCTGGTTCCTCTGCCTTTTCTAAAACCAGTTTGAACATCTGGAAGTTCTCGGTTCATGTATTGCTGAAGCCTGGCTTGGAGAATTTTGAGCATTACTTTGCTAGCGTGTGAGATGAGTGCAATTGTGTGGTAGTTTGAGCATTCTTTGGGGTTGATCCTCTACAGAGAAAACCCTAAAGACTCCACCAGAGAATTACTAGAGTTAATCAATGAACATAGTAAAGATGCATGATATAAAATTAACACATAAAAATCCCTTGCATTCCTATACACTAACAATGGGAAAACAGAAAGAGAAATTAGGGAAACAATTCAATTTAACATTGCAACGAAAAGAATAAAATACTTAGGAATATATCTACCTAAAGAAACAAAAAACCTACATATAGAAAACTATAAAACACTAATGAAAAAAATCAAAGAGGACACAAATAGATGAAGAAATGTACCATGTTCAAGGACTGGAAGGATCAATATAGTGAAAATGAGTATACTACCCAACGCAATCTATAGATTCAATATAATCCCTATCCAGCTACCAACGGTATTTTTCACAGAACTAGAACAAATAATTTCACAATTTGTATGGAAATACAGAAAAACCTCAAATAGCCAAAGCAATCATGAGAAAGAAGAATGGAACTGCAGGAATCAACCTGCCTGACTCCAGGCTCTGCTACAAAGCTACAGTCATCAAGACAGTATAGGACTGGCACAAAGAAAAAAATATATATCAATGGAACAAAATAGAAAGCCCAGAGATAAATCCACACACCTCCGGACACCTTATCTTCAGCAAAGGAGGCAAGAATACACAATGGAGAAAAGACATTTTCGTTAACAAGTGGTGCTGGGAAAACTGGTCTACTACTGCTGCTAAGTCATGTCAGTCATGTTCAACTTTGTGTGACCCCATAAACGGCAGCCCACCAGGCTCCAATCACTTGTAAAAGAATGAAACTAGAACACTTTCTATCACCATACACAAAAATAAATTCAAACTGGATTAAAGATCTAAATGTAAGACCAGAAATGATAAAACTCCTAGAGTAAAACATAGGCAAAACACTCTCCGACATAAATCACAGCAGGATCCTCTATGACCCACCTCCCAGAGTATTGGAAATAAAAGTGAAAATAAACAAAAGGGACCTAATTAAACTTAAAAGCTTTTGCACAACGAAGGAAACTATAAGCAAGGTGAAAAGCAGCCTTCAGAATGGGAGAAAATAATAGCAAACGATGCAACTGACAAAGAATTAATCTCAAAAATATACAAACAACTCTTGCAGCTCAATTCCAGAAAAATAAACGACCCAATTAAAAAAAAAAATTGGCCAAAGATTAAACAGACATTTCTCCAAGAAGACATACAAATAGCTAAAAAACAATGAAAAGATGGTCAACATCACTCATTATCAGAAAAATGCAAATCAAACCACAATGAGGTGCCATTACACACCAGTCAGGATGGCTGCTATCCAAAAGTCTACAAGCAATAAATGCTGGAGAGGGTGTGGAGAAAAGGGAACCCTCTTACACTCTTGGTGGGAATGCAAGCTAGAACAGCCACTATGGAGAACAGTGTGGAGATTCCTTAAAAAACTGGAAATAGAACTGCCATACGACCCAGCAATCCCACTGCTGGGCATACACACTGAAGAAAAAACAGAATTGAAAGAGACACATGTACCCCAATGTTCATCGCAGCCCTGTTTATAATAGACAGGACATGGAAGCAACCTAGATGTCCATCAGCAGATGAATGGATAAGAAAGCTGTCGTACATATACACAACAGAATATTACCCAGCCATTAAAAAGAATATATTTGAATCATTTCTAATGAGATGGATGAAACTGGAGCCTATTATACAGAGTGAAGTAAGCCAGAAAGAAAAACACCAATACAATATACTAATGCATTTATATGGAATTTAGAAAGGTGGTAATGATAACCCTATATTCGAGACAGCAAAAGAGACACAGATGTATAGAACAGTCTTTTGGACTCTGTGGGAGAGGGCGAGGGTGGGATGATTTGGGAGAATGGCATTGAAACATGTATACTATCATATATGAAATGGATCGCCAGTCTGGGTTTGATGCATGAGACAGGGTGCTAGTGGTTGGTGCACTGGGATGACCCAGAGGGATGGGATGGGGATGGAGGTGAGTGGGGGTTCAGGATGGGAACACATGTACACCCGTGGTGGATCCATGTCAATGTATGGCAAAACCACTACAATATTGTAAAGTAATTAGCCTCCAATTCAAATAAATAAATTTATATTAAAAATAAATAAATAAATAAACAAACTAGTCCAGAGAATAAGTTTATTTATTGTGGACCAAACACAGACTCATTACTCTGCTCATTTGCCAAAGCTTCCACTCAGATCACCGAAATCTAGCCCTTAACTTTTATCTCTGTTTTCATCTTTGACTATCACAGGCACAAGGCATTTGTCTTGGGAAAAATCAGAAGCATTTAGATAAAGACAAGAATTTTTATATCATTATTCCCTATAATATATGCAGCTAAGCTAAAATTGGTCTGCTGTATTTTCTGACTGCCTCAGTTTAAAGTACTTTGTGTTGAACTGTGATTCATGAATTGTTGAAAACTAATCAATATACTGCTTAGTTTCAAACAAAAATTTAAAACAAAGCCATTTATGATAAATAACTGGAATAAAAAGGCTAAGATTTCCATTGCATTGTATTATTTCAATTTGAATGATTCTTTCTGACTGATTTGCAGGTGGTAATGACTTGCAAATTAAGTTGTCAGGAAACTGGGCTGTGGTGACCCAGTGACCAAGATTTCACAAAGCTTACAATGAACACTGGGCATTCGGAGGCTTCAGACTTTATTGCTTATGTCCAGGGTGAGAATGCTTTTTTGCAGCTTTCTTCAAGGAAAAGCACTAATGAATATTGTCAGTCTACCATTTTGTAGTTAGAGAACAAGAGGTTAACATCTCTGCCTCAACACTAATCGACTGGTTGAAGTGCTTGATCAGGGAATTATTTCTTTTCCTTTTCAGTATCTTCTCAGTAAAAAAGATTACTACCTTTTAACACCAGCTCCACTTAACATCACAGTCATGCTCTGTTAGAAGTGAAATCCAATAGAAAATTTCAATTTACATACAGACTACACACCCCTGGGGTCAATTAATCTTTGAACTTTGCACAGAGATTCATTCAGTCATAACAGTGTAAGATGATTCAAGGGAGCCACGAGTCTTTGAAGAATTGAACAAAAAAGAGATATCTAGTCTAAAAAAATGAACAATGTGGTCACTCAGATGCTACTTGTAGATTCTGTACACCAGCTAATACATTTCCTTTTTAAATAATTTCAATCTAGGAATAGCTAGAGCTTTCACTGACAGGGTTTTTCAAAGTACATGATTTACCAAACAGGAAATTTATCATGTGTATGTTTCAGCTTGGAGGACTGATGTCTCATTCTTGCTGCACCTAAATGTAAATGTGCACATATGAAAGCAACAAGTAGAGCTGAAGAAAATGTCGACTGAAAAAAAAAAAGCACACTCTAAAAGCTGAGAGTTATGTTTTATTCAGTGGACGTTTTGAGGACTTCAACCCTGGAACACAGCATCTCTGTTAACTCTGAGAAATGGTTCCAAAGAGGCAAGCAGGGAGCCAGGATATATTAGAGTTTTTGCAACAAAAGACTAGATAGTAGAAACAGCAAAAGATTATTGTTGATAAAAGAAAACCAAATATCTCAATTTGAAGAATTCAATACTTTTCTACATATAGGCAGATGCAAGAGTCTGGGCTCACTGAGGGCTTCCCTGGTGTCTCAGACTGTAAAGAATCCGCCTGCAATGCGGGAGACCTGGGTTCAATCCCTGTGTTGGGAAGCTCCCCTGGAGAAGGGAACGGCTATCCACTGCAGTATTCTGGCCTGGAGAATCCCATGGACAGAAGGCTCTCTGAGACCTTTGCTATCTCAGCTATCTGGGGCCAGCATCCTGTGCTTTCTCACCCTGTCTCCTCAGGGTACACCATCAGGGGTTGGCTACAGCAGTAGACTGCTAGATGGCTGGCACTCTTTCTTTCCTTCCTGAGTTCCCTCAGGGCTCACCATCTGCGCGGCTATAATGTGGTGGCTTGATGGCTGCACATCCTTTGTTTATTGATATGGCAGTCAATATTTTAGTTCACAAAAGGGAAAGAGGATAGGAAAAGAACCATTATTGAACAGGATCTTCTAAGTGCATCCTACTTTAAGTGCTTTACCCATTTTAACTTTCATAAGCATCCTGCAATTATATTCAGTTGACCCAAAATTCAATTGGGTTTTCCATAACTTCTTTTGGAAAAGCTGAAACAAACTTTTTGGCCAACTCAGTTATTAGTACTCACATACATCCCTCAGCTGGTTTTGAAGTTATACAGCCATTAAGTACTAACACCTTGCTCAAATTCAGCCCTGTTCCATTTAGCTCAATCATTACTTCCTTCAGAAATTCTTTCTTAACACTGAAATACCTGCTACTACTGTGTCTGTTTTTTTTTAGAAAAACCCCATTGGTGTTAAAGTATGCTGTGCTCCTTTCTGTGTTTCCAGGTTGTTTTTTAATTGTCATTTTGCACATGTTTCTCCCACACCAGACTTTGTATTCTGAGAAAACAAAGCTCTGTCTTATATTTATTGTCTAGTGGGTCTAGCACAGTGTCTGACAAACAGCTGTCCCTCAGGAAATGTTTGTTGAATGATGACCAAAATAACTTCAAAATCTATGAACATTAAGCTATTTCCTAGTATTTTTATCTCCTAACCACACCAAATCAGAAGTCATATCTTTCTTTTCTAATCTTGTCAAATAGTTTGTCATCTCTGAAGGTTTTTACTACATCTGGTCTAGTAGTATAGTTATTTTGCATTTGTCATGTTTTCTGTACCATAACATAAACTCTTTGAGTATTGCTCATGTTCCCTTAGCAATCATCCACAGTGGCTCACTAATGATAACTTGTCTACATATGTTGATTGAACACCTAGTCTGTCCTACTTCTTTTTGTTAGGTACTAGGTAGGGGCAATTGAAGCCAAATATAACATGCAGCTTCCTCTCAAGGGGATAGTATTCTAGTCACAATAGTTTATTTATAATGGAGTGTGAAAAATACATGATTGATGCATGAGCAAAGTGCTATAGAAGCATACAGAATAAATTGTGTCTGGTTTTACAGAGGAGATGATATTTAAATGAAGGCTTAGGGCATTGGGTTATAATGCATGAAAAGCACTTTGTACATGCATGACATGTGATAAATGCTTAATAAGTGGTAGTTGTTATTGTTACAAACAAGGGTACAAATATGAAATTTCACAAGCATATCTGAAGTGGAGTGAGTAAAAGTTATGTTAAAATGGCAGGTTCATATACAAGAATAAATGAAAAAAATCTGGGATGGTTGGTAAGGGCTAATTTGTGATGGTTTTGAATGTCAGGTTAAGGAATTTAGATTCTGTTAGAAAATGTTTTACTAAAAATGCTCCATCTCCAGTTAAAATCCATTCATGGATTTACTACTTCAAGCCTCAGTAGTAACATAGAATTTGAGAAAGAAGAAAGTAAGTGATTTCAAATATACAGTAATATTGCAGAGCAATAGTACAGGTTATTCTGGTTGTCTTACTCACGAGTTTTATGAAATTAATCAATAGACACATTTTAAGACTTCCTTCTTGCCATACTGTATAAAATGCTTGTAATATCCATTTTTACCTCTTCTCTGCTAGTCTGAGGGATTTCTTGATCTGGTTAATAAGGTACTATAAACTGATGATAGTTCCTTTTCAAGTACTTAAGGCATCAACACAAGACTCATTTGATTCTGAAAGCTCCATTAAATTAAACCCCTAACAGCACTATAAAGCATTAGTTCAGTTCAGTTGAGTCGCTCTGCCGTGTCTGACTCTTTATGACCCCATGAACTGCAGCACACCAGGCCTCCCTGTCCATCACCAACTTCCGGAGTCCACCCAAGCCCATGTCCATTGAGTCGGTGATGCCATCCAACCATCTCATCCTCTGTCGTCCCCTTCTCCCCCCGCCCTCAATCTTTCCCAGCATCAGGGTCTTTTCCAATGAGTCAGCGCCTCACATCAGGTGGCCAAAGTATTGGTGTTTCAGTTTCAACATCAGTCCTTCCAATGAACACCCAGGACTGATCTCCTTTAGGATGGGCTGTTTGGATCTCCTTTCAGTCCAAGGGACTCTCAAGAGTCTTCTCCAACACCACAGTTCAAAAGGATCAATTCTTCAGGGCTCAGCTTTCTTTATAGTCCAACTCTCACATCCATACACAACCACTGGAAAAACCATAGCCTTGACTAGACGGACCTTTGTTGGCAAAGTAATGTCTCTGCTTTTTAATATGCTATCTAGGTTGGTCATAACTTTCCTTCCAAGGAGGAAGTGTCTTTTAATTTCATGGCTGCAATCACCATCTGCAGTGATTTTGGAGAAAAATAAAGTCAACCACTGTTTCCACTGTTTCCCCATCTATTTGCCATGAAGTGATGGGACCGGATGCCATGATCTTAGTTTTCTGTAGCACATGTAATTAGAAGTCTTTGATGTTTATCAGTGGGACACAATCTTAAAATGTCCAACTACCCAAGTGATGGCTCTACTATTCCATCTAATTGAAACAGGAAATAACAAAGGTGATATACAGCTAATTGTCACTTTCTACACTACTGAAACTAGGGGGGAGAATACGTTAGAAATTGTCAGTGGTGCTCAATACTCTGTATACCAATTAGACACATGATAGCATAAAATCTAAGAGAATAAGAAATATACTTCTGAATCTAAACTATTGAATTCTGATGAGCACAATATCAAGTTTATGTTAAAAAGAATCCCAGTATTTCATGATAAATTTTTGCAAAGGGAATAGATAAAGTTATGCAGAATAGTGTGATTTTAATTTTAAGTTCCTTTGTTGACTGATTTAAAGCCTAGTTTGTTTCTAACTCTACAAGATGAAGATGCTTTACTTAAAGTGAAATCACAAAAAGCTCTAATATGGAAGTCATATAATACAGTAATATATTAGGGTTGACAACTAGTATATGTTGATTTACCAACGCCACTGACATTTGACATTCACTTTAATTTCTGGACATCTCTGATGAGAATATAAATCAGATATTCATTGTAAGAACTCTGAGCAATCTGAAACAGATGATTATCAAAATACATGTGGTGATCTATATATGTTGTTATTCAGTTATACCTTTCATATTTATATTCAATTAACCTGAATCTCACATAGTGTAATATGGACCATCAAGCTTTGAAGAGGAAAAAAGCTTTTTCTTTGAGTCCATTGTTCTGCTATCATGGGTTTACCTCAACTGTTTAATAATAATGTTCTTATTTTTTACTAAATAAAAATCATTCAATTCTGGAACTTAACATTTTACTGTACTTGCACTCATCAAAAGATACATTGACATACATTTAATGTCAATAACAATCTAAAAATTCATCTAACATGCAATATGACTTATGACTACCAGCAGACAAAATCAGTAAACTATTTTTTAACAGGAATTTAATGGAGAATGGGATTGGAGTGTGTAAGATTGATTGGGAAGTGACTACAGGGGGGACCAGAAATGACTTGCTGGGCAAAGAGAAAGAGAAGGGTTAAAAACAAGCAGCAATACCGCTGAAACAACACAACAGAGAGAGGAAAGATGGCAGAGGATGGAAGAAGAAAAAGAGGTACACACAAGTTCACATGCATACACACATAAACATGCACATACTAATAATTTCTTCTTTCTACTAAGACATAACATGTGAGCTAAATATTTCAGGGTGGCTTAGAAAACAGAGGGATTCACTCATAGGGGATCACACAATATTGTGAGATATAACACCAGGAGCTCAGTTAGATCCCATAGTAAATGCTTGAGAAAAATCTCCTCAGGTTTTCAGCAGTGGGAATGGAAAAGGAATGATTTTTAAATACTTCAGAGCTCTCTCTTCCTCTTAATCAGGTCTGCCCTCAGGAGAAACTAGTTAACCAGAGCTTAACCTGCTTGGGTATTATCAGAACCTAACTAACCTGGAGGAAAGGAAACACCCAACTCTAGCCAGCTCTAGACTTTCACATGGAAGAAGGAAAATACCCAATTCCAGCCCACACTAGCCATCCTCTCCCACTTAAGGGAGGAGAAAAAAAACAGAAATATTTGTTTAGTTCACAGTCCAGAGGCATTAGCTCGCTGAAAGACTAAGACCTAACCATAGGGCTACAGAAACTTCCTCTACCCTGAACATTAGCTCCTTTCATCCTATTCTTCATGCCCAACCATCAATAAAAAGATACAAGGCATACACAAAAGGCAAACAATATATTGAAGAGACAGTGAAAGTGTTACTTGCTCAGTTGTGTCCTACTCTTTACAACTCCATGGACCCCATGGATGCTTTGTGACCACCAGGCTCCTCTCTCCATGGGATCTCTAGACAAGAATACTGGAGTGGATTTCCATTTCCTTCTCCAGCGGATCTTCCTGACCCAGGAATTGAACTCACCTCTCCTGCATTGGTAGCCATATTCTTTACCATTTGAGCCACCAAGGAAGCTCCAGCAAGCACCAAAAACCAGACAAGGCATTGATGTTATAATTATCGGACCAGATATTCCAAACAAGTTTAAAAATAAAAGTGTATATGATATACTAAGAAAAGATAGAATCCTATGAAATTCTCAATTAATAAAACAAAAGACAGAAAAAAGTGGAAGATAAAATTAGGGACAAAGAATAAGGGCAACAAATAGAAAAGAGTAGTGAATTTGAGTATTAGTCACTCAGTCATGTTCAACTCTTTGCCACTCTATGGACTACAGCCTGCCAGGCTCCTTTGTCCATGGAATTCTCTAGGCAAGAATACAGGAGTGGGTTGCCATTCCCTTCTATGGGGGTCTTCCCAACCCAGGGATTGAACACATGTCTCCTGCATTGCAGGCAGATTCTTTATCATTGAGCCATCAGGGAAGCCTAGTAATGAATATGGTAGATATTAATCCAAATATATCAATAATCACTTTGAATGTCAGGACTTCCTTGTAGCTCATGATAAAGAATCTGCCTGCAATGCAGGAGACCAGGGTTCGATCCCTGGGTCAGGCAGATCCTCTGGAGAAGGGAATGGCAATCCATTCCAGCATTCTTTCCTGGATAATCCCATGGACAGAGGAGCCTGAGGGGCTACAGTCCATGAGGTCACAAAGAGTCAGACATGACTGAGCGACTAACATACACACACACTTTGAATGTCAGTGGTCTAAATGTACAAATTAAATGGCACTATTATGAGTTGATTAAAAAGCATAATGCAAAATGTGTCATCTACAATAAACCCACTTTAAATATAAAGACACATATAGATTAAAGGGAAATGAATGGAGAAAAGTATATCATCCTAAGCAATCAAAGCAAGAATAGCTATATTAATTTCAGACAAAGTAGACTTCAAAGTAAGGAAAGTCATCAGGGATAAAGGCCATTATATAGTGAGAAAAGGATCATGTTATTTAAAAATACATAAAAATTCTTAATGTGTATAACAGCAGAGCATCAAACCATGTAATACACAAACTGATAGAACTGCAGGGAGAAATAAATGACTCTACTGTCAGAGTTGGAAACTCAACACCCCTCTCAGAAATGGACAGATCCAGTGGATAGAAAATCAATAAGTACGTCATTGAACACAAAAACACCATCAACCAACTAGATATAATCAATAACTATAGACTGCTTCATCCAACAACAGCAGAATATACATTTTTCTCAAGTTCACATGGGATATACACTAAGATAAACTACATTCTGAGTCATAAAACACAACTGAACAAATTAAAAGAAGATAAATCATACAATGTCTTCCCTCACACCACAGTGGAATTAAACTAGAAATCATTAACAAAAATATAACTTGAAAAGCGCCAAATATGTCAATATTAAACAAAATACTTTGAAATAACACATAATTCAGAGAAGACATCTCAGTTGACATTTAAAAGTATTTTCAACTCAATTAAAATACAATTTATCAAAATTTGTAGAATGCAGTGAGAGCAGCATTTAGAAAAAGTTGTATAGCACTGAATATATACATTAGAAAAGAAGGAAGGTCTAAAATCAATCATCTGTTTCCACTAGAAAACAGTCAAATTAAATCCCCAAAGCAAGCAGAAGAAAAGCAATAATAAGAATCAGAGCAGAAATCAATGAAATTGAAAACAGAAAAACAATGGAAAAAAATTAACAGAACCAAAAATTGGTAATTTGAAAAGATCAGTAAATCAATAAGCCTTTAGCCAGGATAAGAAAAGAGATAAGACACAAATTCCAATAACATAAATGGAATGACTAACTACAAATTCCATGGACATCAAAACAATAATAATAGTTCAAACAAGACTATGCCCACAAATCTGATAACCTAGATGAAATTTAGTAATACCATGAAAGTCACAATGTGCCAAAACTCACACAAAAAGAGATAATCAGACTAAGCTTATACCCATTAATAAAACTGAACCAATAAATAATAACCTTCCCAGACAGAAAGTGTCAGACCCAGACAGATTTACTATTGAATTGTACCAAACAGTTAAATAAGAAATTTTGCCAATTAGCTACAACCTTTTTCAGAGGATAAAAGCATAGGGAATAATTCCCAACTCATTTCCCAAGGCCAGTTTTACCTTAATATAAAACCAAACAAGACATTACAAGAAAAGAGTACTACAAACCAATGTATTATGTACACAGTTGGAAATCTCCCCAATGAAATATTACAAATCAAATACAAAAAAGTATAAGAAGTAAAAAAAAGGTATAAGAAACCCCACAGTGACTAAGTGAGACTTACCCTAGGTATAGAAGGCTGGTTCAATATTTGAAAATCAAGTAATATAATCTACCATATCAACTGATTAAAAAGGAGAAATAACATCATCATATCAATAGATGCAGGAAAAGCACTTAACAAAATCTGTCATTCATGATAAAACCTCTCAGCAAATTAAAAATTGGAGAGAACTTTCTCAGTTTGATAGAGACTATCTACAAAATCTTATAGCTAACATATGCAATAATAAGAAGCTTAATACTCTCCCACTAAGATCAGGAGGAAGGCAAGGATGTCCCCTCTCTTCTCTACTCCTTTTCAATATTGTACTAGATGTCCTTGCCAAAGCAACATAGCAAGAAAAGAAAATAAAAGGTATACAAATTTGCAAAGAAGATATAAAACTGTCTATGTTTGCTGATGACATGATCATCTACATTAAAAAAAATTCTTAAGTATTGACAAAAAAATCCTGGAACCAGTAAGCAATTATAACAATTTTGAAAGATTAATGCATGCATACAAAAATCAATTGCTTTCCTATATATCAACAATGAACAAGTGGAGTTTGAAATTGAAACACAATACCATTTATATTAGCATCCAAAAAAGCGAAAAACTTAGGTGTAAATCTAATAAAATATATACAAGATTTATATAAGGAAAACTAATACAAAGTTATGATGAAAAGAATCAAAAAAGAACTAAATAAATTTAAAGATAGTCCATATTCATGGATAGGAAAAAAATCAATATTGTGAGGATGTCAATTCTTTGCAAATTGATCTATAGATTCAATGAAATCCCAATGAAAATTCTAACAAGTTATTTTATGGATATCAACAAATTGATTCTAAAGTTTACATGGAGAGGCAAAACACCCACAAGAGTATATGTGAAATGAAATGTTTTCTGCTTTAGGCTCTACCAGTGGACAAGCCTTTCCCAAATGAAAATATATGAGCCCAAGTGAAACAAAGTCAACTATTTGGAAGCTATCAGTTTCTTCCTCCCTGGTAAGTGCTGAGGAGCTGTGGAGGATGTGAGAGGAGGCCATCTGTCACATTCACCATCTCTTAGGGTAAATGAGGAATTAGTATGTGAACAATAAAGAAAGCAGGATTGGCCCCAGATAGCTAGACCCATATGAAAGTCATGATTTCAGCAAACCTGGATGCTTGCATCTTCCCATACATCAGTTCAGTTCAGTTCAGTTCAGTTCAGTCACTCAGTCGTGTCTGACTCTTTGCGACCCCATGAATCGCAGCATGCCAGGCCTCCCTGTCCATAGCAAACTCCTGGAGTTTACTCAAACACATGTCCATCGAGTCGGTGATGCCATCCAGCGATCTCATCCTCTGTCGTCCCCTTCTCCTCCTGCCCTCAATCCCTCCCAGTATCAGGGTCTTTTCCAATGAGTCAACTCTTCCCATGAGGTGGCCAAAGTACTGGAGTTTCAGCTTCAGCATCAGTCCTTCCAGTGAACACCCAGGACTGATCTCCTTTAGGATGGACTGGTTGGATCTCCTTGCAGTCCAAGGGACTCTCAAGAGTCTTCTCCAATACCACAGTTCAAAAGCATCAATTCTTTGGCGCTCAGCTTTCTTTACAGACCAACTCTCACATCCATACATGACCACTGGAAAAAACCATAGCCTTGGCCAGACGGACTTTTGTTGGCAAAGAAATGTCTCTGCTTTTTAATATGCTATCTAGGTTGGTCATAACTTTCCTTCCAATGCATAGAAGATCACTAAAACTCTTTATGTGTGAGATTTAGTTTTCTCTTTATTAACAGTAATCTTTTCACATTCAGTCTACCTGCCCCTTGCTGCAAACTTGTATATAGCCTGGCTCCTCCCCTGCCCCCTCAGAGTCAGCTCTCCGTGTCACCTGAGATACTTTTGCTGGGCTCAAATCTTAACATTCGCACTGAATAAAATCTAACTCTCAACTTTTAGGCTGTGAGTATTTTTTTATTTGACAGTTTTGGCAACCAACATGAAGGCACCCAGAGTAGCTCTCTCTCCTCCACCTGAACTCTACGAGAAACCAGAGCCATGGTACCAGCAGAGGCCCCTTGGGCCCATCCACTTCCTTTGGAGTTTAGAATGGGTTTGAGAAGTCTCTCCTGATCCTCGGATCTCCCATATTTGTTGAGATCTTGAATTTTTATTTAGTGGAGTATAGCAGGTACCTGTCCACCTCTCAGTTGAAGAACTGTAGGGGGCCCAGCTGAAAGACCACCAGGACATACCCACCTGGGATCTAGATACTGGGTGGGGCTCAGTTGAAGGATACTGAGAAAATACCCACCCAGTGGAAAGGCACTGGTGAAGGCAGGCTCAGTCGGATGTTAAGAAGAAATACCTGGGGCTCTGCTGAGAAACACAGAGGTGGTTCTGTTCTAGAAAGAAATGAGGAACAGAGCTCATGCTTGCAAGTACCTAGTTAACTGGAGAAATTAAATCTCGCCCTAAGTATTGAGGGGGCTCTTTAGTGTGTAAGTAGTAAAAACTTAAGGCATGACTGAATGACTTCACTTTCACTTTTCACTTTCATGCATTGGAGAGGGAAATGGCACCCCACTCCAGTATTCTTGCCTGGAGAATCCCAGGGATGGAGGAGCCTGGTGGGCTGCCATTTATGGGGTCTCACAGAGTCGGACACGACTGAATCAACTTAGCAGCAGCAGCAGCAGCAGTAAAAAGTTAAAAAGCTGGCTTAGTAAAACCTTAAACAAGGCATTCTAAGGGGAAGCTCAGATTTCTCTGTGTCTTTGAGATGTAAATGTTCTGTCTGATCTTCCTAGGTTGTTGTATTGTGTGTTTGTGTTAGGCCTATAAGAGGTCTTTTTGCATTCTTAATCATTTGCATCTCTCTGGAGATATAATTTATTGGGGGCCAAATGGGATCCTTTGAAAATTGAGAAACTAACAAATTGTTAAATCCAGAGTGCTCTCATTGTAAACAATTATTTTGTTTGAATGTATAAACAAAAGGCATATTAACCTAAGAACCTTTTATTTTAGAATGAGAAACTGGTTTAAGAAGATTCATTGAGGCCTTCTCCTCAATGTGCCTTACAGATGTTAATAATAGCAATTAAGAATATCAACAAAAAAACTTGGGAGGGGGAAAGTTTAGTTATTATTTCAATGATATTAAAAAAAATTTAAAAAGAGTTATCTAAAATGAATTTTAAAACATCCTTTGGATGGTATTTAGAATGGTATAAATAAAATAGACACTTATGTGATTAAGATTTTATATTACTGCACTACCTAAAGTTAATGAGCCAAGAGAGATCCCCCCTATTCATCCCCAACATTAAAAAACAAAAAGTCTGTTCTATTTACCCAGTTTAAAGTTATATATTTAAGGGGCTAGAAAAATTTACACTGAGATATCTGACCAACAATTATTTGGGGATAGTTAGGCCAAAGGGCCTGACTTCCTTTGCTCTATGCTACTCTGGGGATCCCAGAGCTTTCTATGTAAAAGTAGGTAAAATAGGGAATAACAACAACAACAACAAAAAAAGCTTTCTAAACTCTCTTCTAAGATCAAATAAAGCTTGTTGACTGGATCCTTATGAAAACTAAAGTTAAAGGTATAGAAGTTGGTAGAATTTAGGTAAAGGTGTATAAATTGGTATATTTAAAGGGGCTTGACATAAATTCGTTACAGCTCTTATTTAATTATATCATGGAATAAACAAGGCATATAGATTGCCACTAAGGAACTATTAACTAACCATACCGAGGAAACCAATTACCTGAGTAATACAAAGTAAGTAAACTGAGAACTAACATGTAAGGGTTAATATTTTAAAAAAAATAGTGATTTTGCATTGATTTAATTTATAAACTCAGAGAGATCTTTGTTAAATGCCTTATACAAACCTTTGAAGACATGCTAAATTAAAACTCTAAAGTTATAAAACATGTGCCTTTGTGCTAAGTTGCTTCAGTCATGTCTGACTCTTTGTTACCCCACGGACTGCAGCCTGCCAGGCTCCTCTGTGGGTAGGATTCTCCAACAAGAATACTGGAGTGGGTTGCCATGCCCTTTTCCAGGGAATCTTCCCAACCCAGGGATTGAATCCGCATCTTTTAATAAATCTCCTGCATTGGTAGGTGGGTTCCTTACCACCAGCGCCACCTGGGAAGCCTCTAAAAAAAGTTATGAAAGTTTTAAAAGTTATAAAACATAGAACTTCGTAAATTAAAATTCAGTTTGATTAAAAATCTTACCTCTGATTTTAGTAACTTTAGATGGTAGAAAGGTTATTTGGAAAACTGCCTTTGTCTCACATATGTCTAAATCAGACTATGAATACAGGCATCTAGGAGCTAAGAATAAGTCCAATTAAGCAGTCAAGACCTGGGAAATAAAGGGGGGAAAAGCAGCAGTTTCAAATTGAAACTGCTGAGTATGTTCCTCAGCCAAACCTTACAGATAATAAGTCTTAATCATCTGAACAATTAACTTTAAGTTATTCCAACTGTTTAACTGTTTGTAAGTTGATATCAGTATTGTAATATCTGATTCATATCTAAGCTTTTAGTGAAGCTATGAGATCTCTAGTTTGTTTATGTCTGTGTACACATTATACATATGAGATATCTCTACTTCTGAAAGGTATTATTAAAATCAGATTTATAAAGGGCTCTATTTAATTTTAATAAAAAGCACTTACATTTTAAGAAAACTGGCCAAGATGACTTTCAGGTTCAAGTGAACTGGGAATATTCACTATTAAGTTGATATCTGATATTTAAGTCTGTGGATCTAAATTAACATATGTCAACTACAAATTGGCACTTACCAAGAGCATTGACAATGACTGAACAACAAAGGCATTTGCCATCTGCCATGGAGATTGAACCCCATGCTGTTATAGCTGTTGACCTTCAACAACCCCTGAGGGAATTCAAGGTGGAGTGAGGCACTCTGTGCTACAGGGAATCTGGTGAGACAGGTCTTTAGATAGTTGGATGCTTTTAGGAACAGATTTTATGATCTCAATCTTTGCATCTCCTCATATCTAGAGAAGCACTAAATGCCTTCATGGTGACATCAGATCCTCATGACTAACAAAAAACCTTTTGTTAAAATGAGTGCTTCAAGGTATTGAACTCCCTCTTCACCAAAACCTTATATATTGACCTTCCCCCACTGCTGCTTTGGAGCAGTCTCTCAGAGCTATCTGAGATGCAGCCTCCCAGGTTGCAGTCCTCATTTTGCCCAAAATAAAACTTAACTTGCAACTCCTAAGTTACACATCTTTTTTAGTTGACAGTTATGGTGATCACAAAGGGACCCAGAGTGGACTTCTTTACTTCGACTGGACTCCACAAGGAACTGGAACTCTGGTACCAGCAGTGACCCCTTGTGCCCATCCGCCTCCTTGGGGAGTGGAAACGAATTTGAGTAAGTCTCTCCTGGTTTTTTAATTTCCCATACTGGTTGAGATTCTGAATTTTATTTGGCAGTGGAGCAGGTTACCTGTCCCCTCCTAATGGGAAAGATATGGTGTGGTGGGGTGGGGGATGAAACATCCGGGGAATACCCACTCATGGTCTAAACACTGAGTGGGGCTTGCTTGACAGATACTGAGAAATTCCCACCCAGGCAAAAGATACTGGGTGGGGGGCTGGCTGAAAGACAACAGGGGAATTACCCACTCAGTGGAAAGGTACTGGGTGGGGGGGGGGTTAATTAGGGGGAAAAAATCGAGGAATACCCAGGGTTCGGCTGAAAGATGCCAAGGTCACTCCATTGTAGTGGACTGAATGGTCTTGGCTGAGTGGTTAAGTAAGAGGCTGATCTGACATTTTTCCTCAATTCTACTGCCATTATAGAATTTGTCAGGATAAAAGTGAGGAGAATATAGAAGAGCTTTGGTCCAAAGGAAAAGGACAAGACTCCTTCTGGCCGGTTTTGGTTTTCTCAGGTGACTGAAACATTTTCAGGAGTGGTGGAGGCCTAGTCCTCATACCGTGCAGTGGTCTCATTAATTAAAATACTTGTTTGTCCCAGGGTTGCACATAAGAACTAGGCATTTAGCGACCTGAGCAGCCATGGTGGTCTTAGATTGCTGGAGGCAGAATCTGAGACGTGTAAGACAAGCTAAAATGACTCTGGTGTGACTCCTGGAGGAGTTAAGCTCACAAGCAGCACACGGGCCCACTACAGAAGTTCACTAGTGATTTTTATCCCTGACAAATTCAACTTAAAATGGGAAACAGAAACTCTCAAAAACAGAAACAAAGGGGTGTCAGAAAGCCAGCATCTGACTAACACTCCAGCCAGATTTATGTACAATATGTACAGAGCTCATACTTGCAAGTACCTAGTTAATTGAACAAATTATACTGAAAGAGATATCAACCTAAAATGGCCAAATTGGGGTTCTTTTGATATTCCAAAATTGGTATTTTTGCACACACAATTAGAAAAGGTCGTCATGCTTCCCTTGACTGGTGTCTAGAAACTTCTAAATGAGGAAATGATAGAGTAACTTCTTCGCAGGAAGCCAATAAGAAATTGCTTGAAACTATGTCAGAACTAAAAAGGCTGCTAACACTGACTCTGCCAGGTTGCAGATCTATTGGAACTGGAAAGTCATGTTTGGCATTTATGCCATCTGGCTTTTGATTTCTGGGCATCTCTTTGCCTTTTGTTTCATTTGGAGTGTGACTCCTGTCTGGTGAAGTTCTGGTTCAGTTTGGCATTGTTAGTTTGGTTTGAGTGCACAGACATCTCGTCCAAACTGCTTGAGCTGATATGGGAATTGCTCACTCTAAGGTTCCACACTCCACCTGGGAATTCCTTGAAGGGGGGGGGGGGGAGATTTTTTTTTTTTTTTGGACTGGCCAATCTATAGCTTTGATCCAATGACAAGAAAAATGGCTAAAAATATTAGATCTTTATTGACATAGGAAAATGGACTGACGTTATGTCCAAGACTTTCTTCTATAATCAACAGCCCAGGGCTGATCAAATCAAGACCCCCAATTCCCCAGAGGGACAGTCCCTGCTGGGATCAATCTGCCCTTGTAATCAGGGCCAATTTGAACACTATCTGGTCTAAATTCTGGCTATAAAACTGTGACCACAGAAAAATACGATTTTTGACAATGTTGTCACAATATTCTTTAGACTCCAGAGAAAGTCTGAAGACAAAAAATTATCTCTTTAAGAATTCTTTCCCTGAGGAAATAATTCTTCCTATACCTTTAGACCAGCGTTCTCTGGATCACTTATCTAGACCATCTCTAATTCCTGAAACCAAAAGGAAAAAAAGGGAGGAACAAAACCTTTTAAAATCTTATTCCAACCATTTGTTTACAACTAGTGAGTTTCATATTACTATATCTGATTCATAATTAAGTTTGAGAAACAAAGTTATAGGATCTTTTGTTATGTCTATTTGGATATATGTATGTCTCAGTGTGTGTCTTTGATTTTTTGGATAATATTGCTGATGGCTGAGATCAGTTTGTAAATGAGCTCTAACCTAGTTGGCCTTAAAAAAAAAAAAAGTAAGTGCTTATAAACCAAATAATTCTAAATAGAAGATAAATTAACCTAAATGAATTTCAGGCTCATGTGAACTGGGAAATATTCAGTATTAAATACCTTATATTAATGTTTGTTTGTTGATCTAACTAATATATACATGTCTTAGAGTAATTAACATTAAGCAGAATATTTTCATTGTACCTAGGTTTAATAGAAGTTAAATATTATTATATCTGTTACAACTTTGTCAACAAGGAAATTACCTCGAGTGAAGAAATTTCTAAAAAATGTAAATGGGATATGAGCTTTAGATAAACTCTATTAAGAATAATTATGCTTTAGGAATGTCTGTCTAAAATAGTCTCTCCAGATTGGGGTAACTTCAATTTCTAAGGGTTGTGCTAACTAAGTGTTGGAAGTCTATTGAATAGCTAGTTCATTTCCAAATAAAATAAGATTCTGAAACATTCATTACTGAACACTAACTTCCTTTTACAGAGAAACTAGAGATTTTGGAATAAACACAATTAATGAATAGTGTTTGGTGCCATCCTGAGATGTTCTCTATAAGAAAGCAAATTTTTGTTTTGTTTTGTTTTAGAAATCATCACTCTTATTTATTCTCACCAATCTATAAAATGCTAATAAAAGACAGTTCTTGGTTGCTTGAGGAAAGTAGGAAATGCTTTTTCAGTAAAGAAGGTATGAGGAATGGAATTGTATTTTGTGGAGGGAAAAGGAAGTAAGCCTTACAGGTGGCTTTTTAGGATGAAAGAACAGAGTAATGGATACAGAAATTGATAAGTTTTGTGGAAAGTGAACCATGAGGAAAGAGTTTTGTACATAGTCAGGACTAAGTTTAAAATAATTAAGTTTACCTTTTAAGTAAAGTAAGCTGGTGAAAAAACTTGAATTTAGCTTTTCTTTCTGTTAAGAAGACACCTTTTCTACAGATATTAAGCTGCCTTTGATAATAGATTTAAGTTTCTTTACCTCTTAAATGATCTGTTCTGAAATCCTTTATTATAACTTTGGCTAAGTGAATAGCTATTGTTTCAAAATAAGCTATAATCTTATTTGACTGAGTGTTCTAAACCTTTTTGATATTTGTTAACAAAGCTTCCCAAATCATTCTAATGAAGAACTTGATTTCTAGTAAACTTTGGGATGCTTCAGAGGGCCTCTGAAATATCCCAAAGAGAAATATTACACTAATTAGGTTCATTTTGTATACAAAATTGGCTGTGCAGTGCTAGAGCAGTGGCTGCACAGTGCTGAAGTGACTTTGAGGGGATACCTCATGACCAAGAGTAAAGGAGAAGTCCCAGCAAGACAGTAGGAGGGGCGAAAACACGTTTAGAATTGAATGAAACTCCATACCTGCCAGAGACACTAAGAGGGCTCAAACAAACCTGTGTGCACCAGGACCCAGAGACCACACAGAGACGGAGACAGAACTGTGTTTAAGTGTCTCCTGTGGAGGTACAGGTCAGCAGTGGGCTGCTGCAGGGGCAGGGGCTCTGGGTGCAGTAGACCTGGGTATGGCATAAGCCCTTTTGCAGGAGGTTACCATTAACCCCACCATAGAGCCATCAGAACGTACACAGGACTGGGGAAACAGACTCTTTGAGGGCACAAACAAAGCCTTGTGTGCACCAGGACCCAGGAGAAAGGAGCAGTGACCCCACAAGAGACTGACCCAGACTTGCCCGGGAGTGTCCAAGAGTGTCCGGTGGAGGCATGGGTCGGCCGTGGCCTGCTGCAGGCTTGGGGGCACTGAGTACAGAAGTGCCTGCATGGGACTTTTGAAGGAGATTGCCAGTATCTTCATTACCTCCACCATAGTTTGGCCTCAGGTCAAATAACAGGGAGGGAACGCAGTCCCAACCATCAACAGAAAATTGGATTAAATATTTACTGAGCATGTCCCCGCCCATCAAAACAAGACCTAGTTTCCTACTCAGTCAGTCTCTCCCATCAGGAAGCTTCCATAAGCCTCATTCTTCTCCATGAGAGGGTAGACAGAATGAAAACCACAATCACAGAAAACTAACCAATCTGATCACAGGGACCACAGCCTTGTCTAACTCAATGAAACTTTGCACCATGCCATGTAGGGCCACTCAAGATGGACGGGTCACAGTGGAGAGTTCTGACAAAACGTGGTCCACTGGAGAAAGGAATAGCAACTGCCTTGAGAACCCCATGAACAGTAGGAAAAGGCAAAAAGATACGACACTGAAAGATGAACTCCCCAGGTCGGTAGGTGCCCAACATGCTACTGGAGATGAATGTAGAAATATCTCCAGAAAGAATGAAGAGACAGAGACAAAGCAAAAACGACACCTAGTTGTGGATGTGACTGGTGATGGAACCAAAGTCTGATGCTATAAAGAGCAATACTGCATAGGAACCCTGGAATGTTAGGTTCATGAATCAAGGCAAGTTGGAAGTGGATAAACAGGGGATGGCAAGAGTGAATGTCGACATTTTAGGAATCGGTGAATTAATATGGACTGGAATGGGTGAATTTAACTCAGATGAGTGTTGTATCTATCACTGTGGGCAAGAATCCGTTAGAAGAAATGGAGCAGCCATCCTAGTCAACAAAAGAGTCTGAAATGAAATACTTAAATGCTGTCTCAAAAATGACAGACTGATCTCTGTTTGTTTCCAAGGCAAACCATCCACAGTAATCCAAGTCTATGCCCCAACCAGTGATGCTGAAGAAACTGAAGTTGAACGGTTCTATGAAGACATACAAGACCTTCTACAACTAGCACTCAAAAAAAAAAAAAATGTGCTTTTCATTATAGGGGACTGGGATGCAAAAGTAGGAAGTCAAGAAACACCTGGAGTATTTGGCCTTGGAGTACAGAATGAAGCAGGACAAAGGCTAATAGAGTTTTGCCAAGAGAATGCACTGGTCATAGCAAACACCTTCCAACAACACAAGAGAAGACTCTACATATGGACACCACCAGATGGTCAATACTGATCATATTCTTTGCAGTCAAAGATGGAGAGCTCTCTGCAGTCATCAAAAAAAAAAAAAAAAAAAAAAAGACCAGGAGCTGACTGTGGCTCAGATCATGAACTTCTTATTGCCAAATTCACACTTAAATTGAAGAAAGTAGGGAAAACCACTAGAACATTCAGGTATGACTTAAATCAAATCCCTTAGGATTACACGCTGGAAGTGACAAACAGATTCAAGGGATTAGATCTGATACACAGAGTGCCTGAAGAACTATGGATGGAGCTTTGTGTACAGGAGACAAGGATCAATACCATTCCCAAGAAAAAGAAATGCAAAAAGATAAAATGGTTGCCAGAGGAGACCTTACAAATAGCAGTGAAAAGAAGAGAAGCAAAAGGCAAAGGAGAAAAGGAAAGATATACCGATTTGAATGCAGAGTTCCAAAGAATAGCAAGGAGAGATAAGAAAGCCTTCCTCAGTGATCAATGCAAAGAAATAGAGGGAAACAATAGACTAGGAAAGACTAGAAATCTCTTCAAGAAAATTAGAGATACCAAGGGAACATTTCATGCAAAGATGGGCTCAATAAAGGACAGAAATGGTATGGACCTAACAGAAGCAGAAGATATTAAGAAGAGATGGAAAGAATACACTGTACAAAAAAGATCTTCATGACCCAGATATTCATGATGGTGTGATCACTCACCTAGAGCCAGGCATCCTGGAATTCAAAGTCAAGGGGGCCTTACAAAGCATCACTATGAACAAAGCTAGAAGAGGTGATGGAATCCTAGTTGAGCTATTTCAAATCTTAAAAGATGATGCTATGAAAGTGCTGCAATATGCCAGTAAATCTGGAAAACTCAGCAGTGGCCACAGGACTGGAAAAGGTCAGTTTTCATTCCAATCCCAAAGAAAGGCAACCCCAGAGAATGCTCAAACTACCACACAATTGCACTCATCTCACATGCTAGTAAAGTAATGTTTAAAATTCTCCAAGCCAGGTTTCAACAGTACATGACCCATGAACTTCCAGATGTTCAAGCTGGATTTAGAAAAGGCAGAGGAACGAGAGATCAAGTTGCCAACATCCATTGGATCATTGAAACAAGCAAGAGCATTCCAGAAAAGCATCTGCTTTATTGACTATGCCAAAGCCTTTGACTGTGTGGATCACTACAAATTGTGGAAAATTCTTCAAGAGATGGGAATACCAGACCACCTGATCTGCCTCTTGAGAAATGTGTATTCAAGTCAAGAAGCAACAGTTAGAACTGGACATGGAACGACAGAGTGGTTCCAAATCGGGAAAGGAGTACATCAAGGCTGTATACTGTTACTCTGCTTATTTAACATATGCAGTTTACAGCATGAGAAACGCTGGACTGGATGAAGCATAAGATGGAATCAAGATTTCTGAGAGAAATATCAATATCCTCAGATATACATATGACATCACCCTTATGGCCGAAAGTAAAGAAGAACTAAAGAGCCTCTTGATTAAAGTGAAAGAGCAGAGTGGAAAAAGTTGGCTTAAAACTCAACATTCAGAAAACTAAGATCATGGCATCTGGTCCCACTAATTCATGGCAAATAGATGGGAAAAGAATGGAAATAGTGACAGACTTTATTTTGGGAGGCTCCAAAATCACTGCAGATGGTGACTGCAGCCATGACATTAAAAGTGCTTGCTCCTTGGAAGAAAAGTTATGACCAATCTAGACAGCTTATCACAAAGCAGAGACCTTACTTTGCCAACAAAGGTCCATCTAGTCAAAACTACGATTTTCCCAGTGGTCATGTACGGATGTGAGATTTGAACTATAAAGAAATCTAAGCACTGAAGAATTGATGCTTCTGAACTGTGATGTTGGAGAAGACTCTTTAGAATCCCTCCATCTAACCAATCCATTCTAATGGAAATAAGTCCTGAACATTCACTGGAAGGACTGATGCTGAAACTGAAACTCCAATACTTTTGCCACCTGATGTGAAGAACTGGCTCATTTGAAAAACCCTAATGCTGGGAAAGGTTGAGGGAGGGAAGAGAAGTGGACCTCAGAGGATGAGATTGTTGGAGGGCATCACTGACTCAATGGACATGAGTTTGGGTAACCTCCAGGAGTTAGTGATGGACAGGGAGGCATGGCATACTGCCATCCATAGGGTCAAAAAGAGTAGGGCATGAATGATAGACTGAAATGTACTGAACTGTATACAGTATTACATGGAAAGTATTGTCAAGTGAGTAATACATCTCGGGTTATGTTGTATGGTAAATGTTACTAATATAGATATCCTAAAAACTATACGGTGTTCTCAAAATTCTGATAGGTTTGGGTAAAATGTTATTAGTCATAATTCTAGTTAGTATCTCAAAATATTGTCACAGCACTAACCAAGTTTCAAAAAAAATGCTTCCTCTTCAAAAAGATTTATAGAAAGGACTTTTGGAAAAATACAAGATTCTCAACTGGGTAAGGATTCTAGTGGAAAACCTGATGACTTAACAAAGGTTAACAAAATGACTGATTAAACTGGTGAATATGCTCATAACTTTTAAGGTTTCTATCTGAAAAATTGCTGATGTGAATCTGTGTTTTTCAGGTATAAGAAAAACCTTCCCCTCAAACTAATTATGATAGTAATTTGGTAAAATTATGTTTTATAAACAAATTAAAACATTTAATCTTTTCTATCTGAACCCTCCAGAGATTGGAATCTTTTAATTTCCAGCAACTTTATTTATTCCTAACTTATTAAGGTAAGTTAGGAAGGTTATCTCATTAACAGGTACAGAAATCTCAAGGAACTTTAGAGACCTTGAGAAGGGAGGAACTCAGATCTGTTAGGCAAATCTGTGACAAGCCTTTGGCATGACTTTCCTAGCCCTAAAACGTTTTATTTTAAAAGTTTCAGCAAAGCAAAAAGGTCTATGATTAATTATGGTTATATAAATCATCACGCCAAGTCTATTGAGACCAGAACTATATCACAAACAACTCTTAATTTGGCTAATAGTTGGTAAAAACAACAGTGATTTTAGGGAGAAAATGATGTTTCAATGAATGTTAAATCCCACTTTGTTAATGGAGATCTGTAACTACTAAGACTCATTTCCTGGATAGAGTTTTGCTGTTAGGGTATATTAATGTAAAATTTAATTAAATTATTAAAGGGCACTTTAGGTTTGCTTCTGAAGCTTATCTCAGTAATCTATCTTTGGATGAAGATTAGATGCTTCACACATGACCTGCAACCAAGACTGGAAAAAGACATAATTTAAGAAACTGTCTCCAACCTGGTTGTAAGGACCTTTCTGTCAGCTACTCTTAACCATCTCATGCACAGTGAAAGTGAAGGGAAATTGACTTGAAGTAACTTGAAGTAACTCCCCCTTCCAAAGGCCCCTAAGCTGGACTGGTCTATAGAGAGGCTTGCTGACCTCAAACTCACCTTATAACTTTACGGGTCTCAAAGAGGAAGCTGCACTACCCTAGGATGAGAAGATGATGACATCAGAAGTAGACAGCTTGTCCAAGATGCTGGACCTGATTCGTTATGATCCTTTATAATGTTTTCTTGATTCCTTGGACCTGTGCCTATCCATCAAATGTTTTCTATCATGAACACAATTCTATGCTAGTTTAAATCTCAATCCAATTGTTGGGTTGTGGCCAATTTCCTGTGTCTGGTACTTCTGGGTTGCCTTGGTGGATATCTCTCCTTCAGGGCTCTGATTGGATATCCCCTAGGAAATTTATTTTAGATGAGAGTTCAGTCCTGTTCTGTCTATTAATGATATTACTAGATGGGAATCCTCTCACCTGGCGAATTAAAAATACCTGCTCTGATTCTGGCCATAAATTTAAGTTTCCTCTTAGGGTCGTTCAAACTCAATCAGAGTGACAAGCTAAGTCTTGGTAAAAAAAAAAAAAAAAATTAACCCCTCATTTACTAAAAGGAAAAATCCCACAATTATGGCGTGGATCTATATGGTTAACACCAAGCTATGGTCATTTAAGTTTAAAAGCTTCTCTATGTTTGGAACAGGTAAATCATACTAAAAATGATCAACCTGTTAATTATGAGACAAGGCTGGGTGCTTTATGAACTATGCCTATGATGACCCTTAGAGAGAGTGATTGGCATGGAACTCACTGGATTTGTGGCACTTTTATGGTCTTGATATCTACAGGGATGGATACAAAGGTGTATCCTGGTATTCCCATAAATTTAATGTCATACATGTTAAAAAATTAGAGGTAACCTCAAACAATCTATGACTGGTATGATCCCAATGGGTCAAAGATCTGTATTCTGATATGACCATTTAACAGCTTCGTGTGTGTGTGTGTGTGCACGTGCGCCTGTGCCTTCACTGGGGTTGGAGGATGTAATTCGCCATGTTGAAGCCTTCAGTTCAGTTCAGTCGCTCAGTCGTGTCCCACTCTTTACGACCCCATGAATCGCAGCACGCCAGGCCTCCCTGTCAATCACAAACTCCCAGAGTTTACTCAAACTCATGTCCATCGAGTCAGTGATGCCATCCAGCCATTTCAACCTCTGTTGTCCCCTTCTCCTCCTGCCCCCAATCCCTCCCAGCATCAGGGTCTTTTCCAATGAGTCAACTCTTCGCATGAGGTGGCCAAAGTACTGGAGTTTCAGCTTCAGCATCAGTCCTTCCAATGAACACCCAGGACTGATGTCCTTGAGGATGGACTGGTTGGATCTCCTTGCAGTCCAAGGGACTCTCAAGAGTCTTCTCCAACACACCAGTTCAAAAGCATCAATTTTTCGGTGCTCAGCTTTCTTCACAGTACAACTCTCACATCCATACATGACCACTAGAAAAACCATAACCTTGGCTAAACAGACCTTTGTTGGCAAAGTAATATCTCTGCTTTTTAATATGCTTTCTAGATTGGTCATAACTTTCCCTCCAAGGAGTAAGCGTCTTTTAATTTCATGGCTACAATCACCATCTGCAGTGATTTTGGAGCCCCCCCCCAAAAAAAAAAAATAAAGCTTGACACTGTTTCCACAGTTTCCCTATCTATTTCACATGAAGTGATGGGACCAGATGCCTTGATCTTAGTTTTCTGAATGTTGAGCTTTAAGCCAACTTTTTCACTCTCCTCTTTCACTTTCATCAAGAGGCATTTTATTTCCTCTTCACTTTCTGCCATAAAGGTGGTGTCATCTGCATATCTGAGGTTGTTGATATTTCTCCCAGCAATTTTGAATACAGCTTGTGCTTCTCCCAGCCCAGCATTTCTCATGATATACTCTGTATGTAAGTTAAATAAGCAGGGTGACAATATACAGCCTTGACGTACTCCTTTTCCTATTTGGAACCAGTCTGTTGTTCCATGTCCAGATCTAACTGTTGCTTCCTGACCTGTATATGGGTTTCTCAAGAGGTAGGTCAGGTGGTCTGATATTCCCATCACTTTCAGAATTTTCCACAGTTTATTGTGATCCACACAAGTCAAAGGCTTTGCCATAGTCAATAAAGCAGAAAGTGATGTTTTTCTGGGACTCTCTTGCATTTTTGATGATCCAGCGAATTTTGGCAATATGATCTCTGGTTCTCTGCCTTTTCTAAAACCAGCTTGAACATCTGGAAGTTCACGGTTCACGTATTGCTGAAGCCTGACTTGGAGAATTTTGAGCATTACTTTACTAGTGTGTGAGATGAGTGCAATTGTGTGGTAGTTTGAGCATTCTTTGGGATTGCCTTTCTTTGGGATTGGAATGAAAACACCTTTTCCAGTCCTGTGGCCACTTCTGAGTTTTCCAAATTTGCTGGCATATTGAGTGCAGCACCTTCACAGCATCATCTTTCAGAATTTGAAATAGCTCGACTGGAATTCCATCACATCCACTAGCTTTGTTCATAGTGATGGTTTCTAAGGCCCACTTGACTTCACATTCCATGATGTCTGTCTCTAGGTAAGTGATCACACCATCGTGATTATCTGGGTCGTGAAGATCTTTTTTTGTACAGTTCTTCTGTGTATTCTTGCCACCTCTTCTTTATATCTTCTGCTTCTTTTAGGTCCATACCATTTCTGTACTTTATCGAACCCATCTTTGCATGAAATGTTCCCTTGGTATCTCTAATTTTCTTGAAGACATCTCTAGTCTTTCCCATTCTGTTGTTTTCCTCTATTTCTTTTCATCGATCACTGAGGAAGGCTTTCTTTTCTCTCTTTTCTTATTGCTCCTTTGCTTTTTGCTACTCTTTTTTTCACAGCTATTTTTAAGGCCTTCTCAGACAACCATTTTGCCTTTTTGCATTTGAAGCCTTAACAACTTTCATAAGCTTTAAATGATAGTTACTGGGCTATTAGCCCATTGAATTCTGAGAGCTCTATGATGAGAAAGGCAGTGCTACAAATCTGCAAGGCCCTTGACCCCTTACAGAATCTCAGGGAGATATTTGCACTATACTTCAAAGTGAATGCTATATTTTCATTCCTGATAAATCCTTTAATGTAACACATTTGATGAACCATATTAAAAATCAGATTTCTGCTTTAAGTGACCCATTCCCTAGTCTTGACGATCTTTTAGAAACCTTGCTTGGTGAGGGAAGTTCATGGCTAAAATATTACCTTTTAATTCCAGTATAGTTAATGTTATTAACTATACTATTTCTATATTTGTATCACAAGATTACTATTTGTATAGTAATATCACAAATATTTGTATAGTAATATAACAAAATACACTATTTGTATATTTGTGTCACAAGATTATTGTTTCTTGTATTACCAAGTGTATGACTGATGCGCCAATGAAAATAATGATGACTAGACTTGAAGCAGCTAATCAAATGTATAGCTCAATATATGATCAATGATTTTAGTAGCATAACTCTAGATATGGGAAGATGCAATGAAAGGGAATACTTTCCTGGATCATAACTAGAAGACAGGTGTCCAGAGATCTTTGACTAAGATCTAGTCCATTAATAGCACATTGAGTGGCCTATCAGCAAAAACCTTCTTCAGAACTGGGAACAAGCCTTCCCAGCGACGCCAGACAAAATGGTCATGAAATGCCCTCCAAAGTATTGTCAGATTTATGACCACAAAGGGGTTATGTCAACTACAAATTGGCACTTACCAAAAGCACAGTCAACGACTGAACAACAAAGGTATTTGCCATCTGCCATGGAGATTGAACCCCAAGCTGCTATAGCTGTTGACTTTCAACAATCCCTGAGGAAATTCAAGGTGGAGTGAGGCACTCTGTGCTCCAGGGAATCTGATGAGACAGGTCTTTAGATAGTTGGATGCTTTTAGGAACAGATTTTATGATCTCAATCTTTGCATCTCCTCATATCTAAAGAAGCACCATTCCCTTCATGGTGACATCAGATCCTCATGACTAACAAAAAACCTTTTGTAAAATGAGTGCTTCATGGTATTGAACTCCCTCTTCAGCAAAACCTTATATATCGACTTTCCCCACTGCTGCTTTGGAGCAATCTTTCAGAGCTATCTGAGATGATGCCTCCCAGGCTGCAGTCCTCATTTTGCTCCAAATAAAGCTTAACTCTAAACTCTCAAGTTGAACAAAGGCACTTTAGTCTATAGTCAAGCAGAGGGGCAGGGTCCTCCAGGCAAGCCATTGAGTATGATTATAATAATAAAAGCAAGTCAGAGATATTGGCCTTTTGTCTTGTCTTTGAAACCTTTTATGAAATCCATGAGTGAGAACTCCTGTGTGTCTGGTGGTTTTTCTCTTCCTCCCTTCCTCCATCCTTCCCTTCCTCTTTCCTTTCCTTTTCAGCTTTATTGAATGTAAATTTTAAAAGTTTTACATATTTAGGGAGGTGGCCCTAAGATGGCAGAGGAATATGACGGGGAGACCACTTTCTCCCCCACAAACTCATCAAAAGATCATTTGAACGCTGAGCAAATACCACAAAACAACTTCTGAATGCTGGCAGAGGACACCAGGCACCCAGAAAAGGCAGCCCATTGTCTTCAAAAGGAGGTAGGACAAAATATAAAAGATAAAAAGAGAGACAAAAGAGTTAGGGACAGAGAACCATCCTGAGGAGAGAGACTTAAAAGAAAAGTTTCCAAACACCAGGAGACCCTCTCACCAGTGGGTCTGTGGGGAGTTTTGGAATCTCAGAGGGCAACATAATGGGGGGGAGGGAATAAATAAATAAAACCCACAAATTATGGGTCCATCTACAACTCCTAGCACAGAAGTAACCCAGACGCTCATGTCTGCCACAAGCAAGTGGGGGCTGAACAGGGAGGCGCGGGCTGCACTCCTTAGGGTAAGGACCAGGCCTGAATGCCCTGAGGGCAATCTGAGGGAGCTAACGTGAGATAGCAACCCAAACCATAGGATAGCCAGGGGCAGGGCGGTGGAGGCGGTGGTAGAGGAAAGAGAGAGAGGGAGAGAGAACTTTCCCGTGAAAAGCTTTAACCTAAGGCACTGCTGGGCCCGATCACAGAACAAAAGACTGAGCAAGTACCAGAGGAGAGCTAGCTGGCTGTGGACTGGCCCATCCCCCACCAGAGGCAGGGAGGCAGGCGGGCACCAGCCAGAGCCAGAAGGAAAGGGGCACACTCGGCCCCAGAGACATCATACCCTACTAAACAACAAGCAGGCTCTCAGTCTCTAACCAAGTCTTCCTGGGATCCTGGACGGCTGACATCTGTTGTAGCCAGAGATCAGCTCCCCAGAAGAGACACATGGCACACCTGAGATGCAGCTGCACACCCAGGAAACTGAGCGGCTGGGACTGGGGAGGTGATAAGATGCACCACACCTGGGGAGTGTGCACTTGCTAAGCACCTAGTCACCTGAGCTGCTCGGACCTGGGAAGGGCACAAAACGTGGACACAAAAATCAGGCCCAACTGAGCCTGTGCCTTTGTAGAGTACCCAAGAACCTGAACCTGAACAGCATAGATATGGGAAGTGCATGCAACCCAGGGCCCACTTCAGACAGTTCCCAGCGGAGCAACCTGAAACCTAAGCAGTGTAGATCAGGAAAGCACACACACCGTGAGCGGGGGCAAACCCAGTGTGACCCAGACACAGCGAGCACTCCCCACACATGTCAGTGATATTCGTATGCAGTGTTCCTCCTCCCCACAGCACAATTGAACAAGTGAGCTTAAATAAATGACCACCTATGCCCCTTGTGTCAGGGTGGAAGTTAGATACTGAAAAGACTTGCAAACAGAGGAAGCCAAAATAAACAAAGAAGAGGGACTGGCTCTGGAAGTGACAGGTGCAACAGATTAAAACCCTGTAGTTACATTGATTCTTAATTACATTGGAAGGGACCTATAGACCTTGAGAAGAAGTATAAGGTGGAACAAGGAACTATCTGAAACTGAACTGACCACACACTGGCCTCAACAGCTCCAGAGAAATTCCTAGATGTATTTTACTATCATCATTTTTAATTTCTTTTTATTTTTTTTAATTTATAAGTTCTTTATTAATCCTTTAATTTTCACTTTTAAAACCTACTATTACCTTGAAAACATACCCTATTTTTAAAGCAAATTTCATATTTTTTATATAACTTTTGCAATTTTTTTTTTTTTTTTTTTTTTTTTTTTTTTGTTTTCTTAATACTGTATTTATGAGAGGCTAACTGACCTCTACTCTAGAGTTTTAATCTTTGCTTTTTGGTAATTGTTATCAATTTTGTACCTTTAAGAATCTAATCTTCAGTACCCATTTTTACTTAGGAGTGTGATTACTGGCTTGATTGCTCTCTCCCCTTTTGACGCACCTTTTTCTCCCCCAGGTCACCTCTATCCCATCGCTTCCCCTTCTCTTCTCTACTTAACTCTGAATCTCTTTGGGTGTTCCGGGCTGTAGAGAAAACTTAGGGAACTGATCACAGGCTAGACTGGTCTCTCTCCTTTTGACTCCCCCTCCTCTCCTCCTGGTCACCTCTGTCTCCTGCCTCCTTTTTTCTCTTCTCTATGGAACTCCATGAACCTCTCTGAGTGTTCCAGACTGTGGAGAGAAAATAGCCAATTGATTACTGGCTAGACTGCTCTCTCCCCTTTTGACTCCCCCTTTCTCCTCCTGATCACCTCTATCTCCTTCATCCCTCTTCTCTTCTTCATGTAACTCTGTGAACCTCTCTGGGTACCCCTCACTGTGGAGAATCTTTTCACCATTAACCTACATGTTTTGTCATCAGTGCTGTATGGATGCAGAAATCTTGAGGCTACTACAAGAATAAGACTGAAAGACAGAGGCAGGAGGCCTAAAACCAAACCTTGAGATCACCAGAAATCTCCTGACTCCAGGGATCATTAATCGACAAAAGCTCATCCAAAAGCCTCCATACCTACCCTGAAACCAAGCTCCACCCAAAAGCCAACAAGATTCAGAGCAAGAAATAGCAAGCTAATTATCCAACAAAGCAGGAACATAAACCTGAGCTCAAGAACACAGGCGGCCAAAAGTCATTCCAAACGACAGACACCTCAAAACTCACTACTGGACACTTCATTGCACTCCAGAGAGAAGAGATACAGCTTCACTCACCAGAACACAGACGCAAGCTTCCCTAAACAGGAAACCTTGACAAGCCACTCGTCCAACCCGACACACAGGGAGGAACCTCCACAATAAAGAGGAACCACAAACTTCCAGAATACAGAAAGGCCACCACAAACACAGCAACCTAAAAGGCAGAGAAATATTCAGCAGGTAAAGGAACATGATAAAAGCCCACCAAATCAAACAAAAGAGGAGGAGATAGGGAGTCTACCTGAAGAAGAATTTAGAATAATGATAGTAAAAATGATCCAAAATCTTGAAAACAAAATGGAGTTACAGATTAATAGTCTGGAGACAAGGATTGAGAAGTTGCAAGAAAAGTTTAACAAGGACCTAGGAAAAAAAAAAAAAAAAAAAGACTCAATCAATAATGAATAATGCAATAGCTGAGATCAAAAGCACTCTGGAGGGAACCAAGAGTAGAATAAATGAGGAAGAAGATAGGATAAGTGAGGTGGCAGATAGAATGGTGGAAATATATGAAGCAGAGAGGAAAAAAGAAAAAAAGAATTAAAAGAAATGTGGACAACCTCAGAGACCTCTGGGACAATGTGAAATGCCCCAACATTCGAATCATAGGAGTCCCAGAAGAAGAAGACAAAAAGAAAGGCCATGAGAAAATACTCGAGGAGATATTTCCTTCCCTAAAATGGGGAAGGAAATAGCCATCCAAGTTCAAGAAACCCAGAGAGTCTGAAACAGAATAAACCCAAGGTGAAACACCCCAAGACACATATTAATCAAATTAGTGAATATCAAACACAAAGAACAAATATTAAAAGCAACAAGAGAAAAACAACAATTAACCCACAAAGGGATCCCCGTAAGGATAACAGCTGATATTTCAACAGAAACTCTTCAAACCAGAAGGGAATGGCAGGGCATACTTAAAGTGATGCAAGAGAAAAACCTACAACCCAGATTATGATACCCAGCAAGGATACCATTCAAATATGAAGGAGAAATCAAAAGCTAAAGACAAGCAAAAGCTGAGAGAATTCATTACCACCAAACCAGCTATCCAACAAATGCTAAAGGATCTTCTCTAGACAGGAAACAGAAAAGGATTATAAACATGAACTCAAAACAAGAAACTAAATGACAATGGGATCATACTTATCAATAATTACCTTAAATGTCAATGGGTTGAATGCCCCAACCAAAAGACAAAGACTGGCTGAATGGATAAAAAATTAAAACCCCTATATGTGCTGTCAACAAGAGACCCACCTCAAACCTAGGGACACATACAGACTGAAAGTGAAGGGCTGGAAAAAGGTATTTCACGCAAAAGGAGACCAAAAGAAAGCAGGAGTAGCAATAAGCAATACTTATATCAGATAAAATAGACTTTGAAATAAAGGCCATGAAAACAGACAATGAAGGACACTACATAATGATCAAAGGATCAATCCAAGAAGATATGACAATTATAAATATATATGCACCCAACATAGGAATATTGCAATATGTAAGGTAAATGCTAACAAATATGAAAGGGGAAATTAACATTAACACAATAATAGTGGGAGACTTTAATACCCCACTCACACCAATGAATACATCAACTAAACAGAAAATTAGCAAGGCAACAAAAACTTCAAATGATACAATGGACAAGTTAGACCTAATTGATATCTATAGGACATTTCACCCTAAAACAATGAATTTCACCTTTTTCTCAAGCGTAAGTGGAACCTTCTCCAGGATAGATCACATCTTAGGCCATAAATCAAGCCTTCGTAAATTCAAAAACTCGAAATCATCTCAAGCATCTTTTCTGATCACAATGCAGTAAGACTAGACATCAACTACACAAAAAAAAAACTATGAAAAATACAAACATATGGAGGCTAAACAACACACTTCTAAATAACCAACAAATCACAGAAGAAATCAAAAAAGAAATCAAAATATGCATAGAAACGAATGAAAATGAAAACAAGCAACCCAAAACCTATGGGATTCAGTAAAAGCAATGCAAAGGGGAAGTTTCATAGCACTATGAGCCTACCTCAAGAAACAGAGAGAAATCAAATAAGTAACATAACTCTACACAAAAAGCAACTAGAAAAGGAAGAAATTAAGAACCCCAGCATTAGTAGAAGGAAAGAAATCACAAAAATTAGGGTAGAAATAACTGCAAAAGAAACAAAAGAGACCATAGCAAAAATTAACAAAGCTAAAAGCTGGTTCTTCAAGAAGATAAATAAAATAGACAAACCATTAGCCAGGCTCATCAAGAAACAGATGGAGAAGAATCAAATCAACAAACTTATAAATGAAAATGTAAAAGTCACAACAGACAACACAGAAATAAAAAGGATCATAAGAGACTACTATCAGCAACTATATGCCAATAAAATGGACAACTTGGAAGAAATGGACAAATTCTTAGAAAAGTATAACTTTCCGAAACTGAACCAGAAAGAAATAGAACATCTTAACAGACCCATCAGAAGCACAGAATTCGAAATTGTAATCAGAAATCTTCCAACAAACAAAACCCTAGGACCACATGGCTTCACAGCTGAATTCCACTAAAAATCTAGAGAAGAGCTAACACCTATCCTACTCAAACTCTTCCAGAAAATTGCAGAGGAAGGTAAACTTCTAAACTCATTCTATGAGGCCACCATCACCCTAATTCCCAAACCAGACAAAGATGCCACAAAAAAAAAAAACTACAGGCCAATATCAGTGATGAACATAGATGCAAAAATTCTCAACAAAATTCTATCAAACAGAACCCAACAACATTTTAAAAACATCATACATCATAACCAAGTGAGCTTTATCCCAGGGATGCAAGGATTCTTCAATATTCTCAAATCAATCAATGTGATACACCACATTAACAAATCGAAAGATAAAGACCATATGATTACCTCAATAGATGCAGAGAAAGCCTTTGACAAAATTCATGATTTGTCATGACAAAATTCAAAATTTATGACAAAAACCCTCTAGAAAGTAGGCATAGAAGGAACATACCTTAACATAATAGAAGCCATATATTATAAACCCACAGCAAACATTATCCTCAGTGGTGAAAAAATGAAAGCATTTCCCCTAAAGTCAGGAATAAGACAAGGGTGAGAACTCTCACCACTACTGTTCAACATAGTTTTGGAAGTTTTGGCCACAGCAATCAGAGCAGAAAAATAAATAAAATGAATCCAGATCAAAAAAGAAGAAGTAACACTTTCACTGTTTGCAGTGAGACATGATCCTCTACATAGAAAACCCTAAAGATTCCACCAGAAAATTACTAGAGCTAATTAATGAATACAGTAACGTTGCAGGATATAAAATTAACACACAGAAATCCTGTGCATTCCTATACACTAACATTGAGAAAACAGAAAGAGAAATTAAGGAAACAATCCCATTCACCATTGCAACGAAATGAATAAAATACGTAGGAATAAATGTACCTAAAGAAACAAAAGACCTATATATAGAAAACTATAAAACACTGATGAAAGAAATCAAAGATGACACAAATAGATGGAAAGATATACCATGTTCAAGGACTGGAAGAATCAACATAGTGAAAATGAGTATACTATTCAAAGCAATCTATAGATTCAGTGCAATCCCTATGAAGCTACCAACGGTATTTTTCAGTGAATTAGAACAAATAACTTCTCAATTTGTATGGAATTATAAAAAAACTAAAATAGCCAAAGAAATCTTGAGAAAGAAGAATGGAACTAGTGGAATCAACCTGCCTGACTTCAGGCTATACTACATAGCAACAGCCATCAAGACAGTATGGTACTGGCACCAAGACAGAAATGTAGACCAATGGAACAAAGTAGAAAGCCCAGAGATAAATCCACTCGCCTAGAGACACCTTATCCATGACAAAGCAGGCAAGAATATACAATGGAGGAAAGACAACCTCTTTAACAAGTGGTGCTGGGAAAACTGGTCAACCACTTGTAAAAGAATGAAACTAGAACACTTTCTAACACCATACACAAAAATAAGCTGAAAATGGGCTAAAGATCTAAATGTAAGACCAGAAATCATAAAACTCCTAGAGGAAAACATAGGCAAAACACTCTCTGACATAAGTCATAGCAGGATCCTCTATGACCCACCACCCAGAGTAATGGAAATAAAAGCAAAAATAAACAGATGGAACCTAATTAAACTTAAAAGCTTTTGCACAATGAAGGAAACTATAAGCAAGGTGAAAAGATAGCCTTCAGAATGGGAGCCAATAATAGCAAAATAAGCAATTGACAAAGGATTAATCTCAAAAATATATAAGCAACTCCTGCAGCTAAATTCCATAAAAATAAACGACCCAATCAAAAAATGGGGCCAAGAACCAAAAGACATTTCTCCAAAGAAGATATACAAATGGCTAACAAACACATGAAAAGATGGTCAACATCACTCATTATCAGAGAAATGAAAATCAAAACCACAATGAGGTACCATCTCACACCAGTCAGAATGGCTACTATCAAAGAAACAATAAATGCTGGAGAGAGTGTGGAGAAACAGGAACCCTCTTACACTGTTGGTGGGAATGCAAACTAGAACAGCCACTATGCAGAACATTGTGGAGATTCCTTATAAAGCTGGAAATAGAACTGTCATATGACCCAGCAACCCCACTGCTGGGCATACACACCGAGGAAACCAGAATTGAAAGAGACACATGTATCCCAATGTTCATTGCAGCACTGTTTACAATAGCCAGGACATGGAAGCAACCTAGAAGTCCATCAGCAGTCGAATGGACAAGAAAGCTGTGGTACTTATACACAATAGAATATTACTCAGTTATTGAAAATAATGCATTTGAATCATTTTCCAATGAGGTGGATGAAACTGGAGCCTATGATACAGAGAGAAGTAAGTCAGAAAGAAAAACACCAATACAGTATATTAACACATATCCAAGAGGGGAATGGCAACCCACTCCAGTACTCTTGCCTGGAGAGTCCCAGGGATGGTGGAGCCTGGTGGGCTGCCATCTATGGGGTCACACAGAGTCGGACATGACTAAAGTGGCTTAGCAGCAGCAGCAGCAGCATATATATATGGAATTTAGAAAGATGGTAACGATGACCCTATATGCGAGACAGCCAAAGAGACACAGATGTAAAGAACAGACTTTTGGACTCTGTGGGAGAGGGTGAGGGTGGGCTGATTTGAGAGAATAGCATTGAAACATGTATATTATCATATGTGAAATAGATTGCCAGTCCAGGTTTGATGCAGGAGGCAGGGTGCTCAGGGCTGGTGCACTGGGATAACCCTGAGAGATGGGATGGGGAGGGAGGTGAGCGGGAGGGTCTGGATGGGGAACACGTGTGCACCCATGGCTAATTCATGTGACTGTATGGCAAAAACAACCACAATATTGTAAAGTAATTAGCCTCCAATTAAAAACAAATTAAATAATAAAAATAATAAAAGCAAGTCAAAAAAACAGTTTCCAACATGGAATCAGAATTGGCTGCCTCCCTGCCACATTATTTTATTTGGTGGGAATGTTTAGGACTCTGAGTCCAGGAGGGAGTATCTCAGTAGTTCTGAAACAAACTGCTCCAAGGAGGTAGGAGGGCAAGTCAGGCCTTATACAAGTTTGCAACAAAGGGAGCAGGCAATCTGAACATTAAAGATCAGGTATCAAGTTAAGGAATTTAGCACTCTGGGCTCACTGAATTCATTCCTTTCATATGCACCTCAGCTATTTGGGCCAAACCTGTTTCCTTATTCACCTTGCTTCTTGTATTCCCCTAGCTCCTCAGCAGTCACCATGGGGGGTGGCAGCATCCTTTGGATGGGGCTCTCATTCACATTTGGAGGCCAGAAATCACTGATGGTGTGACATATCTTGTTTATTAATATGGCAGGAGATATTTTCATTTCATACTTCATAGTTTTTCTAAAATTAAGATTTTTAAGAGTTGAGGATTCTAATTTAAACATAATTAAAGCTATTGGAAATAATATAGTAAATTTTCTGAATACAGAAAGAAATAAAATGTATGTTTTCAGTAAAGAAAATATGAGAAATGAAATTACATTTTAGCAAAAAAAAAAAAAAATGAGCTTGTTAATTTTATTTGTATGAAAAATGAGAGCTAGGCTGGATCCAAAAAGTAATAAGAGATTATGAGGAGGAATCCTGTGGAAAAAGTTTTATACATAGTCAGGATCAACTAAGGGCTTCACTTGTGGCTCAGCTGGTAATGAATCCACCTGCAATGTGGAAGACCTGGGTTCTATCCCTGGTTTGGGAAGATCCCATGGAGAAAGGAAAAGCTACCCCCACCAGTATTCTGCCTGGAGAATTTCATGGACAGTCGATGGGGTCACAAATAGTCAGACATGACTGAGCGACTTTCACTTTCACTCCTCAGGATTAACTAAATTTAGATTTAAGTTAACTAAAGTGAATGGATTTTGTTAAGTGAGGTAGTACAAGACTGGAAATTGTGTTTCTGTCTGTTATAAATGCTCCTTCTGATAATTGATTGTGTGAGCTTCTGTGCCCTTAAATGATCTGTGTTAATTTTCTTTGTGACCTTGATTAAATGAATAGGTATTGTTTCAATGACCCATGATCCTGTGTTTTAAAATATTTTGGGGGGGGGGGAATAAAATATTTTTGGTATTTCTAACAAACTTCCCCAAATCAAAATCTAACTAAGCTTTTTAGCCTCCAGTTGAGTCTGGGATGGATGCATCAAAGAAACATGTCTGAGGAACCTCAGAACCAGATGTTAAGCTAAGTTTATTTGGTATTTTTAATTAAAAAACATTGTCAAGTGATTGAAAGTGAACTTTAGGCTGTAATATACAGATAAATATCACTAATACAGATATTCCAAGATTTATATGGAATCCCTAACATCTAATATATCTTGATATAATGTTATCAGTCATAATTCTAATGATTATACTAAAATGTTTTATGTTGCAAAATATCCAAGTTCCCTAACTGCATAGTACTCAAATATTTAACCATGCAGAAAGGCCATGGCAAAATGTATAGGGAGGCTGCTTTTAGAAAGAGTGAGTCCCATCTGGGAAATCCCCTCTGAACTATATAGTGACAGAGGTATCCATTTTACTGGACAAATTGTTGAGGAAATTTGGCCTATTATGCAATATTTCCATTGTGCCTATCACCCCCAGTCTTCTGGGTTAGTGGAAAAATCAAATCGGACAATTAAAACTCAGTTGGCTAACATTATTGATGCTTATTCCTTACCTTGGCCTAAGGCCCTTCCACTGGTTCTCCTCAACCGCAGATCCACTCCTTTTGGCAAACATCATTTGTCTCCTTTGAGATTATTATAGGGAGACCAATGAGACTGGATAAAAGACTATATGATCCTGTATTACTTAAGGGATATAAATTATTTTTAAGGGTTTAATCAAATTATTGACAAGTCATCTAAACTTGTTTCTGACGCTTATCATAGTAATCTATCCTCAAATGAAGATCAAATGTCCCATGACTTACAACCAGGCGATTATGTATATTAGAAAATACATCATTTAAAGGATTCCCTCAAGCCTGACATAATTTAAAGGACTCCCTCCAACCTAGATGGAAGGGCCCTTAATAGGTTATTTTGACTAGCTCATGCACAGCAAAACTGAAAGGAATTGACTCTTGGGTCTATCTTTCCCACCTAAAAATGGCTCTTGCACCAGACTGGTCTATAGAAAGAACTGCTGACCTCACACTCACCTTAAAGCAATGCCCTGATAATAAGGAAACACCAACGCCAGGACAAGAAGAAGACATCAGAAGTAGACAGCTGACCCAAGATGCTGGACCTGACTTGTATAATTGTTCATAAAGTTTTATCCTTGGTCTCTTGGACACTAGCACATAAACGTTTTTCTATCATGGACACAATTTTTGCAAATTTTAGAAATCAATCAAATTGTTAGGTTATGGTCAGTTACCTGCATCCAGTACCTCTGGTTTACCTTGATGGGTATCTTTCCACTAGGGTTCTGATTGGATGACTGTTAGGAAGTTTATTTTAGAAGAAAGGAATTATAGTTCTGTCTGGGCTATTACTTATATTGCTAGATAAGACCCACTCACTTGGCCAATCAAATATTCTAACCCTGGCCATAAATATGAATTTTCTCTTAAGGTACTATAGCTCAATCGGAACATAAATTCCAGTCCAAAAAATAAATAAATAAATAAACTCTACACTATTAAGAGGGATGCTTCCTCTGTTATGGGATGGATTTGATAGCTTACGATGAATGATGTCTGATTCGTGATCTCCGAAGAAGATTTAGTTTCAAGACCCGGGACCAGGCTTGATCACTCAAGAGCTTTCGTGTAGCAGAGTTTTATTAAAGTGAAAAAGGACAGAGAAAGCTTCTGACATGGACATCAGAATGGGGATGGAGAGTGCCCCCACTCACTAGCCTTAGCAAGGGAATTATATACTTTTTAAATTGGTTACTACAATAAATCAAAAGAATGTCTCAAGTTTGCAAAGCTCTTACTAGACCTACTCCCACAATTTACATTTTAAAATGACAGGATTAGAACTAACAATTGAAAGATCTTACCAGATCCACTCCCATAATATACATTCTAAAATAACAGGATTAATCAGAAGGTTTTCAAGAAGAGGAAACTGTCCTCAAGCAGGATACATTATTGTTATATAATCCTTAGTACAGAGTTTAAACTGAGTTGTTTGTTGTGTAATCATCAGTTCACAGCTTAAAGAAAAAAAAATGTTTTATGTGACTAAGGCTAAGGAATGTAGAGAAGAAAAGACATTTGTCTTTTCCTCCTCCTTGAGAATTTCAGACCCCATATCTCCTCCTCGAGAGTCCCAGTCCCCTTTCTCCTCAGGGACCCCAGACTTCTTATCAACCTGCCTGAGAATTGACTCTCTCAGATTTATCTGGCTAACACCAGGCTCTGGTCATGTAAACCTGAAGTCCCCCCTTTGCTGGGAAAATTAAATCATACCAAAGATAATCAAACAAATAACACTAGAAAAGTAGGCTGGATGTCCTATCAAAACTGCCAAAGTACGATTTCTTTTAAAAACTGTGACTGGTATGGAACAGACTGGGTCACGCATCCGGAAATATACTGGCTGGCACCTAATAAGACTCAACGACTTTCTGGGTCCAATTTATGGCCCTGGCTTCCACCAGGATGACTAGGATGGTGTACTTGTGTTGCAGAAACCAGTAATCGAGAAACCAAGCACCGCACTCAAAGAATTGGAGAATTTAGGTTTATTATGCTGGCATGCCCAGAGGAGTTAACACTCCAAGCTCTGAGCCCAGAACAAAGGGGTTACAGAGTTTTTAGACAGACTATAGTGGGCAACAGTAGCTGCTAATAGGCTGATTTAAACCAAGAGGTTTTTCGTGCGTGGGAACAGCAGTCAAGACAAGGAGAGGGATCCCTAACCTTTAAACGGACAGGCATGATTAAGCAGGGTTGCAGGAGCTGGCAGTTGCAAAGAGCAGTACAAGGGTGAGTGAGATAAGCTCCAGTTCCTAGTATCACTAAGTCCCCACTTTCTGAGACTATGTGACCTACATGATCCAGGCTTTGCAAGGAGCAAGCTGAGTTACAGAGGCAGAAGGAGCAGGAGGTTATGTTAAATTGTAACTTTTCCTCTTCATTCCCCTCTTGATGTTTCTATCACTCATTGTAGAAAGCATCATCTCATGTTTTGGTAGGACATCTCCATTGTTTAGGGGGCTATATTGAGCTGTTACCATTTGTAACTTTATGGATTCAATCCAAGAGGTTATGAACTGGGTAACTGCATTGAGAATACAAGGGCCAAACAAGAGCACTGCAAAGAGCATGAAGAGAGGACCTGTTAAAGGCAGAATCCATGATGCCCAGCTCCAGATATTTTTCCAGTTACCCCAGGAATTTGCTAGCTCCTCTCTCTTTTTCATGATTCATTCCCTTAGATGTTGGGCCATGTCCCTGACTATTCCTGATTGGTTTACATAAAAGCAGCATTCTTCATTCAAGAAGAGGCAAAGTCCTTCACGTCTGACAGTCCTTTTCAGCTATCAGTAGGTCTAACCCTCTCCTATTCTGTAAAACCACCTCCACCTCAGCCAGGGAATCTAGTTGGTCTTGTAACGAAGAGCCCAGCAATAATACCAATTAAGGATAGAGGACTTGGCTACTCTCTCAATGTAGTCTGTGAAGTCCTTGAATAGTGTATAGTAGAAGGTGGTTGATGAAGCAATTCCTCCTATCCCCATACCTATCCCAGCTGACTAGATCAACTAGTCTAGTCATCCCAGACCAACTAGTAGGCATGTAAACTGGATCACTCTTTTTGACTGTGTATGTGCTGCCAGAGGTACAGTGAGAGTCTGTTTGTTAGGGACAATATTCATCTGGGGAGTGAGGAAAGCTAAGTTGCAGATACCCATCCAATTGACTAGTAGGCAAAATTAAGCATCTGTCCCACAAATAAAGAAAAGGCCTTGATGGGGGTGTCACCATATTGTGTTTGTAGTTGGATGAGTGGGCCACTCACCTTTTAAAGTTTGATTACATTTGTCCCTGACTGAATTGCCTACAGGTTTAGTTCTTCATCATTTGTAAAGCATTCTGGAGCATTTTGAGTTAACCCAATTCTCTTTAAGACTGACCCTTGTAAGCATGGATCTATTGTAATTCCCATGTCTGTTGCATTATTTCATGGTACTGGTGTAGCTAAATACCATGGAGCTCCTAAGGATAAGCAAAGGCAGCAATCCCTGGACAGTTGGGGGTTGGTATCATTAAGAAGGTGATGAGAAAACAACTACAATATTGTAAAGTAATTAGTCTTCAAATAATAAAAATATCAAGAGAACATTTCAGGCAAAGATGGGTTGGATAAAGAACCAAAATGGTATGGACCTAACAGAAGCAGAAGATATTAAGAAGAGATGGCAAGAATACACAGAAGAACTGTACAAAAAAGATCTTCATGACCCCAATAATCACAATGGTATGACCACTGACCTAAAGCCAGACATTCTGGAATGTGAAGTCCAGTGGGCCTTAGAAAGCATCACTAGGAATAAAGCTAGTGGATGTGATTACAGTTGAGCTATTTCAAATCCTGAAAGATGATGCTGTGAAAGTGCTGCACTCAATATGCCAGCAAATTTGGAAAACTCAGCAGTGGCCACAGGACTGGAAAAGGTCAGTTTTCATTACAATCCCTAAGAAAGGCAATCCCAAAGAATGCTGAAACTACCGCACAATTGCAATCATCTCACACGCTAGTAAAGTAATGCTCAAAAATTATCCAAGGCAGGCTTCAGCAATACGTGAACCGAGAACTTCCAGATGTTCAAGCTCGTTTTAGAAAAGGCAGAGGAACCAGAGATCAAATTGCCAATATCTGCTGGATTATTGAAAAAGCAAGAGAGTTCCAGAAAAACATCTATTTCTGCTTTACTGACTACACCAAAGCCTTCGACTGTGTGGATCACAATGAACTGTGGAAAATTCTGAAGGAGATGGGGATACCAGACCACCTGACCTGCCTCTTGAGAAACCTGTATGCAGGTCAGGAAGCAACAGTTAGAACTGGACACGGAACAACAGACTGGTTCCAAATAGGAAAAGGAGTATGTCAAGGCTGTATATTGTCACCCTGCTTATTTAACTTCTATGCAGAGTACATCATGAGAAATGCTGGGCTGGAAGAAGCACAAGCTGGAATCAAGAGTGCCAGGAGAAATATCAATAACCTCAGATATGCAGATGACACCACCCTTATGGCAGAGAGTGAAGAAGAACTAAAAAGCCTCTTGATGAAAGTGAAAGAGGAGAGTGAAAAAGTTGGCTTAAAGCTTAACATTCAGAAAACTAAGATTATGGCATCTGGTCCCGTCACCTTATGGGAAATAGATGGGAAGACAGTGGAAACAGTGTCAGACTTCATTTTTTTGGGCTCCAAAATCACTGCAGATGGTGATTGCAGCCATGAAATTAAAAGACACTTACTCCTTGGAAGGAAAGTTATGACCAACCTAGATAGCATATTAAAAAGCAGAGATATTACTTTGCCAACAAAGGTCCGTCTGGTCAAGGCTATGGTTTTTCCAGTGGTCATGTGTGGATGTGAGAGTAGGCCTGTGAAGAAAGCTGAGCACCAAAAAATTGATGCTTTTGAACTCTGATGTTGGAGAAGATTCTTGAGCGTCTCTTGGACTGCAAGGAGATCCAACCAGTCCATCCTCAAGGATATCAGTCCTGGGTGTTCATTGGAAGGACTGATGCTGAAGCTGAAACTCCAGTACTTTGGCCACCTCATGCGAAGAGTTGACTCATTGGAAAAGACCCTGATGCTGGGAGGGATTGGGGGCAGGAGGGGAAGGAGACGACAGAGGTTGAGATGGCTGGGTGGCGTCAGCAACTCAATGGGCATGAGTTTTGTGTAAACTCTGGGAGTTTGTGATGGACAGGAAGGCCTGGCGTGCTGCAATTCATGCGGTCGCATAGAGTGGGACACGACTGAGCGACTGAACTGAACTGAACTGAATAAAAATAAATGAAAAAATTAAAAAAAATAAATAAATAAAAAGAAGGCGATGAGTTGCATTGGGAACCTGGTACAGACAAGGGTCTAAAGTGAAGTTAACTCTGTAACCTGGGTCATACTGCCAATAAGCCGAGCCTGATTTTTTAGGGCAAAGTTGGTCCATGATTTCCTTTGTCTGCATTATTGTCCCTGTCCAGTAGTTTTTTCCATTTATTTGGCAGACAGACAACTCTTCTGGGTTGTAACATCTGCATGGCATTTGGGGGTAGATGGAGGCACAGGGACATGATGGCAATGCCGTAGTGTTGGGATACTGCCCGGGGTTTGGATCCTCTGGTGGGGAAAATGTAGCGGCAGCGAGGGACATAACTGGAAAACATTTTCGGCACCCAGGCTCCTGGATATACATCACATGGTTATGAAGGCAGTAGGTGATCGGCCTATAGGATTGGCTATCTATACATTGTTCTAGCTGATGGTTAATTAAGTGATTTTCTAAGGGTTGACTGTAATTTTGACAGGCGCATGATGGATGAGAAATGGCACCATCTGTTACAGCAAGGGACACCAAAAGGCTGCAAAGCAGCCTGCACATAACAGATAACTGAACACTAGCAAAAGGTTTTCTCCCCATCTTTGGGTTGTCACGGCTATAGAAACTGAGCCTGTCATGAAGGTGGGTCAGTTATACTGTGAGCAATTTAGTTAGTAGGGAGAATCGATTATGAGACATCTAGTAAGAATGAGGCTTCCCACTACGGTGAGATAACAGACAGCTAACCGCAGCTTCTGACCTAAATCCCAGTCCTGGGGTGCAATTGAAGCTAGCCCTGTAGTGAAGAGCACAGCAATAATGCCAATTAGGGATAGAGGCCAGCGTTGACGATGAAAATCCTTTGATATTTTGATAGCCAGATCCTCAAGCTTCTGCCCTGCATTGACCAGCCAGCTGCCGGAGTGTGGGTGGAGCAAGGACTGGAGAATCCTCAAGCTTCTGCTGTGCATTGATTAGTCAGCTTCCGAAGTGACTAGAGCAGGGCTCAGCGTCCTTTGTGAGTGAGGGCCGTTGTTTTTGGAACCAGACCTTGGGATTTTCGGGGTCCCAAATAACTTTCCAGGTGTTCTCACCACAGGAAGCCACTGCCTTCTTGACTCTGGTGTTGTGGATCCAAGGGATGTGCCTGTAACTTTAACAGTAGTAGGGGTTGACAGGATGACCATGTGAGGATCTGTCCAAACTGGTTGAAGTGGTTCTTTTTTCCAATCTTTAACCCATACCTCATCTCTTGGCTGATAGGGATGAACCCAATTGCCGAAAGGAATGGAGGTCCTTTCTAAGGTTTCCCGGGCAATATGGTGAAATGCTTTTCCCAGGGCCTGAAGGTGTTGGGACATCTCCAGGTCAGCTAGTTTTCGAGGGTTTCCCTTGAGATTTTCTATCACTGGGGGTGTTCTCCCATATAAGATCTCAAAGGGAGAATAGCCTGAGGACCTTGGGGTGCATTGGGCTCGGAGTAAGGCTGGGGTAACATGTTAAACCAAGATAACTGAGTGTCCTGACAGAGTTTAGCTAATATAGTCCTGAGGGCCCAATTCATGCATTCAACTTTCCCTGAGCTCTGTGGCCTATAAGCAGTGTGAAGCTTCAATTTGATTCCCAGTGTCCTGGATAAAGTTTGGATTATCCCAGACACAAAATCTGGCCCATTGTCAGACCTATGGAGAGAGGCAGCTCATATCTCAGAATTATGTCTCTTAGTAGGGCCTTGGCCACTTCTCGTGTCTGTTCAGTGCATGCGGGGTAGGCTTCAGCCCATCCCGAGTAGGTGCAGACTACCACAAGCAAATACTTATAGAACCTATAGGACTTGACTTCATTAAAGTCCACTTCTAGATCTTCAAAGGGCAGTGTCCCAACTGTCTGCATTCCTGGGTTGGGTCTTGGTCCTTGGCTGGCATTGTTTTGCACACAAGTCACACATCTAGCACTGATTTGGGTGGGCACAAGGGGTTGGGAGCTTAGGAATGAAATAGTAGCAGCTCAGTAAGCTCTCCAGCACAGTTTTTCCTAAATGAGTTGTCTCATGATGTTGTTTTACCAGCTAGACTGCTATATTGCTGGGGACAAAGAGTCTTTGGTCTGGGAGCTTCCACCAGGCCTCCTTTCTTTTATTCCTCCCTCATTTAGAGCCCATTGATCTTTTTCCTTGTTACATCTCAGGGACAGAGGCAATTCTGGGGCCAAGAGGACCTTAAAGATTGACTCGGGGCCCACTGTGGGGCTTGGTTGGGTCGCTGCCTCCTTGGCAGCCTGGTCAGCCAACCAATTTCCTTTGCTGATTGGATCTGTTCCTCTCTAATGGCCTTTACAATGGATGGCTGCCACTTGGGAAGGCTTCCAGACTGCTTCTAACAGCTGAAGGATTTCTTTTTTGTTTTTAATCTCCTTTCTCCCTGCTGTCAATAGTCCCCTTTCTTTATAAATGACTCCATGAACATGTAAAGTAGCAAAGGTATACTTTGAATCAGTGTAGATGTTGACTCATTTCCCTTTGCCATGCCTTGGTGCCTGGGTGAGTGCCCATAGCTCACCCCATTGTGCTGACCACCCTTGTGGCAAGGTCTTAGCCTTCATTATCTCATCAGTTGTTGCTATGGCATAACCTGCTTTGTGCTGCCTATCTTGGATTAAACTGCTTCCGTCAGTGAACAGTTCCAGTTCTGGGTTCTGGAGGGGAATGTCTGTCAGGTCTGGCCTGTTTGAGTAAATTTCATCTATGACCTCCTCACCACTATGATCAGGGGTTCCCACTTTTGTAGGTTAAAAAGGTGGCAAGGTTCAGCATCCACACAGTCTCGCGTTGGATCCATGGGTTTTTGCAAAGCAGTCCTTGATAGTGAATCATCCTGGAGTTGGTCAGCCACTTATGCTCCTGGCTGTTCATCAGGGCAGTAACAGCATGGGAAACCTTTAAAGATATATTTTCTCCTAGAGTAAGCTTATCTGCTTCTCTGACCAAAACCACAGTAGCAGCTAGTGCCCGGAGGCATGGCAGCCATCCCACGGCCACTGGATCTAGTCGTTTGGACAGGTATGTGACTGGGCGCTGCCATGGTCCAACTGTTTGTGTGAGGACACCCAGTGCAGTGTGATTTTTCTCATGTACAAAGAGGTTAAAGTCCTGTGTCACATCTGGAAGCCCTAATGCTGTAGCACTGGTCAAGAGTCTCTTTATCTCCTTGAAGGCCTTTTCCTGTTCAGGTCCCTACTCCAAGGGGTCTTTACCAGACCCTGCTGTGGCTTTAAACAAAGATTATTTGGCAATTTCAGAGAAACCCAGTATCCAGATCCAGCAGAATCTGGCAGCCCTGAGGAACTCTCAAAGACTTCTTTCTTGGTGTTCAGCCAAGGTATTGAACAGATGGCTTGCTTCCTCTCATGTCCAAGTGCCCAATGTCCTTTTGAGATGACAGACCCAAGATACTTGACCCCTTGTCTGCAGATCTGAGCCTTTTTCCATGACACCTTGTACCCTGTGGTGAAGAGTAGAGCCAACAAAGCTTTGGTACCTCTCTAGCAGTCCCCTTGGGTGGGATTGGCTAGTGACAAGTCATCCATGTATTAGAGTAGGGTGCAGTTGAAAGTTTCTCTGGGAAAGGCAGCAGGGTCCACAGTCAGAGCTTCACCAAACAGGGTAAGGTAAGTTTTTGAAGCCTTATGGCAGTCGGGTCTAAGTCAGCTGTGTCTTTCTCCTGGTGTGCGGGTCTTTCCATTCAAAGGCAAGCAAGAGCTGGTTGGCTGGTGACAGCCAGAGGCAGAAGAATGCATCCTTGAGGTCGAGGCAGGTGAACCAGCTTGTCTGAGTGGGGAAGAGACTCAAGAAAGTGCAGCACTGGTCTGGGAGATTTGGGCCCTCTGGATGGATAGTGATCATTACACTGTTGAGGGTGCAGAGGTCCTGGACGGGGGTGGGGGGCTGGGTAGTCATTCCCTTCAGACTTTTTGACTGGCAAGAGTGGAGTGTTCCAGGGAGAGTCATATCCAATTAAGATCTTGGCATGTCATAGGCACTGGATGTGGTCTCAAATTCCCAGGCATGACTCCCATGGTACTGGATATTGTTTCTGTGTAATAGGAGTAGCTCCAGGCCTCAGATCCACTACAATGGGGGCATGGTTTTTGGCCAAACCTTGGGGCTCTTTCTCTGCCCAGACATCAGGGAACTCTTTTAGCAGTCTGGGGAGGGGGGTATTTGTTTCCTCCCAGAGGAATAGAGACACCATTAATCTTACCTGGGCATGGTCACAGCCATCATGAGAGCTGACTGGCTCCCCAGGGTGAGGCCTGCAGACTTTCCAGGGGCAAAAGTGATTTGTGCCTCCAGTTTTGTCAGTAAGTCTCTACCCATCAGGGGAATGGGGCATTCCGGTAAGTAGAGAAATTCATGAGTCACCAGATGACCCCCTAGCTGACATGAACAGGCTTTGTGTAAAATGAGCAGGCTGCCATGTCCCCTCTGGTCCCAACAATAGTTGCTGTTCAGCCTGTGAGGGGAGTCACAGGTGTGGTTACCACGGAGTGTTCAGCTTTGGCATCCACCATAAAATTCATTGATAGGCCACCTACTTTCAGCATGACCATGAGCTCCTGGAGGCCCAGGATCAGGGAGCCCGGTCTTCCCTAGTCTGATTCTGTTCCAGCCAGGCCGATAAGGTTTTAGATGGCCAGCTCAGGCTGGTACCTTTCTTTGTTGTGTCAACTGACCTTCTTTGACCCTTTAGATGTTCCTCTGTGATGGGGGCACTCATTCCTCCAGTGTCCCATCTCTTTGCAATGGGTGCACTGGTTGTGGCGTGGTGGTGGTCTCTTCTTAGTTTCCCCTTTCCACGAGGGAACACTCTGCTTAATTTGATCTGAGCTCCTCAATGCCGCTGCTAGCAGGGCTGCTTTCTGGTTCTTTTTCTTGTCTTCTTTTTTTTTTTTTTTTTAAATCTGCTTCTCATTGGGCTTCACGGTCTTGGTTCACAACGACTTTATTTGCTACCTCCAGTGGCTGTGTGACATTCATCCCAGCGAAGCCTTCCAACTTTTGGAGCTTTCATTGGATGTCTTCATATGATTGAGCCACAAAGGCAGCGTTAATCATCTGATGATTCTCAGCTGTCTCAGGGTCAAATGGAGTGTATGTCCGGAATGCTTCACACAGTCTTTCATAGAAATCGGTGGGGGTTTCATCTGCTTTTTTGGATTACCGTTGTCATTTTGGACATATTGGTGGGCTTTTTGGCTCCCACTCGAAGTCCATGTAAAAGGACATCATGGTAGCGACCCAGGGTTTCTTGTCCTTCTCTGGTATTGAAATCCCAATTAAGTCTTGTCTCTGGCACTGCCTCTCATGCCCATCCTTCTACATCTAAGACCTCTGCAGGGGCTTGTCCTCTGAGCCATTTCGGGGCTTCTGTCAAGATGTGTTGCCTTTCTTCAGTGGTGAAGAGATACATAGGAGCTGGAGATAGTCATCCCATGTAGGCTGGTGGGTGTGGAAAATGGACTCTAGGAGGTCAATCATAGCCTGTGGTTTATCAGAGTACACTGGGTTATGGTGTTTCCAGTTTAGATCAGTAGTGCTAAAGGGCTGATAATAGAGAATGGAGCGATCAGGCTGGACTGAGCCATCCTCGTTCACTTGTTGAGGACCTTGAGTTTCTCCCAGCGGCATCTGACAGGCTGTGGCCAGCTGGTTAGATTGTTTGGCTGAATAGAGCTGCTTCCCTACTGGCTCGGGGCTGGAGTCTTGCTCATCAGGTGGTGAGGGGAACATGGAAGGAGGTGGACTGCCTGGCAATGGGTACAGCTTTGGCTGTGCTGGGACTTGTGGAGTCATGGGAGTGTATGGCGGGGGCAGCAGTGGGTCTTCCACTGGATCTCCCTGGAATACAGTTTTTTTTCACCTTCTTCTTTCTTTTTTCTGAGTAGTTGGGCCACAGATACCCTATTCTGTCCCTGTCCATTCGTACAAAATCTTGCCAATGGGAGCAGGGTCTGTGCTATTAGAAGCCAGGAGCCTATGTATGGAAACTGATCTGGAAGTTCTGGAGTCCAGGGACTACCTGGTGCACTGATTGGACAGTGGGCAGGTCGATAATGTCCTCTGGTGGCCATCCAACATCAAAGGATGGTCAATCGAGCTCACATAAGTTACGAAGCTTCCTGGGGGTCATTTTGACCCCATAACCTCCTGCAAAGCCCTTCTTAAAGTCCTTTATCATGCAATCTAATACTGTTGGCTTAGAGGAACTTCCACCCATGTTGACAAACCCTACCTGGCAGGATTTTGAGGAAAATCTAATCTCTTAGATGTCAGCTCAAGGAGTCAGTCAACAGAAAAATAACCAGTAACCAATAATTTATCCCTCCCTGTGTATCCTGCCCTGAGTTGGTGGTGCAAAGACAAACAAGGGTGGGTGCCCCCTCAAAAAAGGAGACCATTCAGATGTCTGCTTGGCCGTGTCCCCAGGGAGAACTTAGGTGCCTCTTAGCATTGGCAGATCAGTATAAACCCCTGATCCAGATCTGTCTCGCAGGAAGGGACTGGGTCCCTGAGAGGCAGACACTGCCTTGAGCCATATGAGATCACCACGGAATTGCAAGTTAGGGCCCACTCGGACTCTGTAGCCACGAAGGCTGTGAAGCCACACAATTGAGCCTGAAGAGCAAGCGAATCAGACGGCATACTCGTTCACATTCATTTTTTGTCCACCTGCCTGCTCTCCTGAGGGAGATTTAAGATGCCTGTTAGCATTGACAGGTTGGTATAAACCACTGACCTGGACCAGCCTTGCAGGGAGGGATCAAATCCCCCAGATACTGGCACCGCTTTTCAGCCTTATGATGTTGTCAAGGAACCGCAGGCTTTGGACCCTCTCAGGCTCTGTTGTCCGAGGACTGTGGTGCTCACTTTCACTTCCTTCAATCAGCAATCATGCATACACAATCACTCAAAAGTTATAACAATACCTCCCTTTTCACAAGTCCCTAGGCCTCCCTACCTGACGCTCCCTTCCTGGGAGCTCCAAGGAAGTGATCAGCCTCCTCCTCTACCTGTTGGGGTAGGACCTGACTGGGGACTGGCCCAGAGGCCTTACCTGATCCTGTGGCCATTCCTGGTCCATCCCTCCAATGAGTCTGGTCGGGGCTCGGCTGCCCAGAGAGTCAGAACACTGGTCTGAAAGAGAACCCAGAATACCATCAGGTGGTGTACCTCCTTGTTCATCTTAGGGCTCCTCCACTCCGACCCGGCCGAGCCACCAGTCCGGTGGCTTAAGGGACTGACGTGGTTGGAATCTCACTGGGGCCTCCAGAAATGTTGCAGAAACCAGTACTGGAAAGACCAAGCACCACGTTCAGAGAGTTGAAGAACTCATGTTTATTATGCCGGTGGGCCCACAGGAGTTACTCTGAGCTCCGAGCCCCAAACAAAGAGTTTACAGAGTTTTTATACATGGACAGGCATGATTAAGCAGGTTTGCAGTGGCTGGGCGATTGCAAAGAACAGGACAAGAGTGAGTGAGATAAGCTCCAGTTCCTAGTATTGTGAGTCCCCAGTTTCTGAGACTACGTGACCTATGTGATCCAGACTTTGCACAGAGCAAGCTGGGTTACAGAGGCAGAAGGAGCAGGAGCTTATGTAAAATTTTAACTTTTCCTCTTCACTAGGAAGATGGTTTGGTTCTGGGAGCTCATGGCTTAAATCCCTACTTGTAACTTTAACAACATTATTAGCTGCATTGTTTATAATCTGTTTATTTTTATAAGATTGTTGTTTCTTGTATTACACGATGTATAACCAGGCCCCCAGACAAATTAATGATAACTAAACATCTTGAAGAAATAGATTGCATTTATAATGCAAAATAATTGTAATAGTGTGATTCTAGGTATGAGAAGAAGCAACAGGGGAATATCTCCTGGATCCTATTAGATTAGAAGATAGAGGATCCAGAGAATCTTTTATTATCTATCAATGGGCCTAATCCAGAAATTAACACCTAGAGTGATTTATCAATGAAGAACTTTTTGCTTGATCTGGGATGAGCCTCACAGCACAGTGGGACAAAAAGAAACAATGGTCATGAAATGTCTCCCAATATGGTCAAATTTCCAACCAAGGGGAGCAACTGTGAAATGAAATGTTTTCTGCTTTAAGCTCTACCAGTGGACAAGACTTTCCCAAATGCAAATATCTGAGCCCAAGTGAAACAAAGTCAACTATTTGGAAGCCATCAGCTACTTCCTCCCTGGTAAGTGCTGAGGAGTTGTGGGGGGATGTGAGAGGAGGCCATCTGCCACATTCACCATCTCTTAGGGTAAGTGAGGAATTAGTATGTGAACAATAGAGAAAGCAGGATTGGCCCCAGATAGCTAGACACATATGAAAGACATGATTTCAGCAAGCCTGGATGTTTGCATCTTCCCATACATAGAAGGTCATTAAAACTCTTCATGTGTGAGATTTAATTTTCTCTTTATTAACAGTAATCTTTTCATATTCAGATTACCTGCCCCTTGCTGCAAACTTGTATATAGCCTAACTCCTCCCCTGCCTCCTCAGAGTCAGCTTTCTCAGGGTCAACTGGGATAATGTTTCCTGGGCTCAAGTCTTAACATTCTCACTGAATAAAATCTAACTCTCGACTTTTAGGTTGTGCATATTTTTTAGTTGACATATTGAATGAGAAGAACAAAACTTGAGGACTGATGCTATACAACTTTAAGACTTAATATAAAGTTTCAGTAATCAATACAGTGTGGTATTGGTGAAAAGATAGACAAACAGATCAATAGTTCAGAAGAGAGCCCAGAAATAGACCCCCATAAACGCAGTCAACTGATCTTTGTCAAAGGAGCAAAAGCAATACAGTGGAGCAAAGACAGTCTCTTCTATAAATAGTGCTGAAACAACTGCACATGCATCCTTCCAAAAAAATGAACCTCAAATGGGTCATATATCTTAATGTAAAATGAAAAACAATAGAATCCTAGAATATAACTTAAGAGAAAATCTAGATAACCTTAGGGATGCTAATGCCTTTTTATATCACCAAAGATGCAATCCATGAAGGAAATAATTGATAAGGTAGACTTCATTAAAATTAAAACCTCTGCTTTGCAAAGGACAAAGACAAGAGAATAAGACAAGCCACACACTGGGAGAAAATATTTGCAAAAGTCACATCTGAGAAAGTGCTGTTATTCAAAATATACAAAGAAATCCTAAAAGTCAACAATAAGAAAATAACCAACTCGATTAAAAAGTGAGCCAAAGATTTTAACAGACACTTCATGGAAGAAGATGTGCAGACGGCAAATAAGCATATCAAAAGTTGCCACATTATATGTCATGAGGGAAATTAAAGCAATGAGATATCACTACATACCAATTAGAATGGCAAAAACTTGAAACATTGCCAGTACTAAATGCTAAATCCATGGAGCAACAGGAACTATCATTCATTGCTAGTGAAAATGCATAATAAATTCCCTGGTGGATCAAACAGTAAAGAATCTGCCTGCAGTGTGGGAGACTTGGGTTCAGCCCTTGGATCAGGAAGATCCCCTGGAGAAGGGAATAGCTACCCATTCCAGTATTCTTGCCTGGAGAATCCTCATGGACAGAGGGACCTGGTGGGCTACAGTGCATGGGGTTGCAAAGAGTCAGACACAACTGAGTGACTAACACACAGATACTTTGGAAGACAGTTTGGTGGTTTCTTCCAAAAGTCAATATACTCTTACCACAAGATGCAGCAATCGTGCCCCTTGGTATTTACCCAAAGAAGCTGAAAATGTATGTTCACACAAAAACCTGCCCATGGACTTTTACAGCAGCTTTATTCATTATTGCCAAAATGTGGAAGCAACCAAGATATCCATCAGTAGGTGAATGGATAATTTGACTGTAGTACATCCAGGCAATGGAATGGAATATCATTCAGCACTAAATTAAATTTACTCTCAAGTCATGAAAAGATGAATGAACCTTAAATGCATATTCCTAAGTGAAAGAAACCAATTTAAAAGACTACATACTGCATGAGTCCAATTCTATGACATTTTGGGGAAAGCAAAATTATGGGGACAATAAAAAAGATCAGTGGTTGTCATGGGTGGGTAGAGGAGAGAGATGAATAGGCAGAGCACAGAGGACTTTTAGGGCAATGAAGATATTCTGTATGATATTATAATGATGATTATATGCCGTTTTACATTTGTCCAAAACCACAGAAAGTGCAACATCAAGAGTGAATCCTTTATGGACTTTAGGTGATTACAGTGTATCAATCCTTAATGAAAAAATGTACCTTATGCTTAGTGATGTTGATAATGGGGGCAGCTATAACATATGTGAGGCCAGGGAACATACAGAAAATCTCTGTACCTCCCTCTCAAATTTGTTGTAAACTTAAAACTACTCTTTAAAATGAAATTTTTTTTTTAATGTAGTCATGTATAAGATAAATGTTGAAAAGTCAAGCACATTCTTGTCTATCAGCACTACCCAGCTAAAAAGCATCCAGATCCATGAGACTTTATTAATAATGACAACTATTCTTAGGAATAAACTTAAAGAGATATGTATTAGAGCTTTATAAAATGTAATTTCAAATGTAATGTAAAACCTTATAAATTCATAAAAGGAGTGTCTTGAGTGAGAAGATGAAGCAAAAATGTTATATACTACAAATTATTTTATATGTTTAATATAATTACCATAAAAATCATACCATGGTCAGATCCAGAGACAGGCTAAGTCCGTGAAATGATTTTCAAAATTACATGGAAAAATGTATGATAAGAATATACTAAGACATTAAAAATAAAAAGCACTGTGGTTGAAGGGAGGATTGGCATTACAGCCTTTTTGTATTTTAAAACATTTCTTTTACATTTTTTAAAATATCAAGAAATAAAATTCATCCTGGGGCAGAAAGAGATACAGTTCAGTGGAACAGAATTAAAAGCCCATAAATAGATGCAATCATATAAAAGCAATATATGATTAAAGGTTCTGCACCCAATTCCAAGCAATTATCTGACACCAACTGGGTATCCTACAATTCAACTCAATTCTGACACTATCACAGGTTAAATTCTCAGTCCTACAAAGCTGCCCTCCACCACATCAGATGCCAGCTGCAAGTCCAGGTTATAACAACTCCCTCCTTGGGTTAGATTAATTTGCTAGAATGGCTCACAAAACTCAGAGAAATATTTTACTTACTAGATTAGTGGCTTATTATTCAGCAATAGTCAGATGAAAGAGATGTATAGGGCAAGGTATGGGGAAAGGGCATGGAGCTTGTCTGCCCTATCTGAGCACATTATTCTCCCTAAATCCCCATTTGTTCATAAACCCAGAAGCTCTCTGAACCTCCTCCTTCTGAGTTTCTATGCAGGCTTCATTACATAGTCATGATTGGTTTAACCCTTGACCATTGACTACTGAACTCAGATTCCAGGCCCTCCTTCCTCCCAGGAAGTCAGAGGAGTGAGGTGGGACTGAAAGTTCCAAACCTCTAATCACTTGGTTCATTCTCCTGGCAATCAGCCTCCATATTTAGATGCTTTCAAAAAGTTACCTCATTAACATAATGAAAGACATCTTCCTGGCTCTCATCATTTAGGAAATTCCAAGGATTTTACAATCCTATCTATGTGCCAGAAGTAGGGAGGAAGACCAAATATGTATATTTTGTATTATAAGTCATAATATAACATGATAAAGTATGCTTTACAAAATAAGGGTTATTTGGAGATTATTCAATAAATGGTATTGAGATAACTGAACAGTGAGGGGTTGCAGAATGTGTGACCCCAAAATATGCCACTTTGACATGTGTATTATTCCAACCTGAAGGCAATCAAGGCCTAACAGAGTCAGGAATAGCTTTTTTTTTTTCTTCTTTTAATATGTCTCATAAATGCATAAAATAATTTGGATGGGAAGCCTGTAGTTACTAGAAAGAAAACTATTACCAACTTTTTACATTAAAAAAGTTATCTGTATGGCACAGCAAATATTTGTTTACCAAACATCTGCTCTTTCCTTCTTCCAATTGTTTTCCTTTCATTTGAAGTCTTAGACCCCTACCCTCTTCTCCTTAGCTTAAGATGGCATATAAGCCTCAAATGCCTGACTGTTGTAGAATCTCATATCCTTGGGGTTCCTCTATGAATAAAATTAATTTGGCCTGTTTTCCTCCCGTTAATCTGTTTTGTGTCAATTTAATTATTAGGCCAGCCAAAAATGAATTATACTCATCCTTATACCACATAAGAAAGTAAATTATGTATTAAAGAAGTGAAATATGGAAAAGTTAAAATATAGAAAGACTAGCAAAGACAGGACAGAATGTTCACTACTACCTCTGTGGAGAGCTGAGTTTTCTGTTTTGAAATAAAAGGACATATAAATGAATGAGAATTAAGAATCTAAAATTAAAGTGTAAACAGTCTATATTAATAGAAAATCAAAAATAAATCAAGTGAACAGCAGAGTAGAGAATTATTTATATCAAGTATGACAAAGGAGTAATGTAAAATATAACATGGTAATTTATAACTGTAAGAGAAGCTTTCAGTTCTTAATGATTAAAAGAAAAATGAATATATAGTGACAATTCACATGAGGGGAACACAAAGAGTAACATACCCATGGTTGATAACTGCCTTCAACCCTAAAAAATCTCTAAATTGTATTGACTCCAATTCAAATTTTTAAGAAAAATATATGCACTCCAATTTTGCTTCATCTCAACTTTTCTACTCCAGGTAAGGCCCTCAGTCTCTTCCGCCTCCATGTTGTAGGAATGCCCTTACTTATACTGCTTGATTCTAGCCTTGCCTGTCACTTTCCACAATCCTGCCAACTCATCAGAGTTTTGTTACTAATATGTAAATCTGACTCCATCACCCTCAACCTAGAACCTTAAATTTATTCCATTATAAGCTTCAGGATAAATTTCATTACTCTTAATATTTTATACAATGTGTGTGACATGTCCAAAGAAAACTTTTATAGTTTTTACATTGTATTTCATTCCATTAAAAAAAATGAAACCATATATAATCAAGATACATATTTTTAAAGTCAAAGAGACCTACAAGGCCTATGAAAAAGTCAGCCCACCCCTCTTTCACCCCTGTCTCTTCATGCTTTTTTTGACTCTATTTGAACTGATTTGCCCTAAAGGCAGTGTGCATAATGGAAAAATGCCATCTGGAGTAAGGGATGAAGGGGAAACAGTATTAAAATTACTCTTGTTGCTGCTTCAGTCGTGTCTAACTCTGTGCGACCCCATAGATGGCAGCCCACCTTAACCTTCTATTTTTTAAGCATGAAAAACTAGTTTTGATAGAGGAAAGGCAAGAATCTTGGTTTGAACAATTTGAGTTTGGGGTGCCTGTGGAACTTCCAAGTGGAGATGCTCAATGTTCATTTGAGAAGTATGGATCTAGAGTTCAGGAAAAATATCTGGCTGAGGAGACATATTATAGATGATAACTGAAGAAAGGGAGTGTGTCAGGTGGACTTAGCAAGGGATATATATTGAAAAACTAAGGATAGAACCTTGTAGAAGTTGGTATGCACAGGACTTTGACAGGGGTGAACTGCAGAATTGAAACAGCGGGTGAGGACTTCCCTGGTGGCTCAGACAGTAAAGAATCCGCCTGCAATGCAGTAGACTTGGGTTCAATCTCTGGATCAGGATGATCCCCTGGAGAAGGAAATGGCAACTCACTGCAGTATTTTTGCCTGGAAGATTCCATGGACAGAGGAGTTTGGCAGTCTACAGTCCATGGGGTTACAAAACCACTAAGCATGCACGAAGTTCTATGCATGTATATAGTTTCAAATTTTAGTTTATAAATATATATTTTTTAATTAAAACATTTTCTTGGTTAAAAAGTCCAATAGGAACTGACATCAGCATCATGGTGGCATGAGGTATTCCTTTTGTCTCTCCCTATCAATCTATGGACTTCCCAGGAGGCTCAGTGGTAAAGAATCTGTCTGCCAATGCAAGAGCAGCAAGAGACGCAGGTTCAATCTCTGGGTCAGGAAGATCCCATGGAGGAGGAAATGGCAAGCCACTCCAGTATATCTGCGAAGAGAATCTCATGGACAGATGAGCCTGGCGGGCTATAGTCCATGGGGTCGCAAAGAGTCAGACATGACTGAGCAACTAAGCATGCACAGGTGTATCAATCTACAACTAGCAAAGCATTCATAACTCAAAAATTGTTCCACTGCCCAATATACCAGGATACTAGACACCCACACATTTGTATGTATATCTGAAAGTCGCTGGATTGAAACACATAGAGGAGGCAGAACTGAGAGAACAGCAGAATTGGCACTTATAATGTCCATCCCCTGGCCTTGGCAGCTTTTCACATAATCGCAGCAACAGAGGGGGTGTACATAACCCTCTGGCCTCCAGGCTACAATGGTACTCATGGCCATAGGGATTTAGGCAGCAATATGATGGGGCCCACAAACCCCAGACTGTGGTGACACCCATGACTCCCACTCCCACCCATCTCCTCCCCCTCCACCACAACATTGGTGCCTGTGACCCAGGCAAACCCAGACACAGTGGAGGCACCAGCCATCCCAATACCCAGGGTAGCAACACCACCAACACTGGCTATAGCAAGGCACGAGTAACACTGAAGTTGCAGGCAGTGATGAAGAGGGCACCAGTGACACCTCCTGCAGAGGCAGTAGAGGATGGAAAGTGCCCATTCTCAAATATAGCCAGAGGCAGCTCAGGTAAGAAAAAACAAAAACTTCAGCTATGGTGCCACCTATCGAAAAATTTAAAAAGAGCCTCTAATTACCAACTTGTTGAACTGTTAGAATCAACATAAATAAAAACGATTTTACCTAAATAAGAAAAGTGTTCACTACTTCAGAGAAACAACTCATCAAACACCAGTAAAAACCATGGTAGCTCCCTAGACCCACTCCAACTTCATCTATGGCATGATCAAGCTGGGCCTGGGCATTGATGAAGAGGAAGTGACAGCAGAGGAGCCCGTGCTGCTGTTCCTGATGAGATTCCTCCCTTAACTGTGATGAGGAAACCTCTTGAATAGAAGTAGATTAGGAGTTTCTGCCTACAAACTTTGTTCCCTCTGTATAGTATCCCCATGGCTCCCCAGCAGCAGCCGCAGTGGCCCTGGCCTACCAGGTCCCCACTACTGATGTCTAGTGAATTTATTTCTGTCCTTCTGTCTAAGGCAGGGTATAAGGGCCTCAGGCCCTATCCCTTTCCACATTTGCCAGAGGTTTGAATGTTGTGTATCATTTTTTTAAATATGTTCTGAAATTAAAGTCGTGTCCAACTCTTTGTGACCCCATGGACTGTAGCCTACAAGGTTCCTCCATCCATGGGATTCTCCAGGCAAGAATACTGGAGTGGGTTGCCATTTCCTTCTACACAAAATAAAAAGTATGCATGTTTAAAAAAAACCACGGTAATTCAGTATCACAAAGAAAAAATGAGAATATTGCAGAAATCAAACTTAAAGTCATAGAAGATTGTGATCTGATTGATAATTCAAATCTGCTGCCATGAAAAAACACAATGATCTACAGGAAGACTCAGAAAGGCAGTTTAATGAGCTTAGGAATAAAATTAATGAACAGAAGGAAATTTTACCAAAGAGACTGAAACTAGAAAAGAACTAAAGAGAAATTCTGGAGCTGAAGAACTCAATAATGAAAGAAAGCATCAGAAAGCAACAGAAATGGAACTGACCATATGGAAGAGAGAATTAGCAAGCTTAAAGACAGAAGTCTAGAAAGGATTTGGGTATAAAGGGAGGGTGAACTGTTTTTTGTTTTTTGTTTTTTTTTTTAAATAAAGAAACTCTGAGAACTATCTATTAGAAAAGGCAACATAAGGATAATGGGTATTCCAGAAGGAGAAGAGGAGATGGGACTTGATGGCCTCATTTGGAAGAGAGACAAAATTAACTCATTGGATATAGACCCCCACCTCTGGAGAGATTGACTGGCTATTCCCTGCAAGAAGAGGTAGCCACCTAAGAGACAGGCCACTGGGCTCTCACACCTGGGAGGAAAAGAAGGAAGGAAGGAGGGAGGGAGGGGCAATGTTTTTTACTTCATAACATTTCTGGCACCAAATATGTGAGGATTTTTCCCCCACATAAACTAATTCTGACGCCAATGGGGTGTCTTATAGTTCAATTCAATTCTGACACTAACTATCTATAGTTAGCACAGACTCCAAAGGTTAAGGGCTCTATCCCACAAGATTTCCCTTGCTTTAGAGGCCAGTCATAAGTCCCAGGTTGCCATTTGTATTTCTGACCAAACAAACATATATTGCAGATTCCCACAACACCTTCCTCAGGTTTGATAATTTGGTAGAATAGCTCAAAAGATTAAGCAAAACATTTTACTTGCTGATAGTAATTTATTATGAAGGATACAACTCAGAAACAGAAAGATAGAAGGGATACATAGGACAAGGTATGAGAGAAGGGGTATAGAGCTTCCATTCCTTCTCTAAGCTTGTCATTTTCCCAGCACTTTGATTTGTTCACCAATCTGGAAGCTCTCCAAACCCTATCATTTAGGGTTTTATGGAGGCTTTATAGAAAGAATGAAGGTATGGAGCCAAAGCAAAAACAACACACAGTTGTGGATGTGACTGGTGATAGAAGCAAGGTTGGATGCTGTAAAGAGCAATATTGCATAAGAACCTAGAATGTTAGGTCCATGAATCAAGGCAAATTGGAAGTGGTCAAACAGGAGATGACAAGAGTAAACAACAACATTTTAGGAATCAGGGAACAAAGATGGACTGGAATGGGTGAATTTAACTCAGATGATCATTATATCTACTACTGTGGGCAGGAATCCCTTAGAAGAAATGGAGTAGCCATCATACTCAACAAAAGAGTCCGAAATACAGTACTTGGATGCAATCTCAAAAACGACAGAATGATCTCTGTCCATTTCCAAGACAAACCATTCAATATCACCATAAGCCAAGTCTATGCCCCAACCAGAACTGCTGAAAAAGCTGAAGTTGAACAGTTCTTCGAAGACCTACAAGACCTTCCAGAACTAACACCCAAAAAAGATGTCCTTTTCATTATAGGTGACTGGAATGCAAAAGTAGGAAGTCAAGAAACACCTGGAGTAACAAGCAAATTTGGCCTTGGAGTACAGAATGAAGCAGGGTAAATGCTAATAGAGTTCTGCCAAGAAAACACACTGGTAATAGCAAACACCCTCTTCCAAAAACACAAGAGAAGACTCTACACATGGACATTACCAGATGGTCAACACCGAAATCAGATTTATTATATTCTTTGCAGCCAAAGATGAAGAAGGTCTATACAGTCAGCAAAAACAAGACCAGGAGCTGACTGTGGCTCAGATCATGAACTCCTTATTTCCAGATTCAGACTAAAATTGAAGAAAGTGGAGAAAACCACTGCAACATTCAGGTATGACCTAAATCAAATCCCTTACAGTAGAAGTGAGAAATAGATTTAAGGGACTAGATCTGATAAACAGAGTGCCTGATGAACTATGGACGGAGGTTTGTGACACTGTACAGGAGGCAGGAATCAAGACCATGCCCAAGAAAAAGAAATGCAAAAAAGCAAAATGGCTGTCTGCAGAGGCCTTACAAATAGCTCTGAAAAGAACAGAAGTGAAAAGCAAAGGAGAAAAGGAAAAATACACCCATATGAATGCAGATTTCCAGAGAATAGCAAGGAGAAATAAGCAAGCTTTCCTCAGCGATCAATGCAAAGAAATAGAGGAAAACAACAGAATGGGAAAGACTAGAGATCTCTTCAAGAAAATTAGAGATACAAAGGGAAAATTTCATGCAAAGATGGGCTCAATAAAGGACAGAAATGGTAGGGACCTAACAGAAGCAGAAGATATTAAAGAGGTGGCAAGAATACACAGAGGAACTTACAGAAAAGATCTTCGCCACCCAGATAATCACGAAGGTGTGATCACTCACTTAGAGCCAGACATCCTGGAATGTAAAGTTCAGTGGGGCTTAGGAAGCATCACTACGAACAAAGCTAGTGGTGGTGATGGAATTCCAGTTGAGCTATTTCAAATCCTGAAGGATGATGCTGTGAAAGTGCTGCACTCAATATGTCAGCAAATTTGGAAAACTCAGCAGTGGCCACAGGACTGGAAAAGGTCAGTTTTCATTCTAATCCCAAATAAAAACAATGCCAAATAATGTTCAAACTACCACACAATTGCACTCATCTCACATGCTAGTAAAGTAATGCTCAAAATTCTCAAAGCCAGGCTTCAGCAATATTTGAACCGTGAACTTCCAGACGTTCAAGCTGGTTGTAGAAAAGGCAGAGATCAATTGACAACATCTAATGGATCATCAAAAAAACCAGAGAGTTCCAGGAAAACATCTATTTATGTTTTATTAACTATGGCAAAGCCTTTCACTGTGTGGATCACAATAAACTGTAGAAAATTCTTAAAGAGATCGGGATACCAGACCACCTGACCTGCCTCTTGAGAAACCTGTATGCAGGTCAGGAAGCAACAGTTAGAACTGGATATGGAACTACAGACTGGATCCAAATAGGAAAAGGAATACATCAAGTCTGTATAGTGTCACCTTGCTTATTTAACTTCTATACAGAGTACATCATGAGAAATGCTGGGCTGGAAGGAGCACAAGCTGGAATCAAGATTGCTCAGAGAAATACCAATAACCTCAGCTATGCAGATGACACCACCCTTATGGCAGAAAGTGAAGAAGAACTAAAGAGCCTCTTGATGAAAGTGAAAGAAGGGTGTGAAAAAGTTGGCTTAAAGCTCAACATTCAGAAAACTAAGATCATGGCATCCGGTCCCATCACTTCATGGCAAATAGATGGGGAAACAGTGGAAACAGTTTCAGACTTTATTTTTCTGGGCTCCAAAATCACTGCAGATGGTGACTGTGTTATAGCCACGCTTTCAGGGAAACAAACTCACTAAGAAGGGCAATACAGATAATGGAGTACAGTTTATTACACTGGCGGACCCAAGGCAGAGTCTCCCCTTAGCCAAGGACCCCGACCAGCATTTGTGAAAATCTTTTATACCCAATGTGTACGTGTCCAAACCCACCACCCCAAATCCCTTGAGGCTTACAAAGGAAGGGTAAATACAATCACAATAACCCCATCATTCACGTGTTATGTGTTCAAACAGTTAATAATCAATAAGCCCGTGGTAACATTCCAACCAGTTAATAACCGATAAGCCTGTGGTTGCATTCCGATAGATACTGTCCAGAGTATGTTCTCTCTTAGGTGATGAGTAACCTGGATATGATCTTCAAGGTTCCCCTGTCCGGAGGGGGTCTTATCCTTCCATTGTCGTTCCCACAGGCACTAAGCAGAGAGTTCAGAGTCCACTGGAGAGGCGGCCGAGCACAATCAGCATGGACAGGCCTGAGATGGAGTCCAGGCCCTATGAATTCCTTCTTCAGCTGCAGCCATGAAATTAAAAAATGCTTTATGGCCAACCTAGATAGCATATTGAAAAGCAGAGACATAACTTTGTCCACAAAGTTCTATCTGGTCAAGGCTATGGTTTTACCAGTGGTCATGTATGGATATGAGAGTTGGACTATAAAGAAAGCTGAGTGCCGAAGAATTGATGCTTTTGAACTGTGGTGCTGGAGAAGACTCTTGAGAGTCCCTTGGACTGCAAGGAGATCCAACCAGTCCATCCTAAAGGAAATCATTCCTGGGTGTTCATTGGAAGGACTGATGTTGAAGCTGAAAATCCAACACTTTGGCCACCTTATGTGAAGAGCTGACTCATTTGAAATGACCCTGATGCTGGGAAAGATTGAGGGCAGGAGGAGAAGGAGAGGACAGAGGATGAGATGGTTGGATGGCATCACAGACTCAATGGACATGGGTTTGGGTGGACTCCGGGATTTGGTGATGGACAGGGAGGCCAGGCGTGCTGTATGGGGTCACAAAGAGTCAGACATGACTGAGCAACTGAACTGAACTGGAGGCTTTATTATATAGACATGATTGATTAAATCATTGGCTGTTGGTGATTAATAAACTTCAGCCCCTCTGTCAAGGTCATGGCATGCATGCTTGGTATCTCAGTGCTGTCCAACTCTTTGCCACACCATGTAGGGGCTCCTCTGTCCATGGAATTTTCAGGCAAGAATACTGTAGTGGGTTGCCATTTCCTCCTCTAGGGGATCTTCCTGACCCAGGGATCAAAGCTACATCTCCTGTGTCTCTTGCATTAGCGGGCAGATTCTTTAGCACTGCATCACTTGGGAAGCCCCAAGGTCATGGAGTGTGGCTCCAAGCTTCAATCCTCTAACATGCTTTGGTCTTTCTGGCAATCAACCTTAATCCTGAAGTGATAAAGGGCCCCCAACCACCAGTCATCTTATTAGCATACAAAAGACCCATTTATCACTCCGGAGATTCCAAGGATTTTAGTTGTGTGCCAGAAACCAGGGACAAAGATTGTTTAAGGCTTTCTGTATCACAGAAGAAAGAGGTCTGGGTTCAAGGACAAGAAACAAGCAAACAAAAATCCCTGAAATAAAGATCTACAGTTTCACCAATTGGCAACCTAAAATTTACAAACATTAATTATTCATAAAAAAGATAAAAGGGCACTGAATGGCTTTTGTACTTCTGCAACATAGGTTCTGAATTAACTTTAACAACTGCTAAAATGTGTTAATTGGCAAACCTTCATGACTAAACTTAAACATGTCATCCCCTATAACCTTAGGAGAATATCAACTATAAAATAGAGGACAAGTAGTTATGCCTTATCTTAACTATCAATTATTTTCTTCCCCAAAGACCCAATGTCATAGAACCCATTAACCAAAAAAAAAAAAAAATCCTACAGTAGGCATGATCACTCTGACCCAATGACTAATAAATGAAAATTAAATACCTGGCGTGTACAAATCTGCTTGATAAAATGGGACACTAACTGACACCCCACCCTGCAGTTAAAATAGTTAATATGGCCCAAAGTAAATTATAAAAGAACCTTTAAGGATTGAAACTTATAAAAGACATACCTAATGAAGGAATGATTATCAGTACTGCTTCTCCATTTAATATCCCAATTTGTGCTGTTCAGAAATCTGGAAAGATTGAATAGTGCCTCAAAGTGGATTACTCCAACCTGATTCTGTTAAGGTCACATCTTTTATGTCTCACATATACAATATTATTGAAATAACTGACTCTATCCATTAAATTCCTGAAACTTATTCAGTAAACCAAGGGTGGCTTCTATCTGGAAACAACTTATTGAACCTCGTCAGTTCAGTTCAGTTGCTCAGTCATGTCCGACTCTTTGTGACCCCATGGATCACAGCACGCCAGGCTTCCCTGTCCATCACAAACTCCCAGAGTTTACTCAAACTCATGTACATCGAGTCGGTGATGCCATCCAGCCATCTCATACTCTGTCATCCCCTCCTCCTCCTGCTGCCAATCTCTCCCAGAATCAGGGTCTTTTCCAATGAGTCAACTCTTCGCATGACGTGGCAAAAATATTGGAGTTTCAGCTTCAACATCAGTCCTTCCAATGAACACCCAGGACTGATCTCCTTCAGGATGGACCGGATGGATCTCCTTGCAGTCCAAGGGACTCTCAAGAGTCTTCTCCAACACCACAGTTCAAAAGCATCAATTTTTCAGTGCTCAGCTTTCTTCACAGGCCAACTCTCACATCCATACATGACCACTGGAAAAACCATAGCCTTGACCAGATGGACATTTGTTGGCAAAGAAATGTCCCTGCTTTTTAATATGCTATCTAAGTTGGTCATAACTTTCCTTCCAAGGAGTAAGTGTCTTTTAATTTCATGGCTGCAGTCACCATCTGCAGTGATTTTGGAGCCCCAAAAAATAAAGTCTGACACTGTTTCCACTGTCTCCCCATCTATTTCCCATAAGGTGACGGGACCAGATGTCATGATCTTAGTTTTCTGAATGTTGAGCTTTAAGCCAACTTTTTCACTCTCCTCTTTCACTTTCATCAAGAGGCTTTTTAGTTCCTCTTCACTCTCTGCCATAAGGGTGGTGTCATCTGCATATCTGAGGTTATTGATATTGCTCTCAGCAATCTTGATTCCAGCTTGTGCTTCTTCCAGCCCAGCGTTTCTCATGATGTACTCTGCATAGAAGTTAAGTAAGCAGGGTGACAATATACAGCCTTGGCATAATCCTTTTCCTATTTGGAATCAATCTATTGTTCCGTGTCCAGTTCTAACTGTTGCTTCCTGACCTGCATACAGGTTTCTCAAGAGGCAGGTCAGGTGGTCTGGTATCCCCATCTCCTTCAGAATTTTCCACAGTTTATTGTGATCCACACAGTCGAAGGCTTTGTCGCAGTCACTAAAGCAGAAATAGATGTTTTTCTGGAACTCTCTTGCTTTTGCGATGATCCAGCGGATATTGGCTATTTGATCTCTGGCTCCTCTGCCTTTTTTAAAACCAGCTTAAACATCTGGAAGTTCACGGTTCACGTATTGCTGAGGCCTGGCTTGGAGAATTTTGAGCATTGCCTTACTAGCTTGTGAGATGAGTGCAATTGTGCAGTAGTTTGAGCATTCTTTGTGATTGCCTTTTTTAGGGATTGTAATGAAAACTGACCTTTTCCAGTCCTGTGGCCACTGCTGAGTTTTCCAAATTTGCTGGCATATTGAGTGCAGCACTTTCACAGCATCATTTTTCAGGATTTGAAATAGCTCAACTGGAATTCCATCACATCCACTAGCTTTGTTCATAGTAATGCTTTCTAGGGTCCAATTGACTTCACATTCCAGGATGTCTGGCTCTAAGTGAGGGATCACACCAGTGTGATTATCTGGGTCATGAAGATCTTTTTTGTACAGTTCTTATGTGTATTCTTGCTGCCTCTTCTTAATATCTTCTGCTTCTGTTAGGTCCATACCATTTCTGTCCTTTATTTAGCCCATCTTTGCATGAAATATTCCTTTGGTATCTCTAATTTTCTTGAAGAGATCTCTAGTCTTTCCCATTCTGTTGTTTTCTTCTATTTCTTTGCATTGATCACTGAGGAAGGCTTTCTTATCTCTCCTGGCTATTCTTTGGAACTCTGCATTCAAATGGGAATATCTTTCCTTTTCTTCTTTGCTTTTCACTTCTCTTAGTTTCGCAGCTATTTGTAAGGCCTCCTCAGACAACCATTTTGTCTTTTTACATTTCTTTTCCATGGGGATGGTCTTGATCCCTGTCTCCTGTACAGTGTTACAAACCTCCGTCCATAGTTCATCAGGCACTCTATCTATCAGATCTAGTCCCTTAAATCTATTTCTCACTTCCACTGTATAGACATAAGGGATTTGATTTAAGTCATACCTGAATGGTCTAGTGGTTATCCCTAATTTCTTTAGTTTAAGTCTGAATTTGGCAATAAGGCGTTCCTCATCTGTATACCACAGTCAGCTCCCAGTCTTGTTTTTACTGACTGTTTAGAACTTCTCCATCTTTGGCTGCAAAGAATATAATCAATCTGATTTCAGTGTTGACCATCTGGTAATGTCCATGTGTAGAGTCTTCTCTTGTGTTGTTGGAAGAGGGTGTTTGCTATGACCAGTGTGTTCTCTTGGCAGAACTCTATTAGTCTTTGTCCTGCTTCATTCTGTACTCCAAGGCCAAATTTGCCTGTTACTCCAAGTGTTTCTTGACTTCCTACTTTTGTATTCCAGTCACCTATAATGAAAAGGACATCTTTTTTGGTTGTTAGTTCTAAAAGGTCTTGTAGGTCTTCATAGAACCGTTCAACTTCAGCTTCTTCAGCATTACTGGTTGGAGTATAAGCTTGGATTACCGTGATATTGAATGGTTTGCCTTGGAAATGAACAAAGATCATACTTTTGTTTTTGAGATTGCATCCAAGTACTGTATTTCGGACTCTTTTGTCGACCATGATGGCTACTCCATTTCTTCTAAGGGATTCCTGCCCACAGTAGTAGATAAAATGATCATCAGAGTTAAATTCACCCATTCCAGTCCATTTTAGTTTGCTGATTCCTAGAATGTCGACATTCACTCTTGCCATCTCCTGTTTGACCACTTCCAATTTGCCTTGATTCATGGACCTAACATTCCAGGTTCTTATGCAATATTGCTCTTTACAGCATTGGACCTTGCTTCTATCACCAGTCTCATCCACAACTGGGTATTGTTTTTGCTTTGGCTCTATCCCTTCATTCTTTCTGGAGTTATTTCTCCACTGATCTCCAGTAGCATATTAGGCACCTACCAACCTAGGGAGTTCCTCTTTCAGTATCCTATCTTTTTGCCTTCTCATACTGTTCATGGGGGTTTCAAGGCAAGAATACTGAAGTGGTTTGCCATTCCCTTCTCCAGTGGACCACATTCTGTCAGACCTCTCCACCATGACCGACCATCTTGGGTGGCCCCACACGGCATGGCTTAGTTTCACTGAGTTAGACAAGACTGTGGTCCTGTGATCAGATTTGCTAGTTTTCTGTGATTATGATTTTAGTGTGTCTGCCCTCTGATGCCCTCTCGCAACACCTACCATCTTACTTGGGTTTCTCTTACCTTGGACGTGGGGTATCTCTTCACGGCTGCTCCAGCAAAGTGCATTCGCTGCTCCTCACCTTGGATGAGTGGTATCTTCTCACAGCCGCCCCTCCTGACCTTGAACGTGGAGTAGCTCCTCTTGGCCGTCCTGCTGCCCCCGGGCAGCAGCTGCTCCTTGGATGTGGGGTAGCTCCTCTCGGGCGGGGCCCCTTACCTCCAGGGTGGGGTAGTTCCTCTCGCCCGCCGCCCCTCACCTCATACGTGGGGAAACTCCTCTCGGCCGCCACTCCTGTGCTGTCGCAGCCTGGCACTCTCAGTCACTACCCCTGACCTTGGGCGAAGGGTAGCTCTTCACGGCCACACTTCTGTGTGGTCCGTCGCAGCCAGCTCAGTGCCCACAATATTAATACAAACCCAATCACTTTTAGGTCTTTTGAGATCTGGAAGCAACTTACTATTCTTCATTTACAAATTTTACTTACATGCATTTATAGTGTTACCTGCAAATCATCCCCTCTTTAATGGTGCCTCCTCCAACAAAAGGCTTTAGAATCTGTTCAAATTACAGTATAACAGGCATCCCCATTAGTGCCCTCAGAAGCTGCTGTAGATGCTCACTATAGAGGCTTTAACAACCTCCTCTCAAGTTTTGTGAGTGGCCCTTGGGCTTCTGATGCAAAAGATTGCTCTCTTCAGCCGTATCCTGTACATAATTACAGCAGTAAGTAGTGGCCACATACTTGGCCTTCCTGGAAATAAGAGGATCTCACAGAGCATTATCTTGTGACCCTCTGTGTTCAGCTCTCCATTACATCTTGGATCACAGAAGCAGCACCCTGTAAGCTTGACATTGCTGTGGAGGCCTCCTTTCTACAGAACTGAATCAAACCTGGGCCTTCTGGAGTACCCCAAATGCAGGATGTAGTGATCTCCCCTGTCCTCAGTCCCTTTCCTTGGTGCCAGAGGAATTCACCCCTCTTCTAGATTCCTTGGATACCTGAAAAAAACCCTGAGATCAACTGAGTAAGCAGTGGTATACTTTACAGATGACATAGCCACCATTTTGCATAATGGAACTTGGTGGAAAATTGCAGTGTGAAGATACAGGCAGAGATTGGAGATATGTTGCCATAAGCCAAGGAAACCTGGGACCACCAGAGTAGGAAGAGGTAAGGAGCAATTGTTCCCCTGGAGGTTTCAGATAGAGCATAGCCCAGCTTTGATTTCAGGCTTCTATGTAGAAGAATATATTTCTGTTGTTTTAAGCCATCCAGTGTGTGGTAGTTCATTATGACCTTCTGAGAAATTGATATATCCCATTTGGACTCGATAACTCCAGAAATTTCTTGCCTCGCAGATACCCAAAATATAAATCAAGCTAACAGATGCTTCTCTAAATAATAAGGCCACAATACAAAACCTCACCAGGATACTCCTTATTCGCTATGAAGTTACAGTGATTACTCACAATGACCAAGGCACTCATTTCAATTCTCAGAGCACACAGTACTGTGCTCTTGAAGAAGGGGTTCAATGGAACTTCTGCTTCTCATGCAGGACCCAGGAGTTGGTATAATGAACTCCTCAAAGCACTCATGTTTAAGTTACAAAGTTGCAAATAAACCCCTAACTGGTTGTCATTATTACTATTTATTTTATTTTCAATTTTTTATTAAAGTATAGTTGATTTACAATACTATATAAGTTTCAGGTGTACAACATAGTGATATTTTATAGATTGTACTCCATTTAAAGTTATTATAAAATAATGGCTATGTTTTCCTGCTGGGTGTCACTATTGCCACAGGCATTGATTAGTCTAAATTTACAGCTGCCTACACAAATGCCACACATGGCCCTCAATTGCTTTCATTGACCATGAAATTCATTTTTTGATGACCAGCCTACATTGTAACCTCTCCCGGGTCAAGTGCCTACTTAATTTCTTCATCCTACTCCTCAAAGTTTTAGTCATCAACAAAGTTTAAATTGATAAGAAGGTATTCAGAGGTGAATTGTAGTATGTGGCCTAAATCAAAGGACCAATATTATGTGCTGCTTTGACATGGGGTAAAATGGGAGGGCTTCGAGTGACAAATCCCATACCTTACTAAGTTCACAGCTCTTTTTATCAAATCACCATGCATAGTTCCTGCTTACCCCTGAGTAGCAGATTTCAATTCCCTTCCAGTGTGTTGAATTCTTTTTTCAAAAAGACATTATTCTTACTGTTCTCTACAGTTAATATTCACTGATAATTATTCATCCACTTATACTTTTTGTTACTCTTCTTTTTTTAACTGCATTGTATTTTTTATCTGGGGTAATTTTCATTTCACCTGAAAAAATCTCTTTGATATTTCTTTTAGTGAGAGTCATTTGATAATAAACAATCTTATTGTTTGTCTAAACATGTATTTTTCCTCATATTTTAAGGACATATTTGCTAAATATAGGATTCTAACATGGCCATTATTTTCTTTTGAACACTTTAATTATGTCATTTTCCTGTAATCTGGCTTCCTTATTTTAAGCCACTTGTCAGGATTAAGATTTTTTATTTTAAAGATAATTTTCCTGGATATTTTGACGTTTTTGTCTTTGCTTTTATTTCTTAGCAGTTTCATTACAGTACATGTCTACATGTGGTTTTCTTTCTAATCTATCTGCTTGGGGTTTTGTAATGTTTATTAAATCTGTGTGGTGATAACTTCTGTTGATTTTGGAAAATTCTTAGCCATTATTTCTTCAAATATTACTTCTGACCTGTTCTCTCTTTCCCTTCTACAATAGATTTCCAACTGCAAGTATATTATGCACTTTACCATGTCCCATAAATCTCTTATACACATTTCTATGTTTCACCTTTTGCTCTGTGTTTCATTCTGTGTATTTCATATGATTATCCTCTATTTCACTAATTCTATGTTGTGTCGAATCCAATATGCTATTAACCTTATCTTTTTAGTTATTTAATAATTTTTAGATCTATAATTACCATTTTATTATTTTAATGATACCTTTTCTCTGATAAAAGTTTCCATCTTTTTATTTATACTCTGAAACATACTAAGCACAATTATTTCCATGTCCATGTCTGATAGCTTCCAAAATGAGGACATTAATGAATTCATTTCTAGTTTTTTCCTCTCCATTCTATATCTTGGCATGTATTTAGCAATTTTGGGTCAAATGCCAGATATTGTAAATGAAAAATTACAGAGACTCTAGATCCTGTTTTATTTCTTCAGAGAAAATTTATATTATATATTGCTAGGCAGACAAAATGGAGGCAAGTCAGAATAGCAAGGAGAGATAAAGCTTTCCTCACTGATCAATTCAATGAAATAGAGGAAAGCAATAAAATCAGAAAGACTAAAGATCTCTTTAAAAAAATTAGAGATACCAAGGGAACAATTCATATAAAGATGAGCACAAAAAAGGACAGAAATGGTATGGACCTAACTGAAGCAGAAGATATTAAGAAGAGGTGGCAAGAATACACAGAAGAACTGTACAAAAAAGATCTTCAAGACCCAGATAATCACAATGGTGTGATCACTCATCTAGAACCAGACATCCTGGAATGTGAAGTCAAGTGGGCCTTAGGAAGCATCACTACGAACAAAGCTAGTGGAGGTGATGGAGTTCCAGTTGAGCTATATCAAATCCTAAAAGATGATGCTGTGAAAGTGTTGCAATCAATATGCCAGCAAATCTGGAAAACTCAGCAGTGGCCACAGAACTGGAAAAGGTCAGTTTTCGTTCCAACCCCAAAGAAAAGCAATGCCAAATAATGCTCAAACTATTGCACAATTGCACTCATCTCATATGCTAGTAAAGTAATGCTCAAAATTCTTCAAGCTAGGCTTCAACAATATGTGAACCGTGAACTTCCAGATGTTCAAGCTGGTTTTAGAAAAGGCAGAGGAACCAGAGATCAAATTGCCAACATCTGCTGGATCATCGCAAAAGCAAGAGAGTTCCAGAAAAACATCTATTTTTGCTTTATTGACTATGCCAAAGCCTTTGACTATGTGGATCACAATGAACTGTGGAAAATTCTGAAAGAGATGGGAATACCTGACCACCTGACCTGCCTCTTGAGAAACCTGTATGCAGGTCAGGAAGCAACAGTTAGATCTGGACATGGAACAACAGGCTGGTTCCAAATAGGAAAAGGAGTACGACAAGGCTGTATATTGTCACCCTGCTTATTTAACTTAGATGTACAGTACATCATGAGAAACGGTGGGCTGGAAGAAGCACAAGCTGGAATCAAGATTGCTGGGAGAAATATCAATAACCTCAGATATGCAGATGACACCACCCTTATGGCAGAAAGTGAAGAAGAACTAAAGAGCCTCTTGATAAAGAAAAAAAGATGGCTTAAAGCTCAACATTCAGAAAACTAAGATCATGCCATCCAGTCCCATCACTTCATGGCAAATAGATGGGGAAACAGTGAAAAAGTGACAGACTTTATTTTCTTGGGCTCCAAAATCACTGCAGATGGTGATTGCAGCCATGAAATTAAAAGACACTTACTCCTTGGAAGAAAAGTTATGACCAATCTAGACAGCATATTAAAAAGTAGAGACATCACTTTGCTAGCAAAAATCTGTCTAGTCAAAGCTATGGCTTTTCCAGTAGTCATGTATGGATGTGAGAGTTGGACTATAAAGAAAGTGGATTACCAAAGAATTGATGCTTTTGAACTGTGGTGTTGGAGAAGACTCTTGAGAGTCCCTTGGACTGTAAGGAGATCCAACCATTCCATCCTAAAGGAAATCAGTCCTGAATATTCATTGGAAAGACTGATGCTGAAGCTGAAACTCTAATACTTTGGTAACTTGATGCGAAGAACTGACTCATTGGAAAAGACCCTGATGGTGGGAAAGATTGAGGGCAGATGGAGAAGGGGTTGACAGAGGATAAGATGGTTGGATGGCATCACTGACTCAATGGGCATGAGTTTGAGTAAACTCCGGGAGGTGAAGATTGACAGGGATGCCTGGGGTGCTTCAGTCCATGGGTTTGCAAACAGTCGGAAAAGAGCTGAGTAACTGAACTGGACTGAAAAGAAGATATTAATCAAATTAGGTATCAAGCCACCTTGATATTGGGGTGACAGTTTTTATAAGTTTAGAAGGGGTTTCCCACTTGGCACAGTGGTAAAGAATTCACCTGCCAATGCCAGAGACACAAGAGATGCTGGTTCAATCCCTGGGTCAGGAAGATCCCCTGGAGTAGGAAGTGGATACCCACTCCAGTATTCTTGCCTGGAAAATTCCATGGTCAGAGGAAACTGGTGGGTTACAGTCCATAGGATCACAAAGAGTAAGACATGGCTGTGCACAACACAACAACAACCTGAGTTTTACTTTCATTCCCAAGGAATAATCCTCCAGAGGTCCCAAGGGAAAGCCTGGAGTGTTTACTAAGGTCTTTCCTACTTAAGTTCTGAATTATTTTTGGTCACTTCAGTTCAGTGGGATTCCCTGATAGCTCAGTTATTAAAGAATCTGCCTGCAATGCAGGAAACTCCAGTTTGATTCCTGTGTTGGGAAGATCTGTTGGAAAAGGGATAAGCTACGCACTCCAGTATTCTTGGGCTTCCCTTGTGGCTCAGCTGGTAAAGACTCTGCCTGTAATGCAGGAGACCTGGGTTCAGTCCCTTGGTTGGAAAGACCCCCTGGAGAAGGAAAAGGCTCCAGTATTCTGGCTTGGAGAATTCCATGGACTGTATTGTCCATGGGGTCACAAAAGTCGGACACGACTGAGTGACTTTCACTTTCAGTTCAGTAAGAATATCAAAAACTTCACTCTGCTTTTCAGAGGTTTTCTGTTTAATTTTTCAGCCTCTGACTATGCATACATAGCTTAAGAATTTACACCTCAAAGGGAAATCCTAGACTGTCAGACTCACCTTTCTGTTCTTACCCTTCTCTCTGGATTCTGGGCCCCTCAAGTTCTGGCTGACTTGGCATCCCTGAACTCTAAAATCTTACTCTCTCCAGTTCAATAAGATTACCTGAAAGTTCATTTACCTTCTCTACCACTTAGGTGTATCCCTCTGTTCTAATTCTCAACCTTTTCTTTACATCAAGATTTGAAAAATGCCCTGAGAAAAAAAGTGACTAAGAATGTATACTTCCCTCTCTGAGGTTCCTTTTCTCATCTCAAGTTGCCTTAGATGCTCTCTGATGTTTTTAAACAGATGGTTTGTTATTGTATTCAGTTTTCTATTTTTTTCAAAGCAGGAATATTAGTCTGCTACAAATTGCTCCATCATATTTGGAGTCATACGTCTCCTGTCTATTCTATTATTGTTCTCAGTTTAATGGTATCCCTATTCACTCAGGCTTCCAAGCCAGAAACTTGTGTAAAATCTGCTTCTACTCCCAAACCAATTGATCACAAGATCTTTCTGATTCTACATGACAAACATTTCAAATCCAGCCTTTTCTGTCAATCCTCAAGTTTTACTTAGTTGGGAACACTCATAATCTTCCTTAAACAAGTCTTTTTCCACTCCTGTTCGTCTTTCTTACAGAGGACATTGAATCTTTCTAATAAAACAATATTGTGTTTGTTGTTGTTGTTGTTCAGGTGCTAAGTCATGTCCGACTCTTTGTGACCCCATAGACTGCATACAGCACACCAGACTTCCCTGTCCTTCTCTATTTCCTGGAGTTTGCTCAAACTCATATTTATTGAGTAGATGATGCCATCCAACCATCTCATCCTTTGTCCGCCTTCTCTTCCTGCCCTCAATCTTTCCTAGCATCAGGGTTTTTTCCAATGAGTCCACTCTGCATCAGGTGGCCAAAATATTGGAGCTTCTGCTTTAGCATCAGTCCTTCCAATGAATATTCAGGATTGATTTCCTTTAGGATTGACTGGTTTGATCTCTTTGCAGTCCAAGTCTTTTCCAGCACCACAGTTCCAAGGCATCAATTCTTCAGTGCTCAGACTTCTTTATGGTTGTCCAATTCTCATATCTGTACATGACCACTGGGAAAATCATAGCTTTGACTATACAGTCTTTGTCGGCAAAGTAATGTCTTTGCTTTCTAATATGCTGTCTAGTTTTGTCATAGCTTTCCTTCCAAGGAACAAGATCTTTTAATTTTGTGACTGTAGTCACCATCCACAGTGATTTTGGAGCCCAAGAAAATAAAATAAAATCTGCCATTGTTTCCACTTTTTCTTCATCAATTTGCCATGTAGTGATGGGACTGGATGCCATAAGCTTAGTTTTTGAATGTTGAGTTTTAAGCCAGCTTTTTCACTCTCCTCCTTCACCCTCCTCAAGAGGTTCTTTAGCTCCTCTTCACTTTCTGCCATTAGAGTGGTATCATCTGCATGTCTGAGGTTATTGATATTTCTCCCAGCAATCTTGATTTCACCTTGTGCTTCATCCAGCCCGGCATTTCACATGATATAGTCTGCATGGAAATTAAATAAGCAGGGTGGTAAACTCCTTCCTCAATTTTGAACCAGTTCATTGTTTCATGTCGGGTTCTAACTGTTGTTTTTTGGCTTGCATACAGGTTTCTCAAGAGGCAGATAAGGTGGTCTGGTATTCCCATCTGTTTAAGAATTTTCCCCAGTTTGTTGTGATCCACACAAAGGCTTTAGTGTAGTCAATGAAGCAGAAGTAGAAGTTTTTCTGGAATTCCCTTGCTTTCTCTATGATCCAACAGATGTTGGCAATTGATCTCTGGTTCCTTGGCCTTTTCTAAATCCATATGAAAGCTCAGTAAATTTACATAAAGTGAACTACAAAAACTAAAATAGAAACAGCTAGAAAAGTAATTTAAAAAATGCCTGATTTTGACAAGAATGAAATGAAATTGATGTAGCAACTTACTTCTGTTGACTAATGTATGTAGTAACACCTTTGAAGCAAGGGCCATGATTATGTTAAAATTGACTTAGTATTCCCACTCCTCAAGAAATAATTTTTCTGCTATGCTTCATCCACTCCGTGGCTTGTGTTTATCTTGTCTGAATACTGCTCCACACTGCTACAGATGACTCCAGCATCCTGGCCCTAGAAAAGGTGGCATCTAGATGGCATGTAGGTGGCATGTAGATGGCAGTAAGGAGGTGGCATCTTGATAGTCCTGTGGGCACCTACCCACAGTGTTAAGGGACCCTGAGCAGAGTTCTTGGCACTGCTGAAAGGTTGACACTGGGTTTCTCTTTATCCCAAAGAAACAGCTTGTTCAAGAAATTTGTCTCAGGAGGGAAAATTGATATGAATATCCTTCCTTGGGATCTCACTTTACTTACAAACGAACCAAATTGGAATTCCTAATGAAGAAGGCCTCAAAAGACTTGAAATTTGAGCCCAGTGTGTCCAAAACAAGAACAGGGACAGTTGACTAAGTTGATGACACAGATGAAAAAGAGAAAGAAGAAAGTCAAGTTCCTTATGTATGATGACCTCTCCAAGAATTACCTGTGGGTAGAATAAGTAAAGATGACCTAGATGATGGTGGTTTATTTTTTTGAAGTACACACACCAGAATATGATTATGATTTACAAGAAGCGGAAAAGACTTTGGAGGCTGAGAGAGGAGGTGACAAAAAGATATCAAGTTCATTTGTTTCAGAATGCAAAGAAATTAAATTGGTGAGGAATCACCCCTACTGATCAATTCTTTGTGGGGAGTTAAACTGATGCAGACCAATTGCTGTCATGGAAGTCTGTACTATGTACTATGTTTACACATGAACTCTGCTTTTAAAAAAACAAAAATAAATTTTGAATGTATCAAATATGAGGCATTTATATGAGACGGTGTCCTCTATCACTTCAGATACTTACAAGGAAGGGTAAAAGTAAGAGGGCTGGTAAAGTGAGACACATTCTGTAAAATTAAAACTGTTGAATGGTATTGTCTGCCATTTTGCTAATTACAAGTTTTATAGTTTTTCCACCTATTTAAATATAATTTCCTACAGATGAAAGACATAAAGTTACTTCTGTTTCTTCTCAAAAAAAAGAGAAAAAATCTTAAAAACAAAAAAGAAACAGCAAAATTCTCCATAACAAGGGTCCCCAACCTCTGGGATTTAATGTCTGATGATCTAAGGTGGAGCTGATGTAATAATAATAAAGTGCACAAAAAATGTAAAATGCTTGAATCATCCCCAAACCATCCACCCCTCTGTTCATGGAAAAATTATCTTCCACAAAACTGGCCCCTGGTGCCCAAAAATTTGGGGACTGCTGGTCTACAGTATTATTTAAGTCAGTAAAAATTATGATGCAACCTACATGACTAGGAAAACAGCTTAATAAATCATGGCATATCAGCAATGCAAGCTACTAAGTCTGCATTAAAATTCTAATAATTTTTAAAAACTGTAGAAACACTGAACAATATTAAGAGTGAAGAAGAAAATAAGCAATAAGGATAGTATAACTGTAGCTATGTGGAAAATACATATAATTGTAAAATGTATAATAATGAAAAGTATCATTTTATGTTAGTATTAAATGTGAATTTAAAATGCTTGAGAATTTAACATAATATATTTTCAAAAAATAATAGTGATAATAAATTTGAAATATATAATCACAGTCAACATTATACTCACTTTCTAAAACATAAATTATTCTATAATAATCAAATACCTCAGAGTAGTTCTTCCCTAATAATTCTCATTGAATATAATACCCATGAAATTTTATTAATGCAACATGTTCTATTAGTAGAGAGATCATCATAGTAAAATTATTATCAGTATCAAATATGCTATCTTGTACATCAAAAGATTTCTGAAAAACAAATGAGATAATGTTGTTTCCCTAATGAAATTCTGGAAATTTGCATTTCCTTATTCAGTTTTGCCTCTGGAAAATATTATTAGAATCACATTAGAAACTCTTCAATAATGAAAAGACTGCTGGGGGAGGAGGAGTGTTGTTATGAAAATAGTCTTCTCTTTACATATATTCTTGAATTGACAAGGAATCCAAATGCGAAATTTACAAGAGAGGGTTCTATTTTCCATTAGAAAGAAAATTAAAATGCAATTAGGCAAGAAGAGAATAGGTAGGAATTCTACTGGTCCTCAAATGCTCTGAAGTGAAAGACTTGAATATTTTGATTTTGTTTAATGAGGTTTGCAAGTTTCAGCACAAATCATTGTTGTTGAGTTGCTAAATCAAGTCTGACTCCTTGAGACCCCACGGATTGTAACCCACCAGGCTCCTCTGTCCATAAAATTCTCCATGCAAGAATACTGGGGTGGGTTGTCATTTCCTTCTCCAGGGGATCTTTCCGACCCAGGGATCAAACCCTGGTCTGCTGCACTGCAGGCAGATTCTTTACCACTGAGCCACCAGGGAAGCCCCAACACAAATCATATTTGAGATAAAATTTTAAAAGTCACCTGCACTTAAGCATTTCCATCTGAAATATCCACCTCCCAAAACTATAGCAGCTGCTGTTTGCTGCTCTTGTCCTATAAATTATACTGATTGAGTGATGTGTCAGAAAGAACAGGGCTACGGTTCCAAGTATGTGGTACATGGAGATTAGCCAACCATTTAAGAATGTTAAACAATCAATATCCTTAATTCTAGTGAAGTTCATAAATTTGTATTTTGAAAAATAAAAAGCCACTTGTGTATTATTTGTCATATATAAGTCTCTATCATTAGTTTCCAAAAGGAGTCTCTGCACCACTCATGATTGTCTTCTTTGCTTAGGGTAAACACAGATAATCTTTTTATGTTCCTGAGACAAGATGGTCATTTTTCTTTTCCTGGTTTCTTATTTCCAGAATAAATAAATACTTTCAATAAGTCACTTCAAAATATTCTCAGCTGATTCTTCCCTACATCTAGTATTTTCCCTCCATGATCACACCCAGAAGTCAATAATCTTCAAGGTGAGAAAACTGGCTTTCTTGGTATATTTTCATGGAAAAAAATATATATAATCTCAGTTACCCATTCTCTTCAAACTGCATTCTTTTTGCTTTTAATAAAGCTTAACACACACACACACACACACACACACACACACACACACACAGAGAGAGAAAATACCACTGCATCAAAATGTTTTTAATTAACTCAAAACTAAATACATAGTATTAAAATCTTGTTGTTGTTTAGTCACTAAGTCATATCTGACTCTTTGCGACCCTATGGACTGTAGCCCACAGGCTCCTCTGTCCATGGCATTTCCCAGGCAAGAAAACTGGAGTGGGTTTCCATTTCCTCCTTCAAGGGATCTTCCCAACCCAGGATTTGAGTCCACATCTCCTGCATTGGCAGGTACTTCTTTGCTACTAAGGCACCAGGGAAGTCCAGAGAATAGTACATTGGAGTTGCATTTTGTGCTTAGCATAGTGCATGTGTGCATGCTAAGTTGTTTTAGTCATGGGACCCCATAGACCATAGCCTACCAGGTTCCTCTGCCTATGGGGATTCTCCAGGCAAGACTACTGGAATGTGTTGCCATGCCTTCCTCCAGGAGTATACAATAAATTGGGTAATTAATAAGAGGCCCAAAATATACTCACTATCTTTTCATCTTGCCCTCACTCTGGATCCTCATAGGAGGATTGAACTTTAAACATTTTAAAGGCTCTTATAACATATTTTGTTCTGCATCATATTAATTTTTTGTTTTCATAGTCTCTGCCATGAAGGCACCTACTGCATAGTGAAGAGAATACCATACTTAGATTGAGACAGATATGAGTTGGAATTCAGATTCTACCATTCAACTACTTATGTGACTTTGGTTAAGCTCTTTAACCTCTCTGAGCCTCAATTTCAGCATGTGTCAAATAGGTATAGCTATGCTTAGCTGATAAAATTTTAAGAATTAAATGAGATGAGCATGTAAGCTGGTCAATAAATATTTTTTTTTTTAGTCCCTCACACATCACCAAGTAGACTGTGAGATTTTTGTCCATTGTATTTCTTTAATTGATCTTTACTTCTTCATTTCCTCTCAGCCAGTAATTTAAACATGGCATACATTCTGTAACAACATAGAGGGATGGGATGGGGAGGTAGGTTCAAGAGAGAGGACATATGTACACCTATGGCTGATTCATGTTGATGTTTGGCAGAAACCAACACAATTCTGTAAAGCAATTATGCTTCAATTAAAAAGAAAATTTAAAATAAAAAAAAAAAAACTGAAAAATAATTAAGGCTTAGTGAATAAATTAATTCTATGTAGGTATATCTGTCTTTGTGGCTGTTCTTTTCAAGAAAATTTCCTTAAAGACAAGAGTGCCATCACTATAATTTTTCATACTAGCTAACAAGGTTTGAATTATTACTCTGTGCTAGCTCCTAAGCTAATCAGATGCTTTCTTTTATATGTTGTGGTCTTCTATAGCAACTACCTAATATTTCACTAAGCATTTTATTCATTTAAGAAATATCTATGAACATTATTACTTGAAATTGATATAAAGTAAAACATCTTTTTGATCATAATGCTTGAGGAAATGTGATATTTGGTCAAATAAGCCATTTGTGACTTTTTATGACTACAGGTAAATGGTAAAAATGATCTTATGTCAAAATATACCAAATTCCCTCACATTGTCTTAGTAAAGTATTGCTATAAGTAACGTTCCTCCCTCCCAGCTCTTTCTTTTTCTAGATTTTAGATTTCTGCCCCAAACTTTCCAACTCTAAGCTAAATAAAAAGGAAGAATTTTATAAATAACTATATTTACAAATCCTTAGAACATATTTAACACGATTCTGTATCAGACTCTGAAATTTCCTTTCTCTACTTTTTAACTTCCTAAAATACTAAGTATTTAAAATATTAAAGCAAACAAACCCACCATTATTGTTCCAAGACTCCAGATCTCTGCCCCACAGACCATTTGTGAACTACATGGTTGACAAGTACAGTTGACCCTTGAACAAGGTGGGATTAGGGCCACCAACTCTTTGTGTAGTAAAAAATCTCTAAATACAGTAGACTCACCACATCAGAGATTCCACATTAAGAGAGTCAAACAATCATGGCCTGTGTAGTACTGTAGTATGCATTTAGTGAAAACAAAATACATATGTAAGCCAACCCTCCCAGTTCAAACCCATGTCGAAAAAAAATTTCAGAATTAGATTAGACAACTTCACGATGCTAATTTATCTTGTAACACTGCTAAACTGTCTTCAAGACACAGTTGAATTTAATTCCATCAAGGTAAACAACTTGGAAACAAAAAATAAGAAAAAATTACAAAAAGCTGATATATGAATATCACTTCAATGTCCCTTTCTACTTGGTGAATTATGATATTAAAGATGCTAAGGAAAATGGAATAAACAAAAACATGATGATTGTAATCAATGCAGACTGTATCAGGTGTTTAGATGGAATTTTTTTTTTCCCCAGTCAAATGAATCAGACTGTCTGGATGACAGAACTTCTAAAATAGTAATCATCATCACTTACTGAGAACATATGTGTTAGGCTCTGTGCTAATTAAAGTGTTTTGCATGAATTATCTCATTAAATTATCTATGAGATAGGTACTGTTATTATCCCCAATTTTACAGATGAGGAAAATATAACAAATGAAAGTTCAGCAATTTGCCCAAGGTTCACTGATGACAAGGAGCAGAGGTAAATTTTAAATAATAGGCAGACTCCAGAGTAAATAGTTTCACACTAGTATCTAAAATAATTAAAATTATTTGAAGGTCCTAGTTAAGAAAGTGCAAGATTACCCATGCTACTGTAGTACTGAAACATTATTTTGCACTAATCTCCATTACACTAGACTGTGAGGTCTTCAAGAGAAAAGAGTACTTATTAATCTTTGAGTCACAGATCTACTAAGATCCTCAACATATAATTCAATACTGAATTAATGCTACTGAGACAACCAAACAATAAGCAAATGCAATGCTGAAAATATCATTTTCATAGGGAAATCAGTCAGGAGACCTTCTAAATTGGTATAGCTATATTCATAAAGATACCTTAGTTGCAGGGCAATGAACAATCTATCTTAAAGTATGTTTCACAGTATGAATCTGTGTTTGAAAGGAAGTTTACAGATTTGTGGGCTCCTGGAGTTGATTTCTCATGGCAGATTTTCAAGAAATTGAAAGTGAAAAAACAACTGTGAAGGTTTATCATTTTGGGGACAAAGACAGATGACATTTGGTGGTGTAGCAACACACTGATCCAAAGCAACAAGCAAACTTGTTCATTCTTGGATTCATTCAAGAAACATTTGCTGAAAAATAGACTCACAGAGAAAACAAACTTATGGTTACCAAAGGAGAAAGGAGGGGGGGATAAATTAATAGTTTGGAATTAACAGATACAAACTTCTATATATAAAATAGATAAACAACAAGGCCCTACTGTATAGCACAGGGAACTATTTTCAGTATCTTATAATAAACTACAATGGAAAAGAATCTGAAAAAATATATATGTAACTGGATCACTTTGCTGTACACCTGAAATTAACATGACATTGTAAATCAACTATACTTCAATATTTTAAAAAAGAAAAAATAGCATCATATTTTGTTTGTAATTTCAGGTGTACAGCAAAGTGATCCAGTTACATATATATATATATTTTTTTCAGATTCTTTTCCATTATAGTTTATTATAAGATACTGAAAATAATTCCCTGTACTATACAGTAAGACCTTGTTGTTTATTTTATATATAAAAGTATGTATCTGTTAATTCCAAAAGATTATACTGGTAAACATTAATAAGAAATTAAAATATCCCAATTTGATACTGGGTGAGAGTGGATACACAACTTTACAGATGGGTGACATTTACACTGGGACCTAAAGTACCACGTGCACATACACTAAAGTAGGAAAAAGTTTAGCCTGTTCAAGGAGCAGAAAGCAGGCCAGGGTGGTTCTAACAAAGGGAAGGAGTGAGAGAAGGGGACAGCATGAAACCAGAGGGGCAGGAAGTTGTAAAATCTTGTAAACCACAGTTAGGATTTAAGATTTAATTCTAATGACAGTGAGGATCCATTAGTGGATTTTAATCAGGAAAATGATATTATCATTTTAGAATTTATAAGAACTTTCAAGCTTAATGGGAGATACCAATTTGAATGTAAAATCTAGCATCTTTCTGAAGCAAATCGAAGCTGACTGTGCATTCTAAGACCAAAAAAAAAAAGTTTTCCAGAGCTCTAGAAAGAGATATATAGTACTGTTTGCCTAGGGAACAGTGAGAAAGATCTTTAAATATATTTTATTGGTATGCATCAAGTACTGTAGGGATATGATTAGAGGCAGCAAACTTGTTCAAATAAAATAAGACCTGCCATGAACCTTCATCCAAGCCTTGAACCAAGCATTTTATTTAAAACATAGTTCATATAAGTTTACTAACCTTAACAACATGGTCATTTTTCTTTTTTGTATTTTTATAACTTTTCCGAAGCATCAGAAAGACCAAACTTGCTTATTTCCTCCTTAATCTAAAGCAAAATTATAAGCCATGATTAATGTTACATTTAAAGAAAAGAAAAAAAAAAAAGCAAATGTGTTTCTGCTTAAAAATCTAGTTATAGGGACAAGATCAAAATGCAAGTAAGAAGAATGCCACAAATTAGACAAATCAGTCTTAGTTCAACCATGTCACTTATCAGAACATTACTGGTTTATTATTTGTCTTTCCCCACCCTATAATATAAAAGCTGGGATGTTATCTGTTCACCCATCTATTCCCAGTTTCTAGCATAGTATCTGCTTCTTAGTAGGGCTCATTAATATTCAATATATGTTGATCACTTTATCCAAAAATATTAAGTGATCATTAATACACAGTATAAAGTTGCACAAATACTCAGAGTAAAACATGGTTCTCGTACTCCAAACACTTATCCTCTAAATTGGCATTTTCAATGAGGCATGGATGTAAAATAATTGAGAACATACTTAGTACCAAAACCAGAAAGTCAAGTTTGCAACCAGAAAAGGGAAAGAGGAATGACGAGTTACAGCTCTAATCCTAAAAGGTCCCTTCCCAACTGCAGGAAATACTATTTTATCGGAAACTCACCTTATCTAGAAGTGAGGAGATTGCCATATCCTCTAAGGGTCAGGTGCAATTGCTGGTCCTTTAGGCAGGCATGATTACATATATGTCTGTATACATGTATGTATAAATATATGTGACGCTGAAACTCCAGTACTTTGGCCACCTGATGTGAAGAGCCAGCTGACTCATTGGAAAAGACCCTGATGCTGGGAAAGATTGAAGGCAAAAGGAGAAGGGTGCAGTAGAGGATGAGATGGTTAGATAGCATCACTGACAAAGGACATGAATTTGAGAAAACTCCTGGAGATGATGAAGGACAGGAAAACCTGGCGCGCTGCAGTCAGTCCATGGGGTTGCAAAGAGTCAGACCGGAATTAGAGACTAAACAACAACAAATATACGTATATATTTAAATATACATTTTATCATTAGCACATTATAACAAAATATATTTGTTAATAATCCCTATTGTTTTCTGCAAAGAATTTGGAGAAAGAAGGGGTCTAAATTATTAGAATAGTTCACTCATGCTTTTCCGGGGCTTAGTGGCATTGACATGGGCCTTATATATTCCAGTGCTTGTCTGAACTTAGGATAGATATAGATTACTATGGAAATTGGCACACTTTCATCAATTCCCTGGGTAACGTAGATAAAACAACCAAACATTTCTGTCAAATTTACCTATTTTAACAAAGTACCTTCACATTAAGTTTTTCTTGATTTTCTAATGGTAACCAAATACATAATGCTTCTTTTTTTTAAAATGTAGATATCATTTTCAGTATCTAGATTCATACTATTTGGTTTCTTTTCTCCCTCACCTACATTCCACAACCTATTCCACAATATATCAAAGAGTCAATTAGGTGGTTTATCAGTGTTTCAGACAACATCCTCTATCTTAGCAAAGACTGACCATTATCACTGCAAAATACACCTCTGTTTCAAACCATGGAGAATTATGCCTTTATGCACTTATAGCCATAAAGAGAAAAGCACTGAATACTTTAATATTCAACCTCCTTATAAGAATGCTAAAATACTTTATGCCTCAAAGGCAATCATGTGATAAGTTCTCAAATTAGTCAAAAACAGAATTGGTTTAAGATAACTTTTAAAAATAAGGCACATATCCTTCCCTGCAGTTTTAGATTCCATTTCCCTTAGCCCCAAAAGCACAGACTAGACCTGGTGGTCATGCAGCCAGCCTGGATTGGCCTTGGTAAAGTTGAGTGTCAAAATGTGTGAGAGCTTTGCAGCACTGGGAGCTGACAGACCATTAGGCATATTGGGACTGTGTGCAGCTGTCTGGATGCTGCTGGAATTGCTACATTCTTTGTCACAGGATTATGCTGTTAGAGGGACCGCAGACCCTGCTTTTTGAAACACCTTTTATTTCCTTTGATGTGAATTTGATCTGTGGGAATTCAGATTTTTGAGAATAGTCTCATCTGGAAAAAAGAACACTTTCAAATGCCTATATTCTAATCTTTTTATGGTAACACGAGCAACTCAAGCATCCCTCATGGTCACATATGATGATGTGCTGGGATACTTTTTAAAGGATCATTTGATTCCTTATGTTCAAGTCCTTTGCACATTTAATTTTCTTTATTAGCCAAGTATTCTGCATGGATATTATGCATTTTGATGTTATGAATTCTGTTTGTGACTGTTTTTTGCTTCAACAGGTTTTGAACACTGAGTATAAGAAAGTGTATATTCAAAAATCAGTCTACAGGTAGAATTTTGTAAGGTTTAACACTTTAATTCTTACCTGTTTTGATTACCATTAGTGGTCATTAATTGCCTATTTTTTCAAATTTTAATTACATCCTCTCTATTTGTTTAATACCTGTATTTTACATTGACAAATAGAGTTACCATTATCATCCTCATGTTTATAATTAACCTGCCAAAGGCATAACAAATATCTTACATCATCTCTGTGGGAGTTTTAGTCATTTAGATGATAATTTCCACTTCACAAAACTACTACTGGTGAGCTTCAAGAAATAATCTACTACACTGTTCTTAATAAAGATAGAACTTTCTGTTTCTAACTGAAGTGACATGATATACAAGGACATGTATATGCCCACACCATTCATATGCAGGAACATAGCCTGCATTTCATGGATTATAATAAAAGTTAAAAGTCAATACATTTTTAAATAATCAGAGGTGTCATAAATATTCACAGTGCAGGATTTCCTCAATAGGCTGTCAGCTTACTGTAGATTACTCTGCAGACACAGTGTAGCCTTAGTTAAAGATGGGTCTCTTGAGAGCAATAGAGATGTCCTGGAAAGTAGGAGGAGATGACATTAATACAAAATGCAAAGACATTTCTGCATTTTACATCAGTGAATTTCATGATCATCTTTTTTCATCTTGTAAATACTTGGGATGAGTCATTTTTCCCCATCTTTCTCTCACTAAAACTTACCTAGATTTTAGAGGTCAATATAAAGAATACCAAAGTTCTAATTTCTGCCTTTAATAAAGGCTCATTCCAATAAAATTTAAAGTAGTTCTACTGAATTTCAAATTCAAGTCACTGATATATATGATGGATTTAAAACTGTAAAACTGGATGCAAATGGAAAGGGAGACCATAAAGGACTTAAACAAGATCCTAATGGGCTGTGCATTTGCACCTTATAAATGGCCAACCTTATGGCTATAAGGAAGTGTTAGTGCAGTGCTTCATAGGACAGTAAGATACCACATTTCTTAAATCTATGTATTTTTGTCCCTGTGTTTGAAACTGAACTCAAACATTTGATTTTTTGTTTAACTTTAGGGTGTTTCAGTGATAAAGAGTTGCTTTTCCTCTCTCTGACTCTAGATTAGATTAACTCTAAAATATAAACAGCCGTCTCTATGCAATCTCTTACATTCCAATTTCAATGCTGTTTTTATTTTTGCTTTATCACAGCATGAATTGAGAGCAAGATGAAAAAGTCATTTCAAGAACCCAAATGCCAGCATTACATGAACATTTCTTTCTCTGTCCTGACCAGCCTTCTGCATACAAGGGTGCTTTGTTTCCTAGGGCGTCTTCGTTAAAAGTAGTCTTGGAGTTAAAGCTTCTTATTTATGAATCCCTGGTGGACTTAAAATATCCAGTGTAAGAACATGTTGCCAAAACTAGCCCCTCCCCTAAGTCTTCTTTGCAAATGCTCCCCTGTAAAGGAATAGAGAAAACCCACCACACTGCAGCATCTCTATTTTGTCCTCTGGAGCTACAGAGAGGAGAAATAATGTTCTGTGATATGCATAGCTCTCACCTCAATCACTCCACTTTCAGCCCGAGAGACTTTCAACGTAAGCATTTTCTAATTATGCTGTATGATGTGTAGAAATTATTTCAAAAATTAAGACCAGGGTATGTATGGGTTATAAAATAGTGAATCTGATAGAATATCTCTGTTCATCAAAAACAGTCACTAATCACTAATCTTAGATATCTGAGTGAAGTCCTTGAGGAAGGCAGGGCAGATAGCTCCTTCCCACATCAGCTCTGAGCAGGGTTGGGAACAAGCCCATTCTCCCACAAAATAGTTGGCAAATCAGTTCAATGAAATAGATGCCATAAGAATGCTGTTTAGACATTTTCAAACTACAGTGTGTGTATTAAATATGAGGATGTATTTCTATTATGGGCATCCTTGCTAAATGCCAGATATCTGCACACTTTATGGCAAAAATGATTCCATCGACTAGGCTTTTGTGGTTGTTCTTGTTATCAATCTCCAAGATGGTAGGATATAGGAATTTTTTAAATTATTTAAAATTTATGTTATTGAAGTATAGTTAATTTACAATGTTGTGTCAATTTCTACTCTACAGCAAAGTGACTCAGTTTTATATATGTATACACACACGCACAATCTTTTTTCATATTCTTTCCCATTATAGTTTATCACAGGATAATGAGTACAGTTCCCTGGGATATATGGTAGGGCTTTGTCATTTAATCTAGCTGGTCCTATCATGGAGACTGCCTCTGAATGCTATTTCAAAAACATTGTCAGTTTATTTTCATTATAAGTCCAATATAGCCACACCTTGGTATTGAAGTATCCCAAAATCACACTCTTAGACACATGCATGTTTCCCCTTTCCACCCCTGTGTCTCTCTCTTTTTTCTTTTAGTGCCTACTCCTGAATAGTTGCTTGTTTATGAAATGGCAAGTCCAGGCTTAAGCACAGAGACTGGAGGGACAAAGAAAGTTTGGGTGACCATACTATCTTAAGACTGAAAAAGACCTAGAGAGATTATCTAATTTGTTCACATCTAGTAAGATGAAACAAATTGTGCTTTGGAAAGACCTTCACTTTCACTGAACAATGAATTTTCTATTATAAAGGCAAGATTGTCAGCTTCTCTTCCTTTTGTGTCAAAGGCAGGACAGAATTTGATATGTTCTTGCATCAGTTTTTGCAAGCAAAATTTTTTCAGTGTCTCGGTACTCTTACTGAATAAAAATGAGAGGACTTCCTTTTAGGAATATTATACCTTTGCTGTACTATCTATAGTAAGTACTTTGCATGGCCTTTCCAGCTAGTGGGAGAACAAGCACTGTGGTGTGGCAAATTTCAATTCTTCTGATGTACAGTATGACCTTGGGAAGTTATTCTCACTTTTCTGAGACTCATAACTTTGAACACCTATAAAAATGGGGCTTACAAAAATGAGGCCTATCTCATAAGGTATCTGTGTGAGGATTAAGTCAAACAATATATGCAAGGCACCTAATAAGAGTATCTGGTATATGGGAGCTCTTATAAGTGCCCTATTTTCTAGAATTGCCTCTTCATAACCCCTATCCTTTCTCTAGTGGGAAAGATTTACAAGGAGATATTTGCACTAACATCTTAAGGTGTCCCAATAATTTATACCATATATTTGTGAAAAGACTGGCTACAGTGAAAAGAATGAGGAATCTGTCTAGAGAACTGGGCTTTACCCAAGGTTTCTCAGCCTCAGGATTGTTGACATTTTGGGCTGGATAATTCTTTGTTGTGGAAGATGTTTAGTAGCATCTCTACCCACTAGATTCCAGAAGTATGGCCCATTCATGCCCCTGTTTTAATAGCCAAAATTGTCTCTAGATATTGTCAAATGTCCCTGTCAGGGCAAAAACCCTCTGATTAAAACCACTGACTTAAGCTAATATTGGAGCAGAGATGTTAATCTCATGATTGCCATTGATTAACCCACTGAACTAAATCATATACCTGTATGTGCATATGATTTAATGACTCTAAAAAGACTTTGACACATTATAGTTAATGAAATGAAGTGCTTTTCTGACTAGAAAATTAACTCTTAAAAAATGTAATTCTAAGTCATACAACTTTGCTTTGTTCTCTATTTGCTATACTCTTATTCTAGTTAGCTATTTTATAACTACTGTTGCATAGATAATTTGGTGTAAATTTATGCATGTACAAACCCCATTTGAAAAAATTGAAATTTGAGAAAAAGCCCATTTGGAAAAGCATCTATGACCTATAGATGTTGCATTTTGATTCAAACAATGAGACAATCGAAGTTAAAATACAGGAGTGGATCCACTATAGTATAAAAGGAAGGCACTTTATTTCCATTATAATAATCATATATCTTTAATAAATGTCAAGTTTTCATAAGAGGTATATACAAGAAAACAATTCAGAGGGGTGGAAAGGAAACTTAATGATAACTAAATAAAATAAAATGAAAGAATTAGCCATAATCACATTGTCTTCTCTTAATCATACTCTGAGTTACAGTGGAAATGCTTTCACCTGTTTTGTTATAAAACAAAGAAAGAAATAGTAGAATGGGAAAGAAAGAGGAAAATAGCAAAGGGGACCTTTTAAGACTATGATTTCTACACCCTGATAATTAAAAAAATTGAATGAAGAGGAGGATAACTGTCAGAGAAATCCAATCCAGAAAGTCAGAGAATCTCATGGAAGCATATCATTCAATTTGCCTTCTATATAAGGACGAGTACAGTCAGTGCACTAAAATGAAACACACATTTCCTTGTGACACATGCATCTGCTGCCACTAAGATTCAGACACAACAGTCTCCTAAACAGCTTTTGGACATATCTAGTACCCTGTGTTAGCTGGTGGCCCCTGATGACAGTTGAGCAATTCTCTACTTAAACAGGCTCAAGTCCCATTGAAGCACAAATGCTTCTCCCTCTGCCTGGGTCAGAGTATTCTGTGAATATGGAATCATTGTTAAAAGTGCTTGTGGATGTCTCATCAACAGTCTTTATTCAGCATTCATATTCCTCCATCTTTTTGCACCATAGAAAACTGTCCTACAAGTCTCTAACAAATTAATAAACTGAAACTTAGGATTGAGAGACCAGATGGGAGAACTCAAACAGCTTGAAATGATAACAGAGCACAACAGGAAGAGGAAAGACTCCTTTCCTGGCAAGGGCTCAGCCAATTAAAACCATGGACTCTTTGTTTACTGTAGACCTCCTAACTTTATTTTCCTTTCTATGAAAGCATTCTCTTTCCCTTGCCAGATAGGGTCTTGCATGTAGCTCACCATTATTTCAGAGCCCAAACTTCAATTACCTTCTGATCACAAATAAACCTATCTTCACTGGTGAAATATTTGGCTGTCTATTCATTTCAGACCAACAAGTTCACCTTTCTTAAAACTTGGCTTTGTGTGGCAAGTTATATACCTCCTCTTTCCTCTCTGTTATCTATACTTTCTCTATCTCCATCACAGATTTCCTTTCCTCCTCCCACACAGAAATATGAATACTACTCAAGGATCTATCTTTTGACTTTTCTAAATTTTATTTATCATACCTTTCTTTCTAAACGCCATTTACTTGTGCCTTAAACTTTCTATCATTTTTATTTGGATGACCCCAAGATTTTTCTCCAAAACTAACAACTCTGATCTTTAGTCCCATATTTCATGTTGTCTACAGTGTAATTCTAGTGATAGCTGTTTTTGGTAGCAAGCCATGCTGAACATTGCTTCCCTTCCAAATCTAAGTTTCTCCTGCCTCTGGATTTCAATCTTATTCTTACAGTAGCCTCAAGACTTCTCTAACTATACAGCACTGATAATAAAACTTCTAGGTTAATGGTGAAAAGATTCTCCACAGTGAGGGACACCCAGAGAGGTTCACAGAGTTACATGAAGAAGAGGAGAGGGAGGAGGGAGATAGAGATGAGCAGGAGGAGAAAAAGGGGGACTCAAGAGGAGAAAGACAGATCTACGCAGTTCTCTGTTCCCTAAGTGTTCTCCGTAGCCCAGACACCCACAGAGATTCACAGAATTGGATTGGGAAGAGAAGGGGGAGGGAGGAAATAGAGGAGATCTGAGGGAGAAAACGGAGAGTCAAAAGGGGGAGAGAGTAATCAACACCCTCCTGAGTAAAAATGGGTACTGAATATTGGATTCTTAAATGTCCAAAACTGATATCAAATACTGAAAAACAAAGATTACAAATGTTTGAGTAGAGGTTAGACTCTTAAAAATACAATATTAAAAACAAAAACAAAAACACAACAAATTTAAGAATTATATGTGAAGTTCAGTTTAAAAATAGGGTCTCTTTTTTTTTTTTCTTTTTTTGCAAGGTTATAGTGAAATGAAAATGAAAATTAAGGAGTAATAGAGGAGTAATAGAGGACTTTAAAAGAAAGTAAGAAATAAAATAAAATAAATAAATATAAATAAAATAAATAAATAAATAAAATTAAAAAATAAAATAAAACTAAAGAAAAAAAGAAAAAAGCAAAATTTTAATTAAAAAATAGTAAAAGTATATGAAAATGAAAATGAAAGTTAAGGAGTAATAGAGTAGTAATAGGGAATTTAAAAAAAATAAAAGATAAAAAAATTTAAAAAAGAAAAAAAAGTAAAAATATAACCACTACAATATTGTAAAGTATTTAGCCTCCAACTAATAAAAATAGATGGGGGAAAAAAAAAAAAAAGCAAATCTAAGTTTCTTCTTTGGTTTTCACTATTTCTTCCTCCAACCATAAGATGAATATTTCTAAAACACAAGTCTATTCATATTACTTATACATGGCTCAAATTTTCCCATAGCTCCCGTTGTGTGTCAGGTAAAAGGTTAAATGCCTTCATCTGGCTCTTATAGTTACCCCAAGTCTGGTAGTTAGGTATAGTAGAGAGAGAGATTCTTAAACTATTAGTTTAAAATCAAACAGATTTGGGTACAAGGCTATGTTTAGTTACATAATAGCAAAATAATACTGAATAAGTCAATTAATGTTTTGGGATCTCCATTGATTTCTATAAAATGAATGGTTTTAAATTAGAAGATTTCTGAGGATCCTTCTAAATTTAATTTCATATAACTTTGGTTTTATTTTCTAAGCTTATCTCTCAGGAATCTCATAATACATGTTCTACACTTTAACAATTCTAAAGCTTATTATTTTTTGAGTGTGTGCATTCCCACCATCATCCCTTTGTCATGACTATGCATTTTACCTTTAATTTCTTTCTTTTTATGTCTATTGAATACTTCATCCATTTTTAAGGCCTTGCTCAAATTCCACCTTCTCCAATAAAAATGATTTGGTCTCCCCATCCAGAAAAAATCTTTGGTCTTCACAAGTTCAATAGTATCTCACTTATGTCTTTAGATCATTTATCATATGCCTCTTTATATTTTCACTATATCTCCTCACTGGCTAATTATTGTCTGAAGGAGAAAACATCATGTCTTAAAAACCATAGAATTTTGATACAGAAGAGAACTCATCTTGTACTATTTCCCATATAATACAGGAAGCTGTTTTTTCCCCCTAAATATTACTCACAGATAATACTATAAACAATGCTCAAATAATTTCTTTCTTATGAAGCAGCCTATCTGATGGATAGGAACATTTAATGATGGAAAATTTCTTCCAACTAGTAAAATAAAACAGATTTCTCCATGACTTCTACATAGTCTTACTTTTCTAATTGGTAGCCTGTGTTTCCTAAGAATTTTTCTTTTTTTCAGTTATTGTTCCCATCATGGGGAACAATACTGCTTCATCAAAAGTAGATCCATGACATAACTCCAGTGCTGCTGACTTTCTGCTCCACTTTCTCCTCTCTGTCACACCAGACTCACCATTATATTGATAATGATTTCAGTGCCCTGTCTTCTTAGGATGATCTTCATTGTGCATTTCTTTATGATTATTGCTTCATTTAGTATTGGGCTCCTTCATCCTATCAAGTATGCCAGAGATCAGGAACTCAATCTTCAAGCTCATTAATCCAACCATCCTTTCAATAAATATAAAGTGTTTATTATATGCCAAGCACTGTGTTGGACTCTGGGGGGAAAAATGTAAACAAAAATAGACATGGACTATGATAGAATGAAGATCACTGTGTCATCACCAAAACAGATCTTATTAAAAAGTTATTATTTAAAGAAAAAAAAACTGCAAGAATGCTAAGGCTTTGAAGGAGAGGAGCATTGAGCAGCATTTAATAGAAGGTGCTGTTCTAGTTAGGGAGGTCTGAGAAGGCTTCTCTGACAAAGTGATATTTAAACAGAAATATGAGGAATGAATATCAGTAAAGTAAGCAAAACATAGGGAGTTAAAGGAAAGGCCAGTAGAAAGAAAAGGCTCCTCAGGGATCTGGAGCCAGGGAACACAAGGACATTTTGATAAACTGAAAAAAAAAAAATAAAATTAGAGTGACTGGAATACAGGAAGTATGGTGGGAGTTTAGGGCAGAGGAAAGCAAGAGCCAAAGACTATAAACCATTATAAATGATTTTAATTGTATCTTAATAACAAGAGAAACCTGGAGAAGGAAATGTCAACCCACTCCAATATTCCTGTCTGGAGAACCCCATGGACAGAGGAGCCTGGTGGGCTACAGTCCATGGGGTCAGAAAGAGTTGGGCGCAACTTAGTGACTGAACAACAACAAAAGAAAACACTGAATTTGAGTGTGGGGGCAGGATGGTAAATGATCAGATATGTATTATTTTTCATTTCACACAATGAAATACTCATATTTTAAGGGTTCTGATGAATGCATATCAAGTCACAGAATTGCTCCATCATGCCAGAAAATTCCCTGTGCTCCTTACCAGTCAATCCTTAAATCTCAGAAGCAAAGTGAAGTGAAAGTTGCTCAGTCGTGTCCGACTCCTTGCAACCCTATGGACTATACAGTTCTTGGAATTCTCCTGGCCAGAATACTGGAGTTGGTAGCCTTTCCCTTCTCCAGGGAATCTTCCAAACCCAGGAATTGAACCCAGGTCTCCCGCATTGCAGATGGATTCTTTACCAACTGAGCCACCAGGGAAGCCCAACCGCTAATCTATTATTTTAGGTTAGTTTTGCCTACCTCAGTACTTCATGTAAGTGGAATCATGCAATACATAATCTTCAAAGAAGCTTCTTTCACTCACCATACTAATTTTAGCATCTATTTTCTATAACTATACACTTAGAAGAGAAGTGTTCATAATATGTCTCATCTACAACCCCGAATAGCTATTGGAAGGAATGATGATGAAGCTGAAGCTCCAATACTTTGGACATCTGATGCAAAGAGCCAACTCATTGGAAAAGACCCTGATGCTGGGAAAGATTGAGGGTAGGAGGAGAAGGGGGTGACAGACGATGAGATGGTTAGATAGCATCACCGACTCAATGGATATGAGTTTGAGTAAACTCTGGAAGATAGTGAAGGACAGGGAAGCCTGACGTGGTGCAGTCCATGGGGTCACAAAGAGTTGGACACATTAGGAACTGAAAAACAACAGCAATGTTGTTGTACATATTAGTTTATTTATCCATTCTCCTGTTTATTAGGCTGTTAAGAATGAATGAGAAAGAAAGTGAGACTCAAAGATTCTTTTAGAAGGTCCTTACTTTATGTAGTAGGTGTCGACTGAGAAAAAAAAAATGCACAACCTAAAAGTTGAGAATTATGTTTTATTCAGCAGACACACTGAGGACTTAAGCCCAGGAGACAGGCTCTCAGATAACTCTGAGGGACTGTTCTGAAGAGGTATGGAGGAGCCAGAATATATTGCAATTTTGGCAAACAAACAAACACAAAAACAGGTAGTCAGAGCATAAAAAGATTGTTATTAATTAAAGAAAAAACAAACATCTGAAGTTAATGAATTTGGTACTTTTCTATGCATGGGAAGATGCAAGAGTCTGGGCTTATTGAAACCATGCTGCTGATATGCATCTTAACTACTTAATGCCAGTATCCTGTTTTTCTCCATGCTGAATCCCCCCAGGGTACACATTCAGGGGCATCTTCAGTAGCCAATGTCTCAATCACCACAACATCCTTTGATTACTGATACGGCAGGTGATGCTTTTCATTCACAAAAGTAAAATTTTAAATAGTTTGAATGGTTTGTTTAATTGGAGACAGAAGCAAATGGAAGAGGTAAAACGGGATTTAATGACAGATTGGAAGTAGAGGTAAAAGTGATAAGAGAGATTGAGAGTAACTCCATCTTTTTTGGCTTATGCAACTACATTCACAGTAGTTTCATACAGAAAACTAGGGAAATGTGAAGAGAACCATATTTAGAACATGTTGTGAAGATCCTACGTATTCTAGTTTGGGCATACTGTATTGAGTTTGAGGTAGTACTTTTGATTTATTCAAAGTGGCAATGTCAAGTAAACAACTTAATATATGCATCTGTAGCTCAGAGAACAGGCCAAGATCAGCTCCTGGATGAACTTTTTCATCTCTGTTCCTAGCAGGGAGACCAATTTTCATTTATACTATGCAGAAGTGGTGGCTGCCTCGGGCCAGAACACAAATGCCGTAGCGTTTCCCACACTGACCAGATTTTGCAGGACTAAAATTAAACTATTAAACTTCTAAAAGATCTTTAAGCAGATGTGAGCCTCTGATTTCCAAGTTCTAGGGGCTCCTGGGAGCATGGATTTATGGGAGACTAATTGACCCCTTGTCTTCCCTTCTACCTTTCCCAAATTGCAAATAGTAGAAATTCACTCTTTTTTCACAGTTAGGGAGGAGGCTAACATCTTTAGTCAAAAACAATACATATATAGGTACAAAAATATCTTTACTAATTTTAGCATCTGTTTCCTGTAACTATACACTTCTAAGAGACCACCTTTCATGTATTAAATATTCTATAAATGTATGCTTACATCCAGTGTAGCCCATCTTCAACAAGAAACAGATAAAAAGACCTGTGACTTATTGAGCTGTACTCTCTAATGCCTTATACAGTACCATATACATGAAAGTACTGAGTAAATACATCAATTCATGACTTTAGGCCCAGGTAAATAAGAGATATGAAAGAATATGGGAGATAATTATTCTAATGTATAAATCTCACTTGTCCCATGATTAAAAGTGTTTTACAAGAAACAGAAGGAAGATGAAGTTATTCTAGAGTGCACCAGTTCTTACTTCATAATATAAAAATAAGACTTTATGTGGTTCTTTAATCTAAAACGCCTGTGGAAAGAGCAAGGAAAAAAGCATTTCAATAAAAATAGCAAGTTTTCAATATTTAAATAGACTACCTTCCCAAAGTCTCTCTTCCTCCAAAAATTCTCATTAAGATGAATTGGCTCATTTGTTTCAAAGGAAATTTAAAATGAATTAAGTTTGAAAACTGGACTGAAATGAAGTTCATACTTATGAAGGGATGTAAGAATATAAGTATGAATATGAATTGAATTCTTTGTACTTTACACTTTGGTCAATCGCACTGCCTCATATATTCTACCTAAAACCAGTGGTTCAGAAGCACCTAGTCTAGTCTTTCTCAAAGTGTGTTTCAAAGATCATACTTAATGCCTAATCCTGAGATATATCCAATTAAAAGAGGTATCCATGGCTATATAACTTTGGGAAAGCATACATAATACCCAACTGTTGCTTCACAGTATACCATGGCATATTAATGCTTTGAAAGTCCTGAGAAGTCTCCTAGTAATAAAATCTAAAATATTTACTACGGTTTAACAGGCTCTATGTAATCTAGACCTTCACTGCACCTTGTTCCCCACCACAATCCACCTTACAATTATGCTCCAGTCACACTGGCCTTATTTTGGTCCCCAAATACATCGAGCAAATTCCCATAAAAGAGCCTTTGAATTTGTTTTTTCCTCTACTTTGAAACTGAAGTAGGAAATTTCAACCCACTCCAGTATTCTCTCCTGGAAAATCCCATGGACAGAGGAGCCTGGTGGGCTACAGTTCATAGGGTCCCAAAGAGTCAGACATGACTGAGCGCACACACACACTATTTTGAAAACTCTCCCCACCCCACAACCAAACATAGCACAATTGGCTCCAAGTTTCTCCAAGAAATTCAAGTTTCTGCTCAGATAACAGCTTCTTTGAGAGGTCTTTATTTACCTCCTGTCTAAAATGAACCTCAAAACTCCATGACTCTTCATCATCTATCCTGCCTTAATATCCTTCACAGCAGTTTTATCTATCTAGCATTAACATGGCATAACAAGTATTAACATATTTGTTGTTCATTTACGTCTTTCCCTAAAGTCTCAGTGTCATGATGGCAAGGCCTTATTCTGTCTCGTTGAACACTGATTAAACAATACCTGGAGCATAAATATTCATTGAATTAATGAATGAATAAATAACCCTCTTCACATTTGCTTAACCAAGTGTTCCTTCACACTTTTCTTATTCTTTTCTTATGAAACACATTAAATATCTAAAGGAACCAATGTTCTACAGAACAAACACCTTTTGGAAATTCTGATTCAGGCTAATATCTGAAAAAAGAGAACATTGCCAAAGGCTTAAGAAGAATGAAATAGTCTAGTTGGTAGAATATCTAAGACATCTGGAGAATTATTAGTGTTATAACTGAGAAAAAAAAGAAAGACAATGAAATGTTCCAATTAATGTTTAGTCAATATAAAAACATTATTTCAATTATTTTCAAAGATTCTTTGAACTTATCAGACTGATCAATTTATAAATTGTGTTAGATTTGTATGCTTAAAAAGAAGCGGTGCAAGAGGAGGCAGAGGTTATGTTAAGCAAACATATTCTAATTGTATTAATTCAATAAAGTATGTTATGATTAAGTTACCTACAGAAAGAACTAAGCCAGGCAGCTTAGTTAATTAGTGAGCTTAGTTAAGTAAAAGGGTGAAGCAATATGACTCAGTCTTTACTTATGATTTAAGACTTATGGTCTCCAGCATATAAATATTATCAGTTTTTTCTTTCCTATTATGTTGACATAAGTTTTTATAACTTCACACCTAGAAAAGCTTGATTAACTCTTAGAAGAATTTAAATGATACAACTGTGATCTTAAATAAGTGCTGCAGTACAGTACAGCTGGACCTGCTCTTATTATTCCCATTTATTTCAGCATATTTGAAGTAAACTTGTACAATTAAAGTTAATGAGGTCTTTACTTGCCAGGAGGTAGAAGGGTACTTTTTATTGTATTACAAAGGCAAAACAAATGTCAGCAAAGGCTCTCTTCAAAGTCTAGTACATAACAAATTTCCTTCCAGCTGCCTGGAGTGAGGGTAGGTGGAGGTGGAGGTAGCCGAGCCAGAGGGTTATGGATAGTGAGAACAAAGAGACAATCACTATTATCATACTTAGGGTGCTCTTTCTCAGACTACTGGAAAATAAGAAGCAAAAAAATGAATAATCTCCCTGATTTGTCATCCCACAAATAAGAAATCTGAGCAGTTTCAGCATCTCAGGAGAAATGTGTTTGATGGAGAGATAAGATAAAGCAGTGATGAAGGGTTTCAACTCTCTGTTGGTACAGAAGGAAGGAAAGATTGTGAAAGAAAGAAAGAGTATTTTTCCACTTTAATGCTAGGATTGGCACAACTACAGAAAGAACTTTAGATATTCTGCTTTTTCAAGGGATGGTAAAGAACTGTTAGCAGTGACTGGGTCCTATTTCCCAGAGCTTGCACTATGCAATAAGGGCAATAAATTTATGTTATAATCAGCACACCTAGGCTCCTGAGTATCCAAAACTAAAAGTAAAAAGAAAAGATGGTAGTAAATAAGAGTTACTTTTCTGACAGGAAAGGGTACTGATAATCTATATGTATTATAGTACAATTTTCAATTGATTTATATATATATATATTTAGGTAGAAGGATAGATTATCTCCAGTCTAGCCACATTTTGTCACTAGTAATCTTCCACAGTCAGTAACATGCCTTAGGAGACATACAGATGGAGTCAGAGATAGAGTCTATATTATTTGAATGGAGAAAGGTAACTGATCTCCATGGAGATTTAATTCTTAAATTCAAATTTCCAGGTTTGGTTTCTAACATAATGGTTTTCAAATGCTAATTGATGGACCATAGTGCTGGTTAAGGTCTCTTTTTTTACTGATCTGTAGTGAAATTGCAAAAAGCAAAATTTTATATATAGTCAATTTAATCACCCACTGTCACTTTTTTAAAAGGATTGCTCATTTTTTTCTACCTTTTTTTTTGATGTTAATATGTCCTTTCTTATATGAAATAAGTGTATGATAGCATGTGTGTTAAACACTATACTTTCTTAGCAAAATCAAAAGTTGGCAGCCTAACTTGTTCCTCAAAATTTGGGGAGGAGTATTTTATTTTAACCCCCAAATTTTAAACCCAATGGAAAGTCCAACTTTATAGCACATCAATTTCTGAGATATTCAAAATCAACTGAGCATTTTTCAACCAGGAATTGAACCCAGGACACATTATTGAGAGTCCATAATCATAACCACTAGACCACCAGGGAACTCCCTAGAGGTACATCTTTACATAGACAGTTATCCCTATTTATCAAGGAATACAATTCTCTTTACATACTGATGAATTCCTGTAAAATATCAATAGACTTTATGGGACTTTCATTTCCAGAGCTATGATGATTTAAAAAAAAAAGAAAGAAAACCAAAGAACAAAGTGATATGACTGAGAACCAACAGAAATAGACAATAGAATAGTAATCCAATAAGAATTAAGGAATTGGAACTACAAGACACATGATATTAAATAATTGTGTTTAAAGTTTCAAAAAACGAAGGAGAGGCTTGAAAACAAGAATAATGGCAAGAATATCTAAATATGAAAAAATTTCAAGCTATTTAATTTATATTTCATAATTTAATAATTAAAAATTCTCAACTATGAGCAAAATCATTAAAGGGACCTTGTTGTTGTTTAGTCATTAAGTTGTATCCAAATCTTTTGCTACCCCATGGACTGTAGCCCACCAGGCTTCTCTGTCCATGAGATTTCCCAGGCAAGAAGACTGGAATGTATTGCCATTTCCTTCTCCAGAGGATCTTCCTAATCTAGGGATTGAACCAGGGTCTCCTGCATTGACAGGAAGATTCTTTACCACTGAGTCACCAGGGAAGTCCCCTTAAATGCACCTAACAGCATAGAAAGCTGGAAGATAGACCTAAATAAATCATTAGTATGCCATATGGAAAGACAGAGATGCAAAATACACAAAAAGGATTTAAGAGACACGGAACATGGAAGAAAAATTTTAACAGCCATGTAATTGAAGTTCCAAAAGTAGAGGAGGGAGAGAAAAGGGTAGAGGTAATATTTGAAGATTGAATGGTTAAGAAGTTTCCAGAACTTAAAAAGATAGTAATCTATGAGTTCAACAAGCATAATAATTCTCAGAGTTTATATAAAAAGAGACCCACTTTCATGCACATCAGAGTGCAAGTGAAGATTTTTAAAGCCACTGGAAAAGAAAAGAAAAATCACATACAAAAAATGTAGTTATACTAATGGCTGGCTTTTCAAAAGCAAAAGTAAAAACCAGAAGACAGTGGATTTGTATCTTCTTTGTGCTGAGGAAAAACGGATGTCAACCAAGAACTCTATTTCCTGGAGAAATACATTTTAAGAATGAGGGCAAAATAAAGACAATTTAAAGCTAACCTAAATGTACTGAGATTTATACTACCAGACCATCACTAAAACAAATGCCAAAGGAAGTATTTTAAGCAGAAGAAAAATTATCCCTCATGGAATGTCTGAGATAAAGAAAGAAAGAATAGCAAAGATAGTGGTAAATATTGATTCTATAAAAATAATATAGAGTCATAATATAGAAATAAAAAACACAACAATAACATATGAGTGGGTAGGGAAGGTTGCCCTTAATGTACTCTAAAATTCTTAACTGATTGGGGGAATTTAAAGATATTAATTTAGGAATTCATAAATTTAGTCATGTTAAATTTCCTGTGGTTCTCATTTAAGGAATGGGTGCAGAGCATATACATTCTAAAATGGAGAAAAAGGGGGTGGGAAAAAAAACCTGAAAGAAGTCAAGAAAGGAGAGAAAAAACAAGTATAGAAAAGTTGGAGCAAATAGAAGGCATAAAATAAGTTAGTAGAAAAATAAATATACCAATATTTATAATAAATATAAATGAAAAAATATAAAAAGTCCTATTAAAGATCATTGGACTTTTCTCCATGGAGCTATATGTTGTTCATAAGAGATTCAACTAAAAATATAGGACAAATAGAATGAAAGTAAAATTATGACAAAATGTATAACAAATACTATTTTGAATATAACTAGTTTACCTATATTGATATCAAACAAAATACATTTTATGATAAAGTGATAAAAAAGGCAACTATATAATGATAAACGGTCACTTCACCAAGAAGATATAACAATTCTAAATATGCGTGTATCAAAAACATAACATCAAATTATATAAAGCAAAAACTGACAGACTTACAGGAGAAAATTTAAAATCCACAATTATGGTAGGATATATTAAATTAACCTCTTTCTCATTATTTGGAAGAGTAAAAAGTCAAAGAATTCAGAAAGGTATAGAATAGTATAGAACAATTTAATTATAAAATCTGATCTAATAAATGAATATAGAACATCTGAGAGTACCAGTTACTTTAAACACACTTAGGAAAAAAAATAATGTAAATTCTGAGGAAAAATCCAAGTCTCAATAAACACATTATATATTAGCATTCTACAGAGGAAATTCACTGACAATAAATACAGTTAAATTATAAATCAGTGACGTGAAGATATACTAGAAAATAACCATATGTTTCTTTAAAAATTAAGTAACTCTTAGGCCAAAGAAGAAATTACAGTTAAAATTAGAAAATGTACTAAGTTAATAATGAAATACTACATATTAAAATTTCAGAGACAGAACTTATATCACATTAAAATTGGCTTCAGAATTTTTGACAGTCTTCCCATTGAGATAATGGGACTCATTCCCTATATTTTCCCCTCGTCTTGAATCTGGGATGGACTAGGATTGCTTTGGCCAATAGAATAGGATGGAAGTGCAGTTTTGTCAGTTCCAGACTTCATCTTTAGGAATTGGAAACCTTGTTTCAGTCTGTTGAACTCCTGAGCAAACACATAATAAGTCTAACTGTCCTATTGCTACTATACATTGAAAAATCCCTAAAAATGGGTACTTTGAAAGGCAGTATGGACAAATACAGAGGGAGGGAGAGAGAGAGAACAAGAGTGACTATATCTAAAGCAGTACTTAGAAGGAAATTTATTCTCTTAAATTATGACATTAGAAAAGAATAAAAGCTGAAAATTAATGGGTTGAATAAGAAATGAGAAAGTTTAAGAAATGAGAAAGAGATTAGAAAAATAAACCCAAATAAAATACAAGGAAAAATATAGGAGCAGAAATGAACTTTATTCTAAGGAAACTCAGAAATGAACTTTATTCTAAGAAAGCAAACTTTGAATAAAGAAGGTAAAAAAAAAAAATGTTTTTTTGAAGAGACCAATAAGTCTGACCCAAAATAGATAAATAAAAACCTAAAATGGCCAAAGAGAAAAAAAAAAAAGGAGGGAGTAAAAAAGAAAGTTACAAATAAAAAACATATAGAATAAAAAAGACAGAAATAAGATTTTGGAAATAACTATCTTCATAAATTAAAAGGCTTAGATAAAAAGACTTAATAAAGGCATCTTGGAGAAAAAATAAAATATCCAAATATTAAAGAAATGGAATCGGTAGTTTAAAATAGTCTCACAATGAAAATTTCAGGACCAGATGGTTGTACTAGTGAGATCTCTCAAGCAATCAGTTGTTGTTCAGTCACTCAGTCATGTCTGACTGTATGACCCAGGGACTGTAGCACACCAGGCTTCCCTGTCCTTCACTATCTCCTAGAATTTGTTGAAATTCATGTCCATTGAGTCAGTGATGCCATCCAACCATCTCATCCTCTGTTGCCTCCTTCTCCTCCTGCCCTCAGTCTTTCCCAGCATCAGGGTCTTTTCCAATGAGTCAGCTCCTTGTATCAGGTGGCCAAAGTATTGGAGCTTCAGCTTCATCATCAAGCCTTCCAATGAATATTCAGAATTCCTTTAGGATTGACTGGTTTGATCTCCTTGCTGTCCAGGAAACTCCCAAGAATCAAGAAACAAATAACCTCAATATTTCACAAACTATTTCAGAGTATAAAAAAGAGGAAACACCCCTGGCTCATTTCCCTGAGATTAGCACAACCATAACATGAGACCTAGAAGGAAAAGGAAATTTGTAAGACAATATGCCTCATGAAATTGATTCAAAATAATAATTGGGGGCCTCCTTGGTGCCTCAGTGATAAAGAATCTGCCTGTCAATTAATGAGACGTGGTTTGATTTCTAGGTTGGGAAGATCCACTAGAGAAGGAAATGGCAACCCACTGCAGTCTTCTTGCCTGAAAAATCCCATAGACAGAAGAGCCTGGCAGGCTACAGTCCATAGGGTCACAAAGAGTCAGACATGACTTAGAGACCAAACAACAACAAAATAAGCAAATCATCAGTAACTCAAATTCACTGCACAAAACATTAGATACCATGACCAAGTTGGGCTTATCCTGGAATTTAAAGTTGATCAACACTCAATAAACAATAATTATCTTAACTTGACTCCTCATTTGGCCCCATCCTCCACCCACGCACAAACATTTGCATGCAAGTAATTATTTGGGGAAACTGAACATGAAAAAGATGGACAGACAGTATAATGGAGCATTGTCAACTCTGGGCAACTTGGTTTTGACTATTGTGAAGCCACAAAGAAAGCATCTTAGAATTATCCATTCCAAAGAAGATGAAAATACATCTTCACTGGCTTCAGTTACCTCAAGGGGCTTTAACTTTTTCTTATTCTGTACATAATCTCCAAGCAGGTACTCACAGCTTTCTATACCATGGCACTGAGAAGTCCCCAGGGTAAAGGGTGAGAGATAAGAAATACATCAAAGGGGGTTGCTAAAGGGAAAGGGGAGAGATGGATAAATTAGAAGTATGGTGTTAACAGATACCAACTACAATACATAAAGTAGATACACAACAAGGATTTACTGCTTAGCACAGGGAACTATACTCGATATCTTGTAATGACCTATAATGGAAAAGAATCTGAAAAAAAGCATGTGTATATATATATATATATATACATATATATATATAACTGAATCACTTTGCTGTATACCTGAAACAAACACAATATTGTATATCAACTATTAAATTAAAGAATATTAAAGAAAAAAGAAGTACAGCAGAAGTGAGTGCTGCCAGGTTACACTTGCACAAAACTGGTTTCTCTGCCTGTCACCACAAGGAGTGGAGTAGAAAGTAAAGTAAAAAGTAAAAAGTGGAGTAAAAAAAGTGGAGTAAAGTGGAGTAAAAAGTGGAGTAAAAAGTAAAGTAAAAAGTCGACTAAAAGATATGGATGTGTGGTATACAATGGCTAAGTGCTATACAATATGATAATTCATCACAGTAACAAGTAAAAGGGAAAAATCATTTAAAGAGCTTTAGAAAAAAAGTTTACAATAAAATTCAATGTCATTCAAGATACAACTCAACAAATTAAAAACCAAAGAAAACTTCTCTAACCTTATAAAGAATATTTTAAAGAATTCCTTCAACAAACATGATATTCGATGGTAAAATATTAAAATTATTCATTTTAAGATCAGGAACTAGAAGTGAAAACTGCTTTCAAAAATTCTCTCCAATATTTCACAGGAAATTCTTGCTAGTACATGAGACAAGCAAAAAGGAGTGGTGCAGAATAATAATCAGGAATAAAGAAAGAAAATTGCCATTATTTACAGGTGATCAGATTGTGTTTAAAGATTGTATTATCTGTAATCTACAGATAAATATCTAGAATAAGAGTTTAGCAAGATAGCTGAAAATCAAATACCCAAATCAACTGCATTTCTATATCCCAGTAACAAATTGTTTGAAAATGTAAAAATAACTACCTTAAAAGAAAGTATAAAGAATATCAAATACTTAAGAATAAAACCAAATAAATTGCAAACACTTTATGGAGATAATCTTAACATTTTAGAAAAAAACTTAAACACTTAAATAAATTGAGATACATTGTAGCTATGAATTGGAAGACTCAATATTATAGTAATGTCAATCCACTTGAGATTAAAATAGAGATTTCACACCATACCAAATCAAACCTTAACAGGTGTGTGTGTGTGTGTGTGTGTGTGTGTGTGCGTGTATGTGTGTTTGCACGAATGTATAATTTAGAAATATGATTCAAAAATTTATAAGGAAGAACAAAAAGATCAAGAATAGTCATAATAATCCATAAGTAGAAAAAGCAATGATCAAGAATTTTTATAAGACTATAATAATTAAGATAATTTAGTATTAGTAGAGGGGTAGACAAATCAATTCATGAAATATAATTATGAGCCCAGAGAGAGACCCATACATATATAAGAATTTGGCATTGCAGATCAATGAGGAGAGGATGACCACCTCAATAACAATTCTGGAACAACTTGCTCTGCTTTTGGGAACTGAATCCCTACCTAACACCATAAACAAACAAACAAAGTATCCAAATACTTTGAATACAAAGTATTCAAGTTGTATCTTGAATGACTTAGAAAGTTAAATGTAAAAAGCAATAACATAAACAATGTAGGAAAATATCTTTATGAACTTAAGGTAGAGAAGAATTTATAAAACCAGACAAAGAAAAGACAGAAAGAAAAAGATTATCAAATTTGATTATGCCTACATTTAAAACTTGTTTATTGAAACATGCCATCAAAATGAAAAGACAAACCACAAACTGAGAGATGATATCTGCAACATATAATTGACAAAGGAATAGGATCTAGAGTGTATTTTTAAAAAACAATAAGAAAACTACAAAACTCTAGTAGACAAATGAGCAAAAACCTTGGCCAGTCACTTTATATTAATATAAATACAAAAGGCCACAAAGCATATGGAAGAAGCTCAACCTTTAAATTTGACAATATTAAGTGTTGTAAAAGACGCAGAATAACTGGAGCACTTATGCATAACCATTTTGAAAAATAAACTGGCATTATTTAGTGACATTGAAGTCACACATATCTTATGACCCAGTAACGCACTCCTAGTACAGTGGATAAACTCATGCAGATGTGCACCAGGAGCTAGCTGCAGGAATGTTCATAACAGCACTGTTTGTAATAGTAAAAAAAAAAAAAAGGTAAATAACTCAACTGTCCACAGTAGTAGAATTAATAAATATATTCTTGAGTAGTCACACATGAGAATTTTCTATACAGTAGCAAATAGTAATGAGTTAAAACGTCATGAAACAAGAATGAGTCTTAGGAACACATTATTTGTCTTAAAAACCAGTCACAGAAAAATGCCTACCATAGGATTTCTTGTATATAAAAATTAAACTGTGTAAAACTAAAAAGATTGCATAGTGATGCAAACGTACAGTAAGAGTAGAAAGTAAGAAAATGATAGATAAAAAATTTAGGATGGAGAACGTCAATAAAAGGAGGGATGGGTGGGGCACTCAGAGAACTTGAAAGAAATGATAATATTATTATTCCTAAACTGGGTGACAAAAAAGTGTTCATTATAGTGCATTGTATCTTACATATAATTTATAAATAATGCATTCTTTTGTATATTCTCAATGTTGAATACAATGTTTTAAAGAATAGAATTTCTCACAATTTTTTAAATAGACAAACCCATATTTCATTTGTCCCTGCATTGGCATGTGAGTTCTTTACCACCAGCACCACCTGGGAAGCCCCATATGGAAGATTTGTTGTTCAGTCGCTCAGTCATGTCTGGCTCTTTACAACCCCACAGGTTGCAGCATGCCAGGCTTCCCTGTCCTTTACCATCTCCCAGAGTTTGTTCAAACTCATGTCCATTGAGTCGGTGAAGCCATCGAATCATCTCATCCTCTGTCATCCCCTTCTCCTCCTGCCTTCAATCTTTCCCAGCATCAGGGACTTTGATGAAAAATAGTTGTTACAATTTTTTGAAGAACAGTGAATGTGGTAAGCAAGATCAAACTCCAGCTTAGCAGCTGAAACAAAATTTCTAGGGGCAGTTTGCCATCTTGTATTGATGTAGTGTAATGATATCCTTTCTCTTTTGTGTGAAGCAGTGTCTATCAAAAACATACCTGGAGAACAGCCAAATGCCAAAGCCGACTGTCAACCTAAGAAAAGCAGTATAATCTTGGCACGAAACTAGGAATCAATTGAATTTGCCCTTCCCATGTAGTTAAAAAATCTTGTGGTGTTGTTTCACTAATAAGGAAATAACAGGCAGCAGACAGTATAACCACAGAAGCACTGAACTTTACCGAACAGAATCTTAGAGTTTACGGTCAGTTGTCGCAAATATGAGAGCAGTACCTCTGAGGATAAAAAAAAAAAAAAAAAAAAAAAAAAAAAATAGGAGTTCTGCTGCAGGGAAGGACACAGTTATTGAAATTCACATATAACTTGTAATTGATGGTGAATTCTCTGGAATACTTTTATAATCAAATTGTTATGTAGGCTAAAAGTATATCTGAAGTTCTCCCTCTCCATAGTACATGAAAGATGCATGCATGCACGTTAAGTCATTTCAGTAGAGTCCAACTCTTTGTGACTCTATGGACTGTAGCCCACCAGGCTCCTCTGTCCATGGGATGCTCCAGGCAAGAATACTGGAGTGGGTTGCCATGATCTCCTCCAAGGGATCTTCCCAAACCAGGGATTGAACCCATATCTCATTCATCTCTTGCATTGGCAGGTGAGTTCTTTACCACCAGCACCACCTGTGCAGCCTCATATGGAAGATTTGTTGTTCAGTCACTCAGTCGTGTCTGTCTGATTCTTTGTGACCCCACAGACTGCAGCGTGCCAGGCTTCCCTGTTCTTTACCATCTTCCAGAGTTTGTTCAAACTCATGTCCATTGAGTCAGTGATGCCATCCAATCATCTCATCCTCTGTCACCCCCTTCTCCTCCAGCCTTCAATCTTTCTCAGCATCAGGGACTTTTCCAAAGAGACAGCTTTTTGCATCAGGTGGCCAAAGTACTGGAGCTTCAGTTTCAGCATCAGTTCTTCCAATGAATATTCAGGACCGATTTCCTTTAGGATTAACTGATTTGATATCCTTGCTGTCCAAGGGACTCTCAAGAGTCTTCTTCAGGACCACAGCTTGAAAGCATCAATTCTTTGGCACTCAACTTTTTTTACGGTCCAACTCCCACATCCATACATGACTACTGGAAAAACCATAGCTTTGACTAGACAGACCTTGGTTGGCAAAGTGATGTCTCTGCTTTTTTAATGTGCTGTCTAGGTTTGTCACAGCTTTTCTTCCAAGGAGAAAGCATCTTTTAATTTCATGGCTGCAGTCACAATCTGTACTCATTTTGGAGCCCAGGAAAATAAAATCTGTCACTGTTTTTATAGTTTCCCCATTTATTTACCATCCAGATGCCATGATCCTAGTTTCTTGAATGCTGAGTTTTAAACCAGCTTTATCACTCTCCTCTTTCACCTTCATCAAGAGGCTTTTTAGTTACTTTTTGTTTTCTGCCATTAGGGTGGTATCTGCATATCTGAAGTTGTTCATATTTCTCCCAGTATCTTGATTCCAGCTTGTGATTCATCCAGCCTGGCACTTCACCTGATGTACTCTGAATAAAATTTAGATAAGCAGAAATAAGCAGGGTGACAATACACAGCCTTCACATACTCCTTTCCCAATTTGGAACCAGTCCATTGTTCCATATCTGGTTCTAACTGGTCCTTCTTGACCTGCATACAAGTTTCTCAGGCAGCAGGTAAGGTGGTCTGGTATTCCCATATCTTTAAGAATTTTCCACTAGTGTAGTCAATGAAGCAGAAGTAGATGTTTTTCTGGAATTCTCTTGCTTTTTCTATGAGCCAACACATGTTGGCAATTTGATCTCTGGTTCCTCTGCCTTTTTTAAACCCAGCTTGAACATCTTGAAGTTATCAGTTCATGTACTGTTGAAGCCTAGCTTGAAGGATTTTGAGCATTACCTTGCTTGCATATGAAATAAGCACAATTGGATGGTAGTTTGAACATATTTTTACATTGCTCTTGTTTGGGATTGGAATGAAAACTGACCAGTCCTGTGGTCACTGCTGCATTTTCCAAATTTGCTGGCATATTGAGTGCAGCACTTTAATAGCATCATCTTTTAGGATTTGAAATAGCTCAGCTGGAATTCCATCACTTCTACTAGCTTTATTTGTAGTAATGCTTCCTAATGTCCACGACTTCATATCAGGGCTCAAACGGGAGGATTAGAAGGATTAGGCATGTATAAGATTATTAGATATTTGCCTATATACACCAATAAAGTTCATTGTCAACCTTGAAGTTCTGTGCAGTTTTTCTAGTGGAGAAAATACAGTAGTTGGAGTCTGGAGTTATGGATTTTACTGTCATTCTCATTTCTAGAAATAGCTTTCAGTGTTCTGATAATATAGCTGTCTCAAACCTATTCTAATTGTTATATCTCATCTGTGACATATATGTTATATTTAAATAGTGACAACTTTGAAAAAGAGTCTAGGAACACCTAGAAAATACTTTGTTTTTTAGAAACTACTGCTCTAGACTTCAACTGGATTTAAGGGAAGAAAAATATGCTTGATAAGTAATAATTTGGGTAAAAAGATAATAATTAGTTTGGGTTATCAAAATATTTAGCAACTACTAGTAGGTTTCTCAGGTGGTGCTGGTGGTAAAGAACTGGACTCCCAACGCAGGAGACATAAGAAATGTAGGTTCGATCCCTGGATTGGGAGAAGGGAATGGCCACCCACTCCAGTAGTCTTGCCTGGAGAATCCCATAGACAGAGGAGCCTGGCAGGCTACAGTCCATAGGGTCGCAAAGAATCAGACAGGATTGAAGCAATTTAGCATGCATGTGGTGGCATAATGACTTGAAAGAAAAATTTATAGATAATATTTCAAGCAATATTAATAAAAGCTCCTGTTACCATAGTTTACCCTTAAAAACTTTGCCATTAACCCAGAGATTTTAACAGTAGAATTATACAGATATACTGCTTTGACAGGGTTTATTTTGGCAATCAAACAGTTTTTAGCATAAATTCTAACGTCAGGCTTTATGGTCACAAGAATCAGAAGTCCTCTGGAAAATCGGGAATTTAGAGAGTTCTCTAAGTGTTACTTACTCGTTGGCATACTAAACTCCCTTGAGAAATGCTGGAGAAATGTAAGAGAAAAATATTCCACAAATTACAACTATCTTCAAGAAAACCAGCAGAACAGGGTGGTACCATGTTGATTGTTGGGAATACACTATGTGTGGAAACTGGGAGAGACAGACCACCGCCCTCCAAAACTAGGCCAGAGAGAAACTTCAAACAAGATTTTACCTCCTAATTTTACAGAAATACAGAATTTATGTAATTGTAAAAGATTACATATTTATGTAATTGTAAAAAGATTGTTACCCAAACTATCTTCAGTATTGGTACTATGCAGGAGAAATGAAAAATGTGGGTCTATATAAGAGAAAGGAAAATAAGTAAATGTGGCAACTTCTAGATTTGGCCAGGTATATGGAAGGAGATGGAGAAGCTAACAGCAAATTTGCACCTCTGAGACAATTTTTTAAATTTTACATGGCCTTTTAACCTAATGAATTTTATCTCATTTCATTTTTGTTTATACTATCTCATGGCTTAAAATAAGGAAACTCTTTATTAAATGAGAGATTCACTTTTTACATCACTTCTTTATGTAACCTTTTGCAAATGATTTTTTAAGAGACTGCATGGGTAGAACACAGACTTCATGGTAATGAATTTCAAGCACAGTGTTTTAATTATCATAGTGCTTCAGCACCAAGCAATGGACTGCATGGTCAAGTAGTTGCACCAATTTACCTGTTAAAAAACAAAAGGACCATAAATATTTCTGGCTACTGAAATCATATTAATAGTACTTAACTGATGCCCAGTTAAGTCATCAATAAATGCAAATAAATCAATAAATATAACAAAATATATCCAAACTCTCAATATATTCAGGGAATGATATTCCACAAGAGAAATCCAAAATTATGATAGCCACTTGTTTCTCTTTATAGGAATATATAATTTCTGGAGAATTTTTACATTCTCTCAGAAAACCCTATTTTATATGAAATCTTTACTGATTAATAGACAGCTAGGTCTTGATGCACAAAAGTTGTTTGCTGACTCCTCTGAGCAACATACCTCATACCAGAGAAACTCTCCCCAAAATACATCTAGAAACCTGAATAGAGGGACCACCAGGCTATGCCAACTATCTTTATTTCCCAACTCTCTATTTATACTTAAGAATATACATTGTACAAATTTCAATTTGGTTTTCACCCTATTTCATTCAAAATAAAAGTCAATATGGTCTTATTTATATCCAGAGTAAAATAAAATGTATTTAATTGAAATATAACTGATTTACAATGTTGTATAATTTCTGCTATAAAGCAAAGTGACTCAGTTTTACATATTTTTATGTGTATATATGTATGTATATATACATATGTATATATGTATATATATATATATACACACACATATATATATACATATACACACACATTCTATTTCATATTCTTTTCCATTATAGTTTATCACGGGATGTTGAATATAGTTCCCTGTGCTACAGAGTAGGACATTTTCATTTATCCATTCTATATATAATGGTTTGTAAAATGTATTTTAATTATATAAATTTCATTATCAATCTAATCTATAATTAGTTTTGCTTATACTTTCTTTTTTTTTTTTTCATTTATTTTTATTAGTTGGAGGCTAATTACTTCACAACATTTCAGTGGGTTTTGTCATACATTGACATGAATCAGCCATGGAGTTACATGTATTTCCCATCCCGATCCCCCCTCCCACCTCCCTCTCCACCCGATTCCTCTGGGTCTTCCCGGTGCACCAGGCCCGAGCACTTGTCTCATGCATCCCACCTGGGCTGGTGATCTGTTTCACCATAGATAATATACATGCTGTTCTCTCGAAACATCCCACCCTCGCAGTTTTGCTTATACTTTCTAAAAGCTAAGAGTGTGCCTAAAAACATTAAGCCATGACGGGATAAATAGGCTATTCATTTAGTTTTTAAATCACTTTTTTTTTTCACTCAAAGTATCTTCTTTATGTTCTAGCTTCTTGTTCCAAGTTCTTAACTGTGAAGGCCCCACTGAAATCTTCCCAAAGCAGAGATGGCTGTGTGCCAGAATGCTACATAACCTTGCTAATGCTCAGTCACTCGTAACTACTCCATCTGTGTTTCTGTCCATCCAAAGAACCAGCTGCTCTAAACAAATGCCTTCCTCATCTTGCCTGTTATATCACTAGCTGAAATATGCTTCTGCCATAATTACCATTCTCAGCTTCTCGATAGAGTCAGCAACTAACCAACAATTTATTGAGTACACAGGCTGATGCTAATTGTTTGGTCATATAATTGGGTGTAGGATTACTTTATTACGGCTGACTAGAAGCAGCTGTACTCCCTGAAAACTCAATGTGAACAACACATTTGCTTACACATAGAACATGTATCTGCAATATGGAGGTAAATATTAAGAGCTGACAAATGTGAAAGGTAGTGAATACCCTAGGAGGTCCACTACCCAGCAAAAGTGCCCAGATTAAGAGTGATTATTTATATTGGGAAGGTATAGTTTTACAATTGCTTTTTTTTTTTTTCAAGTCTAAGTGTTATTTTTTTTTTCATTTATTTTTATTAGTTGGAGGCTAATTACTTTACAATATTGAAGTGGGTTTTGTCATACATTGACATGAATCAGCCATGGAGTTACATGTACTGCTTTTTATTGCCACCGATCTGGGGATGCAGCTTGCTGAGAGAAGTGTGACATTTATAGTGATGTCCTTAGGGATTTTCTGGATACTCCTCTTTAGCCTCAAGACTAATTCCTGTAACAGTGTGCATGTATGCTAAGTTGCTTCAGTCATGTCCAACTCTTTGCGACACCATGGACTTTAGCCCACAAGGCTCCTCTGTCCTTGGGATTCTCCACGCAAGAATACTGGAGTGGCTTGCCATGACATCCTCCAGGGGATCTTCCCGACTCAGGGATTGAACCCACATCTCTTATGTCTCCTGCATTCGGAGATGGGTTCTTTACCACTAGCACCACCTGGGAAGCCCAAGAGTAGCACTGGGAAAAAAGAAAATGCAAAATAGGAGCAATGCAGGAAGCTAGGTCTAGATTTCACTAAGCTCTGTGCCTGAATAAATGAGAGTAACTGTGTAAAGTGCCCTCATATCATCCATGTAAGCTCCCTACTACAATGCAACTGAGGGAAAAGAATGTTCTGCCCAACTGGTACTTAGATTACTGTCTGATATATAGTATATGCTTAATAAACATTTTCTTAATAAATGTGGAACAAATTAGAGCTTAAAGCAACAGATTTTTGTAGTTATCCTTCAATGTTGGATGTCCACCATGTTATCTAATACACATAATATTGGTACCTAATTGTGATTTATGTTTATTGAAATTTAAAATGCATATACTTTGGCCACCTGATGTGAAGAACTGACTCATTTGAAAAGACCCTGATGGTGGGAAAGATTGAAGGCGAGAGGAGAAGAGGATGACAGAGGATGAGATGGTTGGATGGCATCACTGACTCAACGGAACATGAGTTTGAGTAAACTCCAGGAGTTGGTGATGGACAGGGAGGCCTGGCTTGCTGCAGTCCATGGGGTTGCACAGAGTCAGACACGACTGAGCGACTGAACTGACTAACTGATGCCTTTTGAATAATTTCTAAGAATTTACCTAGACATATGCTTGCATATGCACATAAAAGTAGACATGCAAGAAGATTCATTGCAAAGTTTTCTATAGTACAGAAAGATTGAAAAAACCCTAAGTAGTCCTTCAATAGGTGATAGGTTACATAAATTATAGTACATCCATAAGATGGAATACCATACAACTGCTACTGAGAACAGAAAACTCCATTTATACGAAAATAGAATTATGGTCAACATACACTTTTAATTAAAAATAAAGATGCACAACAGAGTGAAGAGTGAGCTCCCATTATTGTTAAAACAAATGAAGATACATGCACATAGATATGATTACATATTCATAGAATATCTCTGGAAGAATATCCAGGGAATTGGTAATATAGACTTTCTCTGGGGAACAGGGAACTGAAAGCACGAGGATTAGGTATGCAAGACATACTTGCCACCATTGAACTTTTTGACTAGTACAATAATTGCATGTGCATTAATTATCCTAAAGAAAAATAAAATTTAAAACCAAAGAACATAATGTAATTTTTATATAAATATGCATACTGGAAGAAATAACTGGTTGGCCAAACTCTTTCAGCACACACTTTAGTATATTTGGGGAATAAATCTGTCAACTTCCAGATCATTTGAGAATGTGTTATAGGGGTCCCATAAAACCTGGTTCCCCACTATTCCCTTTCTGCTTATAGTTTTCCAAGAGCCAGTCCTTCAGTTTATGATTTACTGACAGATATAGAGCAAATTCAATCCTGGGCAAAACTGTGAAGAAGGCTCATTGATATTTTGTAAAACTATCTCTCTCCTCTTACCCTTTCTACCACCTTACCCAGGGTCTGGACCCACACATATACACTTACTCCAAAATAACTCCTATAGAATACCTTCCTAGATTCAGCCTTTATGAACCAAGTCATCAACCTCCACTATGGAAAGTTTTCTTTCCAATTCTCTTCTTAGCTGTGTTCTCTTTTTAATTTTTAAATATATCACATCTGAAAACCTGAATGCATTAATGACTGTTAAAGAATATTAAACTTTACTTTTCAATGGCCAACTAAGTCTTGGAGGGTCTTTCTAGGTAGGAACTCAGTCAGACCAGTTGGGGGAGTTAATTTGGAGTCAAGAAGATAGTATAAATCTCTGACCATGCACTGACCCTATCTAATGAACCATAACAACTGGCAACATTTTATGACTCAGCAAATATCTATCCAAAGATGGGAGAAACCATGGCTCAAGAAGAGGAAATAAGATCAAAGCAGAGGGAGACTTGGTTTCTGCTGGCGCATTGCAATCTGAGAGGAGTGAGTCAGGGAAACTAAGTCTAAATGCTGGCCTATCATATGCCTTTGCTACAAGTCTTTTACTACTGGATGGGGCTTGAAAATGTTAATGAAAGAGCATATTCTTGATTTTTGTTTTGTTCACCAGTCAACCCACTCCAGTATTCTTGCCTGGAAAATCCCATGAACAGAGGAGCCTGGCAGGCTACAGTCCATGGGGTCGCAAAGAGTCGGACATGACTGAAGCGTTTTCACTTCACTTCACTATTTCCTAGAAGCCCAGATTATTTGAGGAAAGGACATTCTCTTTGTTTATGACACATTAGGAAGCAGTAAAGGAGGTTTTTAAGAAGGTTTAAAATAAGTTCCTCAGGAAGGAAAAGAAATATATGCAGAAAAATAAAATTATAAGAATTTTCAACACATTTAAGAAAGGAAACAAACTCAACACTTATGGTTCCTCAACTCGGAGAGCTTCCTTAAGTAGAATATTACATTTAATTAAATATATGTTGACTTGAACAGGAGTGTATATTTAACTTTTCTAATTTCCATCATTTGGTACATTTTCCACAGGAGTAAAAATTCATTATCTTTGATATATCACATAGCATATTATGTCTATGCACAAAGTATATCAAATATGTTCCAACTACATCAAGATAATGAATGGAACTAATTTGTAGTATTTTCAATCAAAGTAGAAGGGAGAAAATTAAATATATTCAGCTTCCTGCAACAATAAGAACATTTCTATATCCAAACATATTAAATTGAACACTTTATGCAAATAGAAGATAAAAATTACATTTGAAATATGTTTCATTGGCTTTAATATTAGATACTTTATATGATGTAAAAATGTTACTTCTGAAAAGTAAGTTTAATTCACAAAGCAAACTGAACTATACTTATTTGCATTTGCTTTAATGACAAAAATTCTTCAAATGTAGAGTCATTATTAAATGTATTTCTATCCTCTCTAGTCCCTAATATAGTGTGTTACATATGTGATATTTATGGTTTTATAGTTAAAACCATTTATGGTTTTCTTTCCTAAAAGATTTGAAGAAGCTATTTGTTATAAACTGAATGTTTGTATCCCTCCAAAATCCATATGTTGAAATCCTAAATCCCAATATGATGGTATTTGGAGATGGGACCTCTTAGGGTTAGATGAGGGCATGAGGGTGGGGTCCTCATTATAGGACTTGTGCCCTTCTAAGAGACACCAGGAAGCTCTCTTTCTCCCTGTCTCCCAGTATACACAAAGAAAAGGTCATATGAGCGCACAATGATATGAGAGAAGAGATCACAAGCCAAGAGAAGAGATCTCAGAATAAAACCTACCTTGATGGCACCTCAATCTTAAACTTCTTGACCTCCAAAATTTTGAGAAATAAATTTGTTGTTTAAGCCACTCAGTCTTGCTAAGTCGTGTCCCACTCTTGCAACCCCGTGGACTATAGCCCACCAGGCTCCTCTATCCATGGGGTTTCCTAGGCAAGGATACTGCAGTGGGTGGCCATTTCCTTCTCCAGGGGATTTTCCTGAACCAGGGGTTGAACCCGGGTCTCCTGCATTGCAGGCAGTCTCTTGCATTACAGGCAGATTCTTTACCAACTGAGCCACCAGGAAGTCTTTAGGTACCTGAGATATGCTAATTACTACTGTTTGGGACTGAAATTCTTTCTGTTTTCTAGCAGGTAAGGCACAGCAGGAAACATGCTGAATTATATAGTATTGATTATTTTTTGTAATTTTTTAAAGCAAATATTGTGGCTGTTTTCAACCTTTGTAAGGAAAGATAACAACCAAAACAAAGAATCTGTATGGAAATGCTCCAGGAGCCAACCCAAGGATCCTCAGTGAATGTTTCAGTGCCAAAGAAGACCTAAATAGGGCATAGCATTTGAATAATAGCCCATAAGGCAAACCTTTCACCAATGAAACAGTCTTCATCTTCCCTCACTTTGGAAATGGTAATCCTAGGCCCAGTGGAATAAGCATCAACTTTCACTGCTGGGGAGTCCCAACTGTTTAATAATATCTTTTTTTCCCTTTTTTTTACCAAGCTTGATGATATGCTTAAAGTTACACTGTTTTTTCCTTCATGTTGAGAAAAACTATCTCCAGTAATTCATCATTAAGATGCAGATTAAATCTCTCATTTAATAAAAGCTGAAAATTCTTTTGATAACATTTGTATATACACAGAAACTTCTTTTAGTATAATTAATATGAAATATTTGGGAACAATTTTAAAAGAAGGAAATTCTAAATCAGTACTGCACTACTTTTTAAGGCTTCTGATGTGGACACTAATTTTAATCTAAAAAAAAAAAATGTTCTAGTTGGTGCTGCTGTGCTTAGTCGCTCAGTCCTGTCCAACTCTTTGCAACCCCATGGACTGTAGCCCACCATGCTCCTCTGTCCATGGGGATTCTCCAGGCAAGAACACTGGAGTGAGTTGCCATGCCCTCCTCCAATGGATCTTCCCAATCCAGGGGTCAAGCCCAGGTCTCCTGAATTGCAGGCAGATTCTTTACCAGCTGAGCTACCAGGAGAGTTGGTACCCAAGGAATATATTTTTATGTTTCTTTTAGAATTTGGATCTTGCATATTCTTGATATCAATCACCATTGCACTGACCTGTATAAGAGACTGGGTTGATTGTTTATAGATATCTATCAGGATGTACCCTAGGACTTTCCTTTTTTTATTAAGTCCCTGCTTTCTAGTATAATAATTTGCCTCTTTCTTCTAAAAAATTGATTTAAAAAGTGAATGTCAATATTTGAATGATTATGATTCAATTAATTGGCATTTTATTGCATCATGAAAGAGGCTATGTAAGGAGTGAACAAAGCAGACTCCCTCAAAAAGTCTTTAATTAAAATCAGTGTCCAAATTACAATCCTAAATAAATACTGCAATGCTCAATTAAATTTCCTTCTTTCAAAATTCTTCTCAAATATTTCCTCAGATTAATTGTCACTGTATAAAAGAAGGTGCCATGTGTACAGTGGGGTAACCATGGAATCCTTCACATTATCTGCATATTGCATGTGTAATTCATTCCTGTGCAAAACATAATTAGAATGTAGTGTACTTCAGTTTCTCCCGAAGCATCCCAAGGTCATTATATGAAATGCATACAGTCAAACCATAGGTGCTGTCACAAAGAGGAATAAAAGGACAAAAGAAAAGAGAGAAAAGAATTAGGTTACTATTACTTGTATAGATTGCTTGACCACCAGATCAGTCACAAACAGTTCGAAACCATCTCTTTGACATGCAGAATCCCAGCTATACTAACTTGTTTTCCTATTTTATGACCAAAAGGTGGCACTGTTCCATTTATTATGAGCTTGGCGTAGTCTACGGCACTACAGTCATTCGGTAATGTTCTCCACTGAAACTAGCAAGGTGTGCATCATTAACCATTCTGCTTCACAGGTCCTGATATCAAGAGGATCATACCAGCAGCTACTGTGACATAACTCATTAAGAAACTGTTCTAAATAAGAATCTTGTAGAAAAGCATAACGGCAGGTCAAATCAGCTCCCCCACCTTGGAAGGAGGCTAAATCCTTGTGGCTGACCTGCTGTTGGGCAAAAATAAATTACTATTTGCATCACAAAAGATGGAAGCATTCCGCCAAGCACAGACAGCTACAGCTAAGATTCTGTGGCATTTGGTTCATTTTTCTCTCCAAGCCCCTTCAAAGCAAGGTGATTTATTCTTCCAAAGCAATGACTGAAATGTTTACCTATTCACCTGGTCAGGCAGTCACAAGCACATTTTAAACAGCTATGGGAAATGGTTTTAACTGATCTTAAGTGAAGTGAAAGTGAAGTCCCTCAGTCGTGTCCAACTCTGCGACCCCATGACTGACCTTAGAGGTGCCCGATTAAGAGCAAGATGGGTGTCTAACTTTCTGAAACAAATTTGCCAAAATTGAAGTAAAGAAAAAAAATAAATAAATAAACACGTCAAAACAAAAAAATTGGCTGGAGGCTTTATCCAATGTCTCATCAGCATTCAACAACAGCTCCTTAGGGCTTAAATCAAACAAGAAAAAGAAGATCCTGAGACACATGCAAAAGAGATCAGTGAAAATTTCTCATCACCTACACAGTCAGCCACAGGGAATAGAGATAGGAACTGCTTAAATGCCTCTTCTTTTTTGTAGAAATATGATGGCCATGAATGAAGAAGTAAGATGTAGCTCCGAAAATATTATATTCCATCAAATACAAACAGAATACTAAATATAATTGCATTACATTACAGCTTGTATTGGTTAGATTTTCCCCATGGCATAGTTCCATTTCACATTTTCAAGCTCGTTGTAACAAAGGATGACAAGAGTTGTGTATATCATTAAGATTTATTTAATCTTTGTTTTCTTGTTGGTAAATATATTCTGAGTTCAAAACACAATGGAATAAATACTTGGGCAATTTTAGGCAAAAATGAAAAATAAAAGCCAAAGTCTGAATCATTTGTGTAATTGAATTCTTCAATTCTTCACTTTTCACTCTGGCAGTGGAAACGTGATCTTTTAATGCAATGGCATAGCACAGTTGAAATGGCTCAAGTTGTCAGGAATGAAAGAGAGACCAGTTAAATTCAAATGACAGAGTTCTCTAATTACTGAACCCTATAGCAGAGTACCTGCCTACCCTCCAGCCTGCCCAGCACAGACTTTACTGAATGACCCTCTGTTGACCATCTAATACACTGAGTAGCCAGGGCACTATTGATTCAGTGACCAAAAAGGAGGATGCTTTCTGAAATCCCATGTCAGGGAGATTACAATTACACTCATTAGGGAACAGGTAGAAATCTCACTATTATGAAAATGAGACTTCAGAATTCACTTTTGTTCTGTGCTATTTTCTTAACATCCACAGGAGCTGATGCCTAATCTCTCTCTTTAAATTAACAAGTGAAAAGCAGTATTTTAGACATTGATGGAGGAAAACAAAGAGGGCACAAATACTCCTGGAGGGTGGCAATAAGAGGTAACAAGGATGGTTTCGTGTACACACCTATAAGCTACCTCATCCCAATGTCTTACTCCTTCTTTTTGAACTTGCAGGTCTGTTGGAACATGCTGTTTTGTGTACACTTTGTGTTAGTAGGAGGCATGGAAGATTTTACAACCTCTTAGTTTCAGGGAGTAGTAGGTATTGGAACTGTTTGAGAAGACGCAAAAGGAGGGGTCAGTAACAGCTACTGGACTGACCACAGCGACCCCTTAGCTACCTCCTCTCCCTTCTCCCACCAGGAAGCAAACAATGCAAAACACATATGTGGGCACTTTTCATGCATTGATAGTCATGTGAACCAAAATTTGCCTGAAATACTAATTCTCATCTAAAGAGAATTCTGTCAGAAATAACAACAATAATAATGACACCACTTTGCAGTCAATCCACCATAGCTTTTATGGAATTGTATACACACATGCAACTAACAGCAAGATTAACATAAAAGAGCCTTTGTTAATACCTGTGTGAGGTGCCATGTGATGCTCGCAATAACCTCACACTTTGCTCCTGTCATTTTCTGGACTCAAATACTCTGCCTTTCATTCTCTCCCATCATTCTCTGCTGCTTGCCTAGGTCTGTTTTTCTGCAATTTCTAATTTAATCTCCAACCTCTATGTGATATTTTTACAGGCCTCACTAATCCATATCTAGATATTTATAACCCCTTCCCACAAATATCACATATATCTCTGTATTGCCAGCAGTAAAGTGCAGTAATAGTGCTTTATACATTTATACACAGTAGCATTTTAATAAGCTTTTGGTTACTACAGCTTTCAACTCACTTGATATTTGCTCTCCAGGATTCTAACAAACATCTAGGATAAATATGGTGATACAACCACCCTCTCTAAAAAGAAAATGAACTTCCCAACGTACAAACTATTAACTAGTTAACTAACAACTTATCAACTGTTAACATGAAGTACAGACAAAAAGATATGTGCATATCAGAGGTGGAGACTAAAAACAGTTTTAGAAAGTGTGTGTTTATGCCAAGTAAACCCAAGATGAAATGCACAATCCAGACAGTACTTATAGGATACACAGCTAAGAGCACAGGTGTACAATCTGGAAATCTCATGGGAAATTGTTCTCGTGAGACTGAGCTATTAAGCTCATGTTATCAAACCTAAGTGATTTGGATAAGCATAATATCATTTTCAGCCAAATCCAAGTATATGCATATTTTTTCATCACAAATTTAAATAGCACATGAATGTGACTGGTGATATAATATGTGTTGTAACAACTTACTAGTTAAAATTACCATTCAAATCCTTTTAAGACAAAGTTAAATAAAGGGGAAAATCCACATATCTTTTCACTGTGGAGCACTTGCTGTTACCAAGGTGGGTGGTCTTTCAGAGGGAATGGCAGCAGTGATTACAAAGCCTTAGAATTTCTGCTGCAGCATAAAAACTTGAAGGTGCATTTAACTTAATGTTACTCAAGTCAGAAGATGTAAAAGCAACTGTCCCAACACTTTGCATTTATAGACAATTCAGTCAGATTCATTTTCAGGCAATTTAATAATTTTCACTTCAAATAATTTCTCAAGTACCATAAAATAAAGGATGTCACCATGTTGTTTTACTTTTCATTTTACATGGAACAAAAACTCTTTGCCTCTCCTATAATGTGTAATCCCTTTATTTTTTCAGTCACTAGAACCAGAATTTTAGAATTGCAATCATAGAAATAATTATGGGCATTTTGGACAATAGATAATCTTTATTTCTGCTTTGAACTAGAACTTATTTGTGGCATTGGTTACAGCATAGTATAAAAAAGATCCACATTATGGAGCAAATTCCCACATAGGCCAGTAGGTTTCATTCACATTCTGATTAGAGAAGCCACCCCCAGTTAGTTGGCTAGATTGCAACTGCGTGCCACAAATCATAAGACAAAAGAAATGAAAATTATTTTGCACACAGCATCATCATGCTTTTGACTAAACAACTCAAAGCTCAGTACCTATACTGTTCATCACTATTATTTATGAAAATTAAAGATATCTCATTTCTTATAAAACCACTTGATTTCCATGATATATACCTTTTTAACAACGTGCAAAGCACATGGTGCTTTGATATTTACTCTATCTGTCCTAACTTTTCTTATTGACTTCTGTTATAATGATATACACTTAGTTATTGAATTAGAAAATACTTTTTTAAATGAAATGCTACTGAGAGCAGTTTCCAGGGTAGTACTCTGAATCGGTGATACTAGCAACATACAACTACAAAATAAAAAAAAAAAAAAAGAAAAGGGAAAGACATAAATCCATTGTGGTAGGAAAACATATATATTCTGAGTCCTTGTAACAACTCTATTACAGTTTTAAACTAGTTTTAAACAACTATGATGAGTTTGATTATTCTTCTAAGCTAGTTTTCCTGGGCTCTGGGAAAGATCAGGAGGTACGCTACTCAGCTCTTGCCTTGATAGAAAGAAAAACATCTAAATCCTGGAGAAGATGGCACAAACTATCTCTGATATACTAGTTGCAATAGTATGCATTCCTGACTCTGAATTATATGCAGACAGTTAGGATGAGGTGAGTGATAGATCATGTCCACTCTTAAAAAAATCTGTATAATTAACAGGTTTGTTGAGGTCGTTCTACAGCTCTGAAAGACTTTATCCTATCCTCATGCTGGAAGACAATTATGGACAATTTGTTTCCATGAAGACCCTGGCCATATGGCCCATGGATGTGCATAAGGAAACAATAAACAAGCAACCCACAGCCCAAGGTGCTCACCTGCAACACCAACGGACTGCCTTTCAGCACAGCTTGTTGTAAAAAAGCATGTTACCAGATGCAGAGCCACATTTTGATATTTATAGCTTTAAAAGTATCAATTCCATTATAAATTTGGAAATTTCACTTAACAGATGTTGACAGTCTGTCTCTCTGTGTTTGTTTCTCCTTTCGGTATGATGATCATAAAGGGAAGGCAGAAATAGTTCCTCTCTTCAAGTGATGGTGTGGTGAGCTCATTCTTATTAACAATGTTGCTGATTTTGATGACATGCATTATATGCATATAATTAAAAAAAATCTTTCCCCAGTGCTTAGTACTATAAAAAGATTGATTAGGCAATTTGTTCTTTAAATTTTGTCAACTAATAAGACATCAGTTGAAAGAACAAGGAAAGCCGGTAGAAGGCATGGATATTAATATGGAAAAACCTCTGCGAATGGGAGATGCCTTTAGGACCAAAACTGAATAGGAGATACGCCAAAATGTTTTAACTGCTTAGAGTAGTAGCAGAAGCCTTATTAAATGCAGTTAGATTTACCATGGCTCTGCTAAACAGTCAAGCATTGTAAAAAGGATACTTTTCCTATGGCTTCAAGAAATGTAGTCATAGCAGTGCTGACACCTGTGTTAATTTACGGTATAGATTTTAAAGACCCACTATGTTTTTAAGTTTGCAATCATCTTGTAACCCATTTTTGTATTTTTCAAGTCTATATAAGCTTGATTTCTTCTTTTTGTTTGTTTCCTTAAGAATTTTATATTTGCAATATGCTTTTCTTCTCACTTTATTTTTTTAGTTAATTAATTTATTTTAACTGGAGGCTAATTACTTTACAATATTGTGGTGGTTTTTGCCATACATTGACATGAATCAGCCACGGGTGTACATGTGCCCCCCATCCTGAACCCCTCTCCCACTTCCCTTCCCATCCCATCCTTCAGGGTTGTCCCAGTGCAATGGCTTTGAGTGCCCTGTTTCATGTATTGAACTTAGACTGGTTATCTATTTCACATATGGTAATATACATGTTTCAATGCTATTCTCTCAAATCATCCCATCCTTGCCTTCTCCCACAGAGTCCAAAAGTGTGTTCTTTATATCTCTGTCTCTTTGCTGTCTCACATATAGGGTATTGTTACCATCTTTCTAAATTCCAGTCTTTTGGATGCTGTGGGAGAAGGCGAGGGTGGGATGATTTGAGAGAATAGCATTGAAAAGTGTATATTATCATATGTGAAACAGATCGCCAGTCCAGGTTCGATGCATGAGACAGGGTGCTCAGGGCTGGTGCACTGGGATGACCCAGAGGGATGGGATGCAGAGGGAGGTGGGAGGGGGTTCAGGATGGGGAACACATATACACCCATGACTGATTCATGTCAATGTATGGCAAAACCACTACACTAATTTTAAAATAAATAAATAAATAAATTTGTATATATATATATATATATATAAAGTATATATGCATTCAGTTCAGTTCAGTTCAGCTCAGTCACTCAGTCGTGTCTGACTCTTTGTGACCTCATGAATCGCAGCACGACAGGCCTTCCAGAGATTACTCAAACTAATGTCCATTGAGTCGCTGTTTCCATCCAGCCATCTCATCCTTTGTCATCCCCTTCTCCTCCTGCCCCAATCCCTCCCAGCATCAGAGTCTTTTTCAATGAGTCGACTCTTCGCATGAGGTGGCCAAAGTATTGGCTTTTCAGCTTCAGCATCAGTCCTTCCAATGAAAATCCAGGACTGATCTCCTTTAGGATGGACTGGTTGGATCTCCTTGCAGTCCAAGGGACTCTCAAGAGTCTTCTCCAGCACCATAGTTCAAAAGTATGAATTTTTCGGCGCTCAGCTTTCTTCACAGTTCAACTCTCAACATCCATAGATAACCACTGGGAAAAAAAAAAGCATAGCCTTGACTAGACGGACCTTTGTTGGCAAAGTAATGGCTCTGCTTTTTTAATATGCTATCTAGGTTGGTCATAACTTTCCTTCCAATGAGTAAGCGTCTTTTAATTTCATGGCAACAATCACCATCTCAGTGATTTTGGAGTCGTCCCCCACTCCCCACCCGGCAAAATAAAGTCAGCCACTGTTTCCACTGTTTCCCCATCTATTTGCCATGAAGTGATGGGACCAGATGCCATGATCTTAGTTTTCTGAATGTTGAGCTTTAAGCCAACATTTTCACTCTCCTTTCACTTTCATCAAGGGGCTTTTTAGTTCCTCTTCACTTTCTGCCATAAGAGTGGTGTCATCTGCATATCTGAGGTTATTGATATTTTTCCCAGCAATCTTGATTCCAGCTTGTGCTTCTTCCAGCCCAGTGTTTCACATGATGTACTCTGCATATAAGTTAAATAAGCAGGGTGACAATATACAGCCTTGACATACTCCCTTTCCTATTTGGAACCAGTCTGTTGTTCCATGCCCAGTTCTAACTGTTGCTTCCTGACCTGCACATAGGTTTCTCAAGAGGCATGTCAGGTGGTCTGGTATTCCCATCTCTTTCAGAATTTTCCACAGTTTATCATGATTCACACAGTCTAAGGCTTTGGCATAGTCAATAAAGCAGAAATAGATGTTTTTCTGGAACCCTCTTGCTTTTTCGATGATCCAGCAGATGTTGGCAATTTGATCTCTGCTTCCTCTGCCTTTTCTAAAACCAGCTTGAACATCTGGAAGTTCATGGTTCACATATCGCTAAAGCCTGACTTGGAGAATTTTGAGCATTACTTTACTAGCTTGTGAGATGAGTGCAATTGTGCGGTACTTTGAGCATTCTTTGGGATTGCCTTTCTTTGGGATTGGAATGAAATCTGACATTTTCCAGTCTTGTGGCCACTGCTGAGTTTTCCAAATTTGCTGGCATATTGAGTGCAGCACTTTCACACCATCATTTTTCAGGATTTGAAATAGCTCAACTGGAATTCCATCACCTCAGCTAGCTTTGTTTGTAATGATGCTTTCTAAGGCCCACTTGACTTCATATTCCAGGATGTATGGCTCTAGGTGAGTGATCACACCATCGTGATTATCTGGGTCATGAAGATCTTTTTTTGTACAGTTCTTCTGTGTATTCTTTCTGCCTCTTCTTAATATCTTCTGCTTCAGTTAGGTCCATATCATTTCTGCCCTTTTTTGTGCTCATCTTTGTATGAAATGTTCCCTTGGTATCTCTAATTTTCTTGAAGAGATCTCTAGTCTTTCCCATTCTGTTGTTTTCCTCTATTTCTTTGCATTGATCGCTGATGAAGGCTTTCTTATATTTCCTTGTTATTCATACTATTAATAAGTATATATGTATTAATATACTATATTTGTGTTTTTCTTTCTGACTTACTTCAATCTGTATAATAGGCTCCAGTTTCATCCACCTCACTAGAACTGATTCAAATGTGTTCTTTTTAATAGTTAAGTGATATTCCATTGTGTGTATGTTCCACAGCTTTCTTTCAATTCATCTGCCAATGAATATCTAGGTTGCTTCCATGTCCTAGCTATTGTAAACAGTGTTGTGATAAACATTTGGGTACACACGTCTCTTTCAACTCTGGTTTCCTCTGTTTATATGCCCGGCAGTGGCATTGCTGAGTCATATGGCAGTTCTGTTTCTGGTTTTTTAAGGAATCTCCACACTGTTCTCCATATTGGCTGTACTAGTTTGCATTCCAACCAACAGTGTAAGAGGGTTCCTGTTTATCCACACTGTTTTCAGCATTTATTCTTTGTAGACTTTTTGATAGCAGCCGTTCTGATCAGCGTGAGATGGTACCTCATTGTGGTTTAAATTTGTGTTTCTCTGATAATCAGTGAGGTTAAGCATCTTTTTATGTGTTTGTTAGCCATCTGTATGTCTTCCTTGGAGAAATGTCTGCTTAGCTATTTGGCCCATTTTTTGATTGGGTCGTTTATTTTTCTGGAATTAAGCTTCAGGATCTGCTTGTATATTTTTGAGATTGATTATTTGTCAGTAGCTTCATTTGCTATTATTTTCTCCCATTCTGAAGGCTGTTTTTTCACCTTGTTTATAGTTTCCTTCTTTGTGCAGAAGCTTTTAAGTTTAATTAGGTCCCATTTGCTGATTCTTGTTTTTATTTCCATTACTCTGGGAGGTGGGTCATAGAGGATACTGCTGTGATTTATGCCAGAGAGAGTTTTACCTATGTTTTCCTCCAGGAGTTTTATAGTTTCTGGTCTTACATTTAGATCTTTAATCTATTTTGAGTTTATTTTTGTGTATGATGTTAGAAAATGTTCTAGTTTCATTCTTTTACAAGTGGTTGACCAGTTTTCCCAGCACCACTTGTTAAAGAGGTTGTCTTTTCTCCATTGTATACTCTTGCCTCCTATGTCAAAAATAAGGTGCCCATAGGTGTGTGGATTTATCTCTGGGCTTTCTATTTTGTTCCATTGATCTATATGTCTGTCTTTGTGCCAGTACCATACTGTCCTGATTATTGTAGCTTTGTAATATACTCTGAAGTCAGGCAAGTTAATCCCTTCAGTTCCACTCTTCTTTCTCAGGATTTATTTGGCTATTCAAAGTTTTTTATATTTCCATACAAATTGTGAAATTATTTGTTCTAGTTCTGTGAAAAATACCATTGGTAGCTTGATAGGAACTGCATTTAATCTATAGATTGCTTTGGGTAGTATACTTATTTTCACTGTATTGATTCTTCTGATCCATGAACATGGTATATTTTTCCATCTATTTGTGTCAGCTTTGATTTCTTTCATCAGTGTTTTATAGTTTTCTATATATAGGTCTTTTGTTTCTTTATGCAGATATACCTCTAAGTATTTTATTCTCTTTGTTGCAATGGTGAATGGAATTGTTTCCTTAATTTCTCTTTCTGTTTTCTCATTGTTAGTGTTTAGGAATGCAAGGGATTTCTGTGTGTTAATTTCATATCCTGTAACTTTACTATATTCATTGATTAGCTCTAGTAATTTTTGGTTGTGTCATTAGAATTTTCTATGTAGAGGACCATGTCATCTGCAAACAGTGAGAGTTTTACTTTTTCTTTTCCAATTTGGATTCCCTTTATTCCTTTTTCTTCTCTGGTTGCTGTGGCTAAAACTTCCAAAACTATGTTGAATAGTAGTGGTGAGAGTGGGCATCCTTGTCTTGTTCCTGATTTTATGGAAAAAGCTTTCAATTTTTCACCATTGAGGATAATGTTTCCTGTTAGTTTATCATATATGTTTTTTTATTATGTTGAGATATGTTCCTTCTATGTCTGCTTTCTGGAGAGTTTTTATCATGACTGGATGTTGAATTTTGTCAAAGGCTTTTTCTGCATCTATTGAGATAATCATATGGTTTTTATCTTTCAATTTGTTAATGGGGTGTACCACATTGATTGATTTATGAATATTAAACAATCCTTGCATTCCTGGGATAAAGCCCACTTGGTCATGATGTATGATCTTTTTAATATGTTGTTGGATTCTGTTTGCTAGAATTTTATTAAGAATTTTTGCATCTATATTCATCAGTGATATTGGCCTGTAGTTTTCTTTTTTTATGGCATCTTTGTCTGGTTTTGGTATTAGGGTGATAGTTGCCTCATAGCTTTATTTCTAAAGACAAATAATGAAAGTCATTGCTTAACCACACAGAAAGTTGTATATTTGGGAGTGCCGGCCTTTGCTGATGATCTTATCTGTGTGTTAACCCAGTTACACCAGTCACATAATGGGTGCATCTCTTTAAGTGGTTGTCTTGCCTTATTTACATGCTGACAATAAGTGTGAATTTTGTAAATTTATCCACTGTGCTAGAGCAAATTCTACAAATAATAATAATGAATATTACTTCATAGCAAGATTACCTTTAATGATTTTTCTCAGGGAATTTTCTAGAAGCAGTGAGCTTTTCTCAGTGACGTAGAAGTATAACATGAGAACCTGTAAAGCCCAAAGATATACACTCCACCATGAGACAGGCTGTCCTTTGAGTCTTAGACTACTACCAGAAAAACAGAAAGGGGTTCTAAATGTGGAGTTAACAGGTAACTACAGATTAACCTCATACACTTTATAATTTTGATGTATTTCAATTCTGGTACATACAGTACAAATTCAGAATGATGTCATTTCAGTTCATATAACTGAGTGGCTTTGAACTTAGTGACCTTGAAAGTCAAATTGATCTCCCAAGTGACATCAAACAGTGGACAGTGCTGCTCTCTGTGGTGTAGTCAGGAAAAGCCCAGTTCATTGGGTGGGAGAGTGAATCATTAAGTAGTATAAGAATTTAATGAATTGCTGCTGTTTTATGAATCAATTCAGAACAGCTTTATTACTAACTGTGTAAAATATAGCATTCTGTTGCAAAGATCAAAATGCAATCAGCACAATAGTCAACATAATCCATATCAAAGAATGAGGCAAACTCATTTGGATTCCTCTCAGTGCCATAGAATGGTATGCTTGAAAATGAACAAACCCACCTTGCTATCTGCTTAAAAATCTCTGGAGCATTTATGTGATTTGGAATTATTTTATTTTGTCACCACTTATATTAAATACAGAAGGCAGCTTACCAGAATGTTTATTTTCATCACACAGGAAAATACATTACATTCAAGCTTTATGATCCTGAATGTATTTCTAGTTAATAAATAATTTAGGTCTTATTTCTAATTATAGCATATCAAGTCCATAACTTGGCAATCATCTTTTCTTCCATTATCTATACAAAGACTTTGAAATGAATTGAAAATTACTTTCTTCCTTATTTTGCAGAATATTTTGTGTACATGTGTGTAACAAAAGCTTGAGCAAGTTTCTCTTACTGTGTTAAAAGGCAAAGATACATTTAATGCATTAATCTTTTAAGTAGCATAGGTCAAAGTTGCATAGAGGTACACAACTCAAACACAGCACCTTGACTGACCTATGTTGATGATTTTATCTTTCTTTTCTTAAATACAGTTGTACAGTTTTCTAAAAGTATTTTAATTCTCCTACTGCCACTTCTAGATCTGTATTGATAAATACAGTCATTAACATCCTGGATTCTGAATCCTCAATACAACCTTTCTATGGGTGCTATGAATGATATCCTAGGTGGCACTAGTGGTTAAAAAAAAAAAAAAAACCACCTGTCAACCTGTCAATGCAGGAGACATAAGAGATATGAGTTCTATTCCTGGGTTGGAAAGATCCCCTGGAGGACAAAATGGCAACCTACTGCAGTTTTCTTGCTTGGAGAATCCCATGGACAGAGTAGACTGGCAGTCTACAGTCCATGGGGTTGCAAAGAGTTGGACACAGCTGAGGGACTTAGCACACACATGAATGAAATCAAGTGTGAATTGAGATATTAAAGATGAAACTAACTCTTATGGCCTAATCTTTTCTTTTTGAAATCAGGATCTATGATGAAATCATACTACACAAAATTTTACTCCATCATGCATTGTTATAAAGGTATCTGTGTTACAAAACATCTACTAAAGGATATACTACCTAAAAGACAAAGTACACAAATTTAACCAGACACCTTGCCAATAACTTAGGTAAAAATTGTTTCCTTGCTTAGATTGTATGAAATTTTACTAAAGGTCACTATTGAATCGAGATGCCCTATAGAGTCAATCTAACAACCACAGCATTAGATTTGAAACTTCAGAATGCCTATAGCATAATCTTCTGAAATACTAACTTTAAAAATGGGGCACAGCTTAACAAGTTCAAAGAAAAGTATTGCTAGATCTGTTGATTATTCATGAAAGCAAGCAATTTCTGGTATAATATCATCAGAGCTAATTGATAACAACAGGTGTCTGCTGTGTACCTGCATTTTTAGGGCATTTAAACATTAAAATGGATTAGTGAAGGTGATTTTTCCTTAAAGCTCTTAAAATGTAAAGCTTGTAAATGCTTGGGACAATTTGGTGCATCTTTCTTGAAGGCAACAGCATGTACTTAACATTGTTACTGGATTCTTTTCTTTTTTCCTTCAAATCTCATAAATCAATCTTATGAGAAAGTATGTCTGGCCCATTTTGAAGGCTATGTTGGTTAAGGAGAAGCAAGGGATACGTTATGTTTTGGAATAACATCTATATTTGCATTTACATTACTTATCCAGTGTAATTAGAGAATGAAAAATTCATTATTTTCATCTAGCTATAAACAGCCTAAGATTATCCAAACCTGCTAGATATTACTTAATTTTATCTTTGGTCATAATAAAGTGGCACAATCTATTGGACAACTCACAGTCCAAAATAACATATCTTCAAGAGAATGACTTTTCAATATCAAGAGTTTTATAAAATGAATAAAGTTATGAATAAAGTTACTTTTGTCACTGTCATTATCAAAGCAACAGGAGACAGTTTTTCACAAATGTGGAAAGTAAAAGAACAGAATACTGAGTAAGTTAATGACCATGGTGTTAAACAGCTTCCCAGGTGGTGCTAGTGGTAAAGAATCTGCCTGCCAACGCAGGAGACATAAGAGACCAGGGTTCCCTGGGTTGGGAAGGTCCCCTGGAGGAGGGCATGGCAACCCACTCCAGTATTCTTGCCTGGAAAATCCCATGGACAGAGGAGTCTGGGCTACAGTCCAAGGGTTCACAAAGAGGCAGACACGACTGAAGCGACTTAACACACAACACACACACATGTTAAAAATCATATGCTTATTATGGATTATGATAGGCTCTTAGGACCAAAAGCAGCAATAAAAGGAACAGAGATAAACCTGCTTGAAAGTGGGATGTGTTTTCTTCTGTGATAACTGTTTCATAAAAGAAAGATGGACTTTTTCTAAATAGCCCTTTGCCCATGAGGCTCTAGTAAGCTGTTGTTTCTCCAGTTTGGAGACAGTGAAGTGATAGCTACACCGAAGTGACCTAAGTCCACCCACCAAAATCTTGCAAAAACATGAATATGATCAGAAACAGGTCACATTGACTTACCAAGTGAAAGACAGTAGTAGTGTGATGGTGCTTCTTCCCAGGAAGAAAAATGTTAGAGATAATAAATCTAATTTCTATTAAGAATATTCACTCAGTGATTTAGAGAATAAAATAAGGATAATTTCCCTATGTAATAAACAATTGCTTAAGAAACTAATCACTTTCAACAACCTGAAACTAAGAATTGTATGTTCCTGTAAGATATTGAAGGGGAGCAGATTTTGCAGCTCCAAAATATGCCTCTTTGGTAGATTTATTAAAACAAACAAACAAACAAACAAAAATGAACAGCAGACATAAAAGAAGCTCTTAAAATTATCGTTTTATAATCAACATTTACATTTATAAGGGAAATCTCCATTTGTAAGGATGCCTCCCTCTCTGTACCAGGAAGAAACTCTTAGCAATGAAGAAGACAAGGACCTAAATCTGCACAAAAATCATAACCTTGCTTACTATGCTTTTCCTGATCACTTTCCATAACTGACTCACCACCCAAAACATTTTCTTTTGTCTTTAGCTGAAGATGGTATTTAAGGTGATGGCTTTGACTATTTCAGAGAATTACCTCATTTTCCAGGGTCTATCTCACCTATACAAGAAGTACACATGTTATTAACTTTTGTTTTTATCCTGTTAATCTGTCTTATGTCAATTTGATTATTAGACCATCAAAAGACACTGCCATGTGTAAAACAGACAGTTAGTGGGAAGCTGTTGTATAGTGCAAGGAACTCAGCTTGGTGCTCTGTGGTGACCTAGATGGATGAGACTGAGGTTGGGCAAGGGAGATCCAAGAGTGAGGGGGATATATGTATACATAAACCTGATTATTTCCTTGTATGGCAGAAACTAACCCAACGTTGTAAAGCAACTATACCTGAATTTAAAAAGAAAAAAAGAATCTAGAAGGAAAGAAGGGAAATTTTTACCACCTCTTCAATATTGTGATGGCTAGTTTTATGTGTCAACTTGACTAGGCTGCAATACCTAGATATTTAATCAAAATCTAGGTGGTGCTGTTAAGGTACTTTGCAGATATGGTTAACCTCTACAATCAGTTGATTTCAAGTAAAGATGACTACCCTCAATAATGTAGGTGGGCTTCATCCAGTCAGTTGAAAGACCTTAAGAGCAAAAAGTGAGGTTTCCCAGCAAGAAGACATTCTGTCTCAAGACTGCAGACACACTTTGCGTTTTCAGCCTGCTAGCTTTCCATTCAAATTTCAGGCTTGCCAGCCACCACAATTATGTGAGCCAATTATTTAAGGTTTTCTTTTTTTTCTCTCTCTCTCTCTCTTACACACACATACTCTCTCTCTCTCCCTCCGCACACACACACACACACACACACACACAAAATCTCTTCATGGTTTAGTTTCTTTCTCTGGAGAACCCTAACTGATACAGATATATGCACATACTCACAAGCACACACAGTTTTTAAAACCCCTTCACAATGGAAAATGACACAGATTCTTATTTTTGAGTTATCTGCTAATTGAAACAATGCACTATCCATACCTACAACTTATGTCTTGTATTTCACAACATCGCTCAGAATATAGAGGTCAAAATTTAGATGAGGTCACATCTCAACATGACACTGAATTAAAGCAAACTGGATTTTTTTTTCATTTATTTTTATTAGTTGGAGGCTAATTACTTCACAACATTGCAGTGGGTTTTGTCATACATTGACATGAATCAGCCATGGAGTTACATGTATTCCCCATTCCGATTCCCCCTCCCACCTCCCTCTCCACCCGATTCCTCTGGGTCTTCCCAGTGCACCAGGCCCGAGCACTTGTCTCATGCATCCAGCCTGGGCTGGTGATCTGTTTCACTATAGATAATATACATGCTGTTCTCTCGAAACATCCCACCCTCGCCTTCTCCCACAGAGTCCAAAAGTCTGTTCTGTATATCTGTGTCTCTTTTTCTGTTTTGCATATAGGGTTATCGTTACCATCTTTCTAATTCCATATATATGTGTTAGTATACTGTATTGGTCTTTATCTTCCTGGCTTACTTCACTCTGTGTGATGGGCTCCAGTTTCATCCATCTCATTAGAACTGATTCAAATGAATTCTTTTTAACAGCTGAGTAATATTCCATGGTGTCTATGTACCACAGCTTCCTTATCCATTCGTTTGCTGATGGGCATCTAGGTTGCTTCCATGTCCTGGCTATTATAAACAGTGCTGCAATGAACATTGGGGTGCACGTGTCTCTTTCAGATCTGGTTTCCTCAGTGTGTATGCCCAGAAGTGGGATTGCTGGGTCATATGGCAGTTCTATTTCCAGGCAAACTGGATTTTTTGTTTTAAAATAATGGTTTCACAATTATTTACACAGAGCCAAACAAACAGATCAACCTAAGGAACAAACAATTTTGTGAGTGACTTCATCAGTATCTTTATACTACTGAAGCATCAAAATAATTGAATGACTTGCTTCACATCTCCTTAGGTTCTTTAAGAACAAGACCATGAAAAAAAATCAGAAAACAACTACCCTGAGGGAGGAGCTAAGATGGCGGAAGAACAGGACGGGGAGACCACTTTCTCCTCTACAAATTCATCAAAAGAACACTTGAACGCTGAGCAAACTCCACAAAACAACTTCTGATCACTAGCAGAGGACATCAGGCACCCAGAAAAGCAGTGCATTGTCTCCAAAAGGAGGTAGGACAAAATATAAAAGATAAAAAGAGAGACAAAAGAGTTGGGGACGGAGACCCATCCCGGGAAGGGAGTCGTAACAGAGGAAGTTTCCAAACACCAGGAAACCCTCTCAAGGGCGGGTCTGGGGGAAGTTTTCAAATCTCAGAGGGCAACCTAACGGGGAGGAAAAATAAATAAAACCCACAGATTACATGCCTAAAAGCAACTCCCAGCAGGAAAGTACCCCAGATGCTCGCATCCACCACCAGCAAATGAGGGCTGAGCAGAGAGGAGCAGGCGGCATTGTGTAAGGTAAGGACCAGGCCTGAATGCCCTGAGAGCAATCAGAGGGAGCTAATGTGAGATAGCAACTTAAACTGTAGAATACCAAGAGAGAGAGAGAAAATTAACCTGTGAAAAGCACTAACCGAAAACCCTGCTGGCCTGTTCACAAAACAAAGGAGGGACTGAGCAATTCCAGAGAAGAGCTAGTCAGATGTGGAACGGCCCATCCCCCACAGGAGGCAGGAGGCAGGGGGGAGGGGAAAAGGGCAAACTCGGCCCCAGAGAAGGCATCCCTTACCAAACTGCAAACAGGCTTCCAGTTTCTAACCAGAGACCTCCTGACATTCTGGATGGCTGACATTCGCCGGAAGGGTCGCAGCTAGAGACCAGCTTCCCAGAAGAGACATAAGGCGCATCCAACCCGCGTGCACGGTAACTAAGGCTGGGACCGCAGAGGGGAGAAGTCATGCTGCACCCAGGGAGAGTGCGCTTGTCAAGCTCCTGGCTGCCTGAGCTGCTCGGGACGGGGAAGGCACAAAACGCAGGCCCAACAGAGTCTGCACTTTTGTGGAGTACCCAAAAACTGGAACCACACGCAACTCAGGGTCCGCACCCTATAGAGCAGCCTGGAGCCTGAGCAGTGTAGAAGGGGAAAGCACACATGACGAGAGCGGGGGCAAACCCAGTGTGGCTGGAACACTGTGAGTGCTCCCCACACAGGCCAGTGATATTTGTCTGCAGTGCCCCTCCCTCCCCACAGCACGACTGAACAAGCGAACATAAACAAGAGACCACCTCCACCCTCTTGTATCAGGGCGGAAATTAGACACTGAAAAGATCAGCAAACAAAAGCCAAATAAACAAAGGGAACCGCTTCAGAAGTGACAGGTGCAACAGATTAAAATCCCTGTAGTTAACACCAACTACACCAGAAGGGGCTGATAGATATCGAGAAGTGTAAGCTGGAACAAGGACCCATCTGAAACTGAACTGAACCCACACTGCCCGCAACAGCTCCAGAGAAATTCCTAGATATATTTTTACTATTTTTTTATTAAATTTATTTTTCTTTTTATATTTTCTTTCTTTTACTTTCCTTTAAAATTCCCTATTATCCTCTATTACTCCTTAATTTTCATTTTCATTTTCATATATTTTTACTATTTTTTTAATTATTTTTCTTTTTTAAATGTTTTCCTTTATTTTCTTTTAAAGTCCACTATTACACCTATATTACTCCTTAATTTTCATTTTTTTTTCACTATAACCTTGAAAAAAAAGACCCTATTTTTAAAGTGAACTTCATGTATATTTCTTAAATTTTTGTTTTTGTTTTTAATATTTTTAAGAGTCTAACCTCTACTCTAGATTTTTAATCTTTGTTTTTCAGTATTTGATATCAATTTTAGACATTTAAGAATCCAATATTCAGTACCCATTTTTACTCAGTAATGTGTTAATTACTTTCTCCCCCTTTTGACTCTCCTTTTTCTCCCCCAGATCACTTCTGTTTCCTCCCTCCCCCTTCTCTTCTCAATCCAATTCTGTGAATCTCTGTGGGTGTTCTGGGTTATGGAGAACACTTAGGGGACAGAGTACTGCATAGATCTGTCTCTCTCCTCTTGAGTCCGCCTTTTCCTCCTCCTGCTCATCTCTATTTCCTGCCTCCCTCTCCTCTTCTTCATGTAACTCTGTGAACCTCTCTGGGTGTCCCTCACTGTGGAGAATCTTTTCACCATTAACCTAGAAGTTTTATTATCAGTGCTGTGTAGTTGGAGAAGTCTTGAGGCTACTGGAAGAATAAGACTGAAATCCAGAGGCAGGAGACTTAAGCCCAAAACCTGAGAACACCAGAGAACTCCTGACTACCTGGATCATTAAGTAATCAGAGATCATCCAAAAGCCTCCATACCTACACTGAAACCAACCACCACCCAAGAGCCAATAAGTTCCAGAGCAAGACGCAAATTCTCCAGCAACGCAGGAACATAGCCCTGAGCGTCAACATACAGGCTGCCCAAACTCAAACCTAACACATAGACCCATCTCAAAACTCACTACTGGACACTCCATTGCACTCCAGAGAGAAGAAATTCAGTTCCACACACCAGAACACCAACGCAAGCTTCCCTAACCAGGAAAGCTTGACAAATCAATCGTCCAACCTGACCCACTGGAAGAAACCTCCACAGTAAACAGGAACCACAGACCACCAGAATACAGAAAGGCCACTCCAAACACAGCAATCTAAACACGATGAAAAGGCAGAGAAATACCCAGCAGGTAAAGGAACATGAAAAATGCCCACCAAGCCAAACAAAAGAGGAAGAGATAGGGAATCTACCTGAAAAAGAATTTAGAATAATGATAATAAAAATGATTCAAAATCGTGAAAACAAAATGGAGTTACACATAAATAGCCTGGAGACAAGGATCAAGAAGATGCAAGAAATGTTTAACAAGGACCTAGAAGAAATATAAAAGAGTCAATTAAAAATGAATAATGCAATAAATGAGATCAAAAACACTATGAAGAGAACAAACAGTAGAATAACAGAGGAAGAAGATAGGATAAGTGAGGTAGAAGATAAAATGGTGGAAATAAATGAGACAGAGAGGAAAAAAGAAAAAATAATCAAAAGAAATGAGGACAACTTCAGGGACCTCTGGGACAATGGGAAATGCCCCAACATTCGAATCATGGGAGTCCCAAAAGAAGAAGATAAAAAGAAAGGCCATCAGAAAATACTCGAGGACATAATAGTTGAAAACTTCCCTAAAATGGGGAAGGAAATGGTTACATAAGTCCAAGAAACCCAGAGAGTCCCAAACAGGATTAACCCAAGGCGAAACACCCCAAGACACATATTAATGAAATTAACAAAGATCAAACACAAAGAACTAATATTAAAAGCAGCAAGGGAGAAAAAACAAATAACACACAGGGGGATGCCCATAAAGATAACAGCTGATCTATCAATAGAAACTCTTCAGGCCAGAAGGGAATGGCAGGACATACTTAAAGTAATGAAAGAGAATAACCTACAACCCAGATTACTGTACCCAGCAAGGATCTCATTCAGATATGAAGGAGAATTCAAAAGCTTTACAGACAAGCAAAAGCTGAGAGAATTCAGCACCACCAAACCAGCTCTTCAACAAATGCTAAAGGATCTTTTGTAGTCAGGAAACACAGAAAGGTTGTATAAACGTGAACCCAAAACAACAAGGTAAATGGCAACGGGACCATACCTATCAATAATTACCTTAAATGTAAATGGGTTGAATGCCCCAACCAAAAGACAAAGACTGGATAAATGGATACAAAAATAAGACCCCTATATATGCTGTCTACAAGAGACCCACCTCAAAACAAGGGACAGATACAGACTGAAAGTGAAGGGCTAGAAAAAAATATTTCACGCAAACGGAGAACAAAAGAAAGCAGGAGTCGCAATACTCATATGAGATAAAATAGACTTTAAAATAAAGGTTGTGAAAAGGACAAAGAATGACACTACATAATGATCAAAGGATCAATCCAAGAAGAAGGTATAACAATTATAAATATATATGCACCCAACATAGGAGCACCGCAATATGTAAGGCAAATGCTAATGAGTATGAAAGGGGAAATTAACAATAACACAATAATTGTGGGAGACTTTAATTCCCCACTCACACTTATGGATAGACCAACTAATCAGAAAATTAACAAGGAAAAACAAACTTTAAATGACACAATGGACCAGCTTGACCTAATTGATATCTATAGGACATTTCACTCCAAAACAATCAATTTCACCTTTTTCTCAAGTGAACACGGAACCTTCTCCAGAACAGATTACATCCTGGGTCATAAATCTAGCTTTGGTAAATTCAGAAACATTGAAATCATTCGAGTTATCTTTTCTGACCACAATGCAATAAGATTAGATCTCAATAACAGGGAAAAAAAACTATTAAAAATTCAAACACATGGAGGTGAAATAACACACTTCTGAATAACCAACAAATCATAGAATAAATCAAAAAAGAAATCAAAATATGCATAGAAACGAATGAACATGAAAACACAACAACCCAAAACCAATGGGCCACTGTAAATGAGTGCTAAGGGGAAGGGTCATAGCATTACAGGCTTACCTCAAGAAACAAGAAAAAAGTCAAATAAATAACCTAGCTCTACACCTAAAACAACTAGAGAAGGAATAAATGAAGAAGCCCAGGGTTAGTAGAAGGAAAGAAATCTTAAAAATTAGGGCAGAAATAAATGCAAAAGAAACAAAAGAGACCATAGCAAAAATCAACAAAGCTAAAAGCTGGGTTTTTTGAAAAGATAAACAAAATTGATAAACCGTTAGCAAGACTCATTAAGAAACAATGGGAGAAGAACCAAATCAACAAAATTAGAAATGAAAATGGAGAGATCACAACAGACAACACTGGAATACAAAGGATCATAAGAGATTACTACCAGCAGCTCTATGCCAATAAAATGGACAACTTGGAAGAAATGGACAAATTCTTAGAAAAGTATAACTTTCCAAAACTGAACCAGGAAGAAAGAGAAGATCTTAACAGACCCATCACAAGCATGGAGATCGAAACTGTAATCAGAAATTTTCCAGCAAACAAAAGCCCAGGACCAGACGGCTTCACAGCTGAATTCTACCAAAAATTTAGAGAAGAGCTAACACCTATCTTACTCAAACTCTTCCAGAAAATTGCAGAAGAAGGTAAACTTCCAAACTCACTCTATGAGGCCACCATCACCCTAATTCCAAAACCAGACAAAGATGCCACAAAAACAGAAAAATATAGGCCAATATCACTGATGAACATAGATGCAAAAATGCTTAACAAAATTCTAGCAAACAGAATCCAACAACATATTAAAAAGATCATACATCATGATCAAGTGGGCTTTATCCCAAGAAGGCAAGGATTCTTTAATATCTACAAATCAATTAATGTAATACACCACATTGACAAACTGAAAAATAAAAGCCATATGATTATCACAATAGATGCAGAAAAAGCCTTTGAGAAAATTCAACATCCAGTTTTGATAAAACTCTCCAGAAAGCAGGAATAGAAAGAACATACCTCAACATAATAAAAGCTATATATGACAAACCCACAGCAAGCATTACCCTCAGTGTTGAAAAATTGAAAGCATTTCCCCTAAAATCAGGAACAAGACAAGGGTGCCCACTCTCACCACTACTATTCAACATAGTTTTGGAAGTTTTGGCCACAGCGATCAGAGCAGAAAAAGAAATAAAAGGAATCCAGATAGGAAAAAAAGGAGTGAAACTCTCACTGTTTGCAGATGACATGATCCTCTACATAGGAAACCCTAAAGACTCTACCAGAAAATTACTAGAGCTAATCAATGAATATAGTAAAGTTGCAGGATATAAAATTGACACACAGAAGTCCCTTGCACAGAAGTCATTGCACTAACAATGAGAAAACAGAAAGAGAAATTAAGGAAACAATACCATTCAACATTGTAACAAAAAGAATAAAATACTTAGAGGTATATCTACATAAAGAAACAAAAGACCTATATATAGAAAACTATAAAACACTGATGAAAGAAATCAAAAGGACACAAATAGATGCAGAAATATACCATGTTCATGGTTTGGAAGAATCAGTATTGTGAAAATGACTATACTACCCAAAGCAATCTATAGATTCAATGCAATCCCTATCAAGCTACCAACGGTATTCTTCACAGACCTAGAACAAATAATTTCACAATTTGTATGGAAATACAAAAAACCTCGAATAGTCAAAGCAATCTTGAGAAAGAAGAATGGAACTGGAAGAATCAACCTGCCTCACTTCAGGCTCTACTACAAAGCCACAGTCATCAAGACAGTATGGTACTGGCACAAAGACAGAAATATAGATCAATGGAACAAAATAGAAAGCCCAGAGATAAATCCACGAACCTATGGACACCTTATCTTCGACAAAGGAGGCAAAAATATACAATGGAAAAAAGACAGCCTCTTTAACAAGTGGTGCTGGGAAAACTGGTCAAACACTTGTAAAAGAATGAAACTAGAACACTTTTTAACACCATAAAAAATAAATTAATAAATAAACTCAAAATGGATTAAAGATCTACATGTAAGACCAGAAACTATAAAACTCCTAGAGGAGAACATAGGCAAAACACTCTCCGACATAAATCACAGCAGGATCCTCTATGACCCACCTCCCAGAATATTGGAAATAAAAGCAGAAATAAACAAATGGGACCTAATTAAACTTAAAAACTTTTGCACAACAAAGGAAACTGTAAACAAGGTGAAAAGGCAGCCTTCAGAATGGGAGAAAATAATAGCAAAAGAAGAAACAGACAAAGGATTAATCTCAAAGATATACAAGCAACTCCTGCAGCTCAATTCCAGAAAATTAAATGACCCAATCAAAAAATGGGCCAAAGAACTAAACAGACATTTCTCCAAAGAAGACATATAGATGGCTAACAAACACATGAAAAGATGCTCAACATCACTCATTATCAGAGAAATGAAAATCAAAACCTCAATGAGGTACCATTACACACCAGTCAGAATGGCTGCTATCCAAAAGTCTACAAGCAATAAATGCTGGAGAGGGTTCAGAGAGAAGGGAACCCTCTTACACTGTTGGTGGGAATGCAAACTAGTACAGCCGCTATGGAGAACAGTGTGGAGATTCCTTAAAACACTGGAAATAGAATGGCCATATAACCCAGCAATCCCACTCCTGGGCATACACACCAAGGAAACCAGATCTGAAAGAGACACGTGTACCCCAATGTTCATCGCAGCACTCTTTATAAAAGCCAGGATATGGAAGCAACCTAGATGCTCATCATCAGGCGAATGGATAAGAAAGCTGTGGTACATATACACAACAGAATATTACTCAGCCATTAAAAAGAATACATTTGAATCAGTTTTAATGAGATGGATAAAACTGGAGCCTATTTTACAGAGTGAAGCAAGCCAGAAAGATAAAGACCAATACAGTATACTAACGCATTTATATGGAATTTAGAAAGATGGTAACGGTAACCCTATATGAAGACAGAATAAGAGACACAGATGTATAGAACAGACTTTTGGGCTCTATGGGAGGAGGCGAGGGTAGGATGATCTGAGAGAACAGCATCGAAACATGGATATTATCAAGTGTGAAACAGATCGCCAATCCAGGTTGGATGCATGAGACAAGTGCTCGGGGCTGGTGCACTGGAATGACCCAGAGGGATGGGATGGGGAGAGAGGTGGGAGGAGGGTTCAGGATGGGAAACACATGTAAATCCTTGACTGATTCATGTCAATGTATGGCAAAAACCACTACAATATTGTAAAGTAATTAGCCTCCAACTAATAAAATATAATTGGAAAAGAAAAAGAAAACAACTACCCTGATCCAAAACAAAGCCGTCCAACTTCTTGTGAAAATTGACAGTTCTTTCAACCATGGATATATAAATCAGATATATTTGGTGGAGAAAGAAAAAACATTACATCAATAAGATTCTCTTTATAGGTCACTGTTAAAATAAAAATGATTATTTGATTAAGGAGTTTACCGTCTTTTTGAACAGATACTGCAGTCAAATAGTGTAATCAATTGTGTCCTTAAGAGATTAAATGGAAACCCAATTTGCCTATTTCCCTCTCTTTAAACATTTGATGGGCATTCTAAGACAGTTTTATCACTGAAATGTTTACTTCCATTTAATCATTTAAACATATGCACATGCTTTTTACAACTTATATTTGAAATGTTTCTTTACCATTGAGCCTGTTCTTATGTTAGAAATGCCAAGTATCTGAATGATACTTGAAATTATAACTGATATCTGCATCTTCTCTCTTCGAGGTTAGCTCTTTGGGAAAGAATACAACCTTCTCCATGGGAGATACAAACAAACCTAAGAAGATAAAAGAAAATATAAATGGTTATCTTTTATCTCAGATAATTTTCTCTTCAGTTAGTCAGTTCAGTCATTCAGTCGTGTCTGACTCTTTGTGACCCCATGGACTGCAGTATGCCAGCAAGCCTAATTTTCTCTTAGGATTCAGCAAAAGCCAGGCTACTTGTGAAGTAATGAATATTCAATAGATTATTCAGCTGCTACAGTGTTCTAAGTAGGATTGACCCCAAAACAACAACAAAAAACAAACAAAAACTCATGCAACCAGCTATCACACCACAACTTTAAAAGTGTCTTTTAATTTCGACTATAATGTACTTCCTTAAGTATTTTCAAGGCAAAATATGCCCGTTCTTTTTTCCTCTGGGAAACAGTTCAATCAGTATGTTTTATGTTTTGTTTTTGTTTTTGTTTTTTTGTCTTTTTTCTTTTCGTGAAGTAAAGGAAGCCTATTAGTATATTTCTTGCAAATCTAAAGAGAAAATGGAACAAAGGCTAAGTTATAAGCAAATAGAATGGTGATGTTACAAAAATTATTTAAGAAAAATGCCTACTCACAGTCATGTGACTAAGGACCTTCCTTTTTTATTTTTACCCTCTAAAGAGTTTACAGAAAAAACTCATAGTTTTAAAAATTTCATAATTAGTAAAATTGATTACCTAGAATCATCATTAGGTTTCAAACTCTTATTATTACTAAATAAATGTTTAAAACTAATATACTAAATATAGATAATTTTTAGAAGTTCATAAATACAATTCTACTGTTCCTGATGATTAAGGATCACCTTAACGAATTCAAGGTGTATGTAGTAGGAGTCTGTGCCCCCATCAGACTACTATGATTTGTGCATTTTGTTCATCTCCTCCTGAATATAAGAAAATGCACTGTGATTTCCCTGTCATCAGGGAGCCTGCCTATAATAGTAGCATTTCCCTTTCTTCATTTGCAGCTTCTCTTCTGCTAATGGTTTTAGAAACCAAATAAAGCCTTTGTGTCATTTGAAGACAAGGCAAAAGACTCTGAACCAGGGCCTGAAGAAATTGTGTTATTTATAAAATTCATAAGTATTAGAGTACATGTAATATATCACAAACCCCAGGAAGCCATAATTCGTCTGTAATGGGTACTGCTCACCTGTTTTGCCCACTCTGAACATGATCATCTTGATTGAAAACATCAGTCAAGATCTGTATCTGTATGCTTTGATTGCAAGTAACAACAACAACAAAATAAAATACAATTAGGGGGGAAGGGGGAAAGGAAAGAAATCTATTGTTTCTAATTAATGAAAACAGAGTTGGGCTACCTTCAGGCAAAGCTCGATTCTTAGTGTTTTTGATGCTCAGGTTCTACAGTGAAATTTCTGTATCTGTCAAATCCAGACTCCTGCCTTATAGCTATAAAATTGCTTTAGCAACTGCAAGTCTCATATTCTTGTCTCACGCTCTCAAAGGGAATAACAAAGTCCTTTGTGGTCGAAATTGTACTACTTCCAAATGACCTATATTAACTGCCCTTAAACCAATCACTGTTGCATGGGGGATTGCATAGTAAGCCAATCAGAGCTTTGAATGAGGTGATCATATATAAATCACTTGCCCTATAATGGATGAAGTTATTTTTTATGTGAGGGGAAACAATAATTTCCATGAGGAGCTTCAGAAACTTATTTATTACAACATGTAGAGAGGCTCTGAAGATAAAGTATTAAATAATATATATATATATATATATATATATATATATATATACACAGTAATTTTTAGCTTGGACTTGACCAATGTTAACAAAACTAATGTGTATACTCAGTGTAAAGATTGATATATGCTAAGAAGGCTTGATCTTACATTAAACAACAAAAAGCCTATCTAAAAAGTCAAAGAGAAAAAAAAAATTCAAGTCATATTATTTGATCAAAAATCAATAAAACTAAGAATATTTGAAGACTCATCAAACATCAATATTTGAAAAACAATCTCAAATAAAATAATAAAAACACAAAATAAATTGAGATTTAGTGAAAACTATATACAGAAACAAATACATAACCTTAATGTTCACTTTTAGTGAGAAAAAAACGGTCAATAAAATAAGCATTTAATAGTCATTACAAAGTGAAACTAAAGGATTCAGATGCTTGCTTCCAACCAACATGGTATAACAAAGACTGGATATACTTATCCTCTTGAAACAGTTGTGGCAAAAAAAAACATGACAATATATGGAACAATGGTTGTCAGGACACCATATACAGACAAGGAAATATAATAATCCTTATAATGAAATGTAATAATTCTTGTGAGATAGAAATTAAACTAATTGAGGTCTATGACTTCTCAAGATTACTCTGTTGAGATAGTTCCAGATTTCAACATGGAGGGAGAACACAGGTGAAGAATGGCAAACTCTGTAAGTTGACAAAACAGAGCTGAGAGTCTGAAGGGATCCAAGCAGCTTGAATTTGCAGAACAGAGCAATAGAGATGAGAGCACTGCACAGAGAGAAAAATTCAGAGATCCACAAAAGATCTTGCTCAAGTATTCAGCGGCTACTTTTCAGTATGTTAGGAAACTACACAAGAATAGGAAGAGAACCACCATAAAGGATTTGGAGTAATGGTATGCTGTACTCACACAGGGCTGAGAATAGAGCCTGCAGCTACCAGCCAGACAGGATAACCTCATGATGCATGATGTGTTGAGAATCGTAGTAAGTACCTTCCCTCTGTAGTGTGGAATAATTAGCCCCAGACTGAATATTACTCTTGTCCTGACTGAAAAATCTTAAAAGCACATGCCCCAAAGATCAAACTGTTTCCAATTATCTTAACTGCTATCCACAACAAAGCTCAAGAACATTTATAGGACTGCAAAAATATCTAGCATCCAAAAAGATAAAATGGATAATGTCTGACATCCATTCAAATATTACCAGGTATGAAAAGAAAAAATAAAATAAAACCAATAATGAAAACAAAAATTTGTTCATGAAAAGCAAACCAGAACTGACACAGGTATTAGAATTAGCAGATAAGGACTTAAAAATAATTATTATAACTGCATTCCACATGTTCAAAAGTTTAGTAGAAACATAGAAGATATTTTAACAGACCCAAATTAGATTTCTAGTGATGAAAACTATATTATTTGATATAATAAATATATTAGATTAATACATGACCGGTTAGATCTTATAGACAAAAGTGACAAACTTGAAGATATAGCAATAAAAACTATCTAAAATGAAACAGAGGAAAAATAGAATTTCAAAAAAAAAATAATAAACAATCAGTGATTTGTAGAACATGTTAAAGCAGTATAATATATATGTAATGGAGCTGTCAAAGGGAAGACAGAAAAATATTTGAAGAAATAATGACTATAAATTTCCCATATTTGGTGAAATCTATCTGGTTGTTCAGATGGTAAAGAATCTGCCTGCAATGCAGGAGACCAAGGTTCGATCCCTGGGTTGGGAAGATCCCCTAGAGAAAGGAATGCCTATCTACTCCAGTATTCTTGCATGGAGAATTCAATGGACAGAAGGATCTGGTAGGCTACAGTCCATGTGGTCACAAAGAATCAGATACCACTGAGTGACTAGCACTTTAACTTTTTCATAATTCTATAGATGCAAAAAGCACAATGTACCAAGAGCATAAACACATGAAGAAAGCCACAACATGGCATGTAATAAACAAATTACTCAAAACCACTGAAATAGAGAAAATGTCAAAAGCAGTCGGATGATGGAGAATTTCTTGCTAGAAACAATGCAAGTGAGAAGAAAGACAGTAGGGCTACATCTTTAAAATACTAAAAGGCAGAGAAAAAAAAATCAAACTAGAATTCTGTACTCCAGGAATTTATCTTGCAAAAATAAAGGTGAAAAAAAAAATTCTACTTCAGACATAGACAAAAACAAAGACAAAGGCTCAAAGAATTTAGACGCAGCAGACCCATACTATAAGAAATATCAAAGGGAGTCCTTCAGGAAGAAGGGAAACATACCAGGAGACAATCTGGATCTATACAAAGAAAAGGAGAATACTAGAAATGGCAACAACTTGGGTAGATAGTACGGATTTTTTTCTTTTTTATCCTTATGTTTAAATCTCTTCCAAAGATAACTGACTGACAAAAAAAATTACAAATTCTAAAAGTTTTTACATATTCTATACATAATTGTACTTGCTAAGTGGTATATCATTTGAAGCTTGGCTGTGACAAGTTAAAGATGGACATACTATCAATCCAGAGGCAACCACTAAAGTAACAAAACAAAAAGTTTTAGCTAATAAGCCAACAAGAAGATAAAATAAATCATAAAAGAAAATCAATTAGCTGAAAAAAGGCAGAAAGACACTAAATAAATAATAAATAAATAATAAGATGGTCAATTTAAACATATGTTAATAATTGCATTGAATCTAAATTGTCTAACCTGGAGAAGGAAATGGCAACCCACTCCTGTATTCTCACCTGGAGAATTCCATGGACAGAGGAGCCTGGTGGGCTACAGTCCATGGGGTCACAAAGAGTCATACATGACTGACTAACACACACAAATTGTCTAAACATCCCACTTAAAAGGCAGACATTTTCCGATTGGATAAAAAGCAAGACCCAACTATATTCTACCATCAAAAAAAATCACACTAGGTATTAACACACAAATAATCACAAAAGAATGGGGAAAAAATATGCCTTGCTAACATGAATTAAAATAAAACTGGAGAGACTGAGTCTATTCCAGAGCAAAGAAGATTACTAAGGATGAAGAAGTTCATTTTACAGTAATAAAGGGGTTTTATTCAACAGGAAAACAAAACAATTCTAAATGTTTAGGCATCTAATAATAAAACTCCAAAATATAGAAAGCAAAAACTGATAAAACTGCAGTGAAAATAAGGTTTATCATTTCTTAAACTTTTATTATGTTTTTCTGAAGAAAGTTTTATAGCTCTTATCATATAGACTATATATTTTCTGTTAAATTTATGCCTATGTACTTCATATTTTCCTGTAATTTTTTTGATATGGAGTGATTCAGAATTTAGACTTCTAGTATGCTCTTAACTTATATTTCTAGCCATAGTAACTGCCAAGATCCATTCTGCTGTGAAATTTCTGAATGTTTGTTCTACTTTAATGCACTTTACAAAATTTCTGCTACAGATAACTTTCAGCCTAGGAATCACATTCAGGCAGTAATGCACCCCTTCAAGTCAGAGTGCTCTTTGAGTCATATATTCTTGATGTGTCTTTCTATTCAATTCTGCATTTTTTCTGACTCTACTAAATCAATACAAGAATTTCCATTGAAGCCACTTTCTTCTAATTTTTAAAACATATTTTACCTTGGAAAGAGCTGTCAAGGTCTCCCACAATGAGCCACACCAAAATCTACATTGCAAGAGAACCTAGGGTTGTCATATCATTTTAGACCCATTTTGAAACAGATGATACTTATTCCTGACATTGTTTTAGACGAATTATAGTATTTTGCTGGTCAGTTAAGTTTAGTCACTCAGTCGTGTCTAACTCTTTGCAACCCCATGGACTGCAGCACACAAGCCTTCCCTGTCCATCACCAACTCCTGTAACTTGCGCAAATCCATGTCTATCCAGTCAGTGATGCCATCCAACCATCTCATCTTCTGTCATCTCCTTCTCCTTCCGCCTTCAATCTTTCCCAGCATCAGGGTCTTCACCAGTGACTCAGTACTTTGCATTGGGTGGCCAAAGTACTGGAGCTTCAGCTTCAGCATCAGTCCTTCCTATGAATATTTAGGACTGATTTCCTTTAGGATTGACTGGTGTCATCTCCTTGCAGTTCAAGGGACTCTCAAGACTCTTCTCCAGCACCACAGTCCAAAAGCATCATTACTTTGGCTCTCGGCTATCTTTATAGTCCAACTTTCACATCCATACATGACTACTGGAAAAACCATAGATTTGATTAGATGGGCCTTCGTTGGCAAAGTAATGTCTCTGCTTTTTAGTATGCTGTCTAGGTTGGTCATAGCTTTCCTTCCAAGGAGTAAGTGTCTTTTAATTTCATTGCTGCAGTCACCATGTACAGTGATTTTGGAGCCCAAGAAAATAAAGTCTGTCACTGTTTTCATTGTTTCCCATCTATTTTCCATGAAGTGATGGGATTGGATGCCAAGATCTTAGTGTTATGAATGTTGAGTTTTAAGCCAGCTTTTTCACTCTCCTCTTTCACTTTCATCAAGAGGTTCTTTAGTTTCTCTTTGCTTTCTGCCATAAGCGTGGTATCATCTGCATATTTGAGGTTACTGATATTTCTTCTGGCAATCTTGATTCCAGCTTGTGCTTCATCCATTCCAGCATTTCTCATGATGTTCTCTGCATATAAGTTAAATAAGCAGGGTAACAACATACAGCATTGATGCACTCCTTTCCCAATTTGGAGCCAGTTCGTGTTGCATGTCCGGTTCTAACTGCTGTTTCTTGACCTGCGTACAGATTTCACATGAGGCAGGTAAGGTGGTCAGATATTCCCAGGACTTTAAGAATTTTCCACAGATGTTGTGACCTACACAGTAAAGGCTTTGGCATATAAAGCAGAAATAGTTGTTTTTCTGGAATTCTCTTGCATTTTTTATAATCCACCAGTTAGTGGCAATTTGATCCTTGGTTTCTCTGTCTTTTCTAAATCCAGCTTGAACATCTGGAAGTTCATGGTTCATGTACTGCTGAAGCCTGGCTTGGAGAATTTTGAGCATTATTTTGCTAGCATGTGAGATGAGAGCAATTGTGCTCTATACACGTACACAGTGTATAGTACACATATACAGTCAGCAGAGACAAGACCAGGAACTGACTGTGGCTCAAATCATGAACTCCTTACTGCCAAAATCAGACATAAATTGAGGAAAGTAGGGAAAACCACTAGACCTTTCAGGCATGTATGACCTAAATAAATCCCTTATGATTATACCATGGAAGTGACTAATATATTCAAGGGATTAGATCTGATAGACGGAGGTTGTGGCATTATACAGGAGACAGTGATCAAGATCATCCCTAAGAAAAAGAAATGCAAAAAAGCAAAATGATTGTTTGAGGAGGCCTTGTAGATAGCTGAGAGAAGAAGAGAGGCTAAAGGCAAAGGACAAACAGAAAGATATACCCATCTGAATGCAGAGTTCCAAAGAATAACAAGGAGAGATAAGAAAGCATTCCTCAGTGATCAATGCAAAGAAATGGAGGAAGCCAATAGAATGGGAAAGACTAGAGATCTCTTAGCGATAGCAAGGGAACATTTCATGCAAAGATGGGCACAATAAAGGAAAGAAATGGTATGGACCTAACAGAAGCAGAAGATATTAAGAAGAGCTGGCAAGAATACACAGAACAACTGTACAAAAAAGATCTTCATGACTCAGATAACAACAATGGTGTAGTCACTCACCTAGAGCCAAACATCCTGGAATGCAAAGTCAAGTGGACCTTAGGAAGCATCACTATGAACAAAGCTAGTGAAGGTGATGGAATTCCAATTGAACTATTTCAAATTCTAAAAGATGATGCTGTGTAAGTGCTGCACTCAATATGTCAGCAAATTTGGAAAACTCAGCAGTGGCCACAGGACTGAAAAAGGTCAGTTTTCATCCCAGTCCCAAAGAAGGACAATGCCAAAGAATGATCAAACTACTGTACAATTGCACTCATCTCAAACATTAGCAAAGTAAAGCTCAAAATTTTACTGGTCGCTTCATGATTAACTTCATGATTATTCAGCTTCATACACATTTGGTTTCTCAAGAGTTGACAGTTTTTTTTTGTTTTTGTTTTTTTTCCCCAAGCATCAATTCATATATTCATCAATGTATATTTATTGATCATCTGGTACTTTCCCAGACAGAGTTTTGGGTTCTAAAGATAAGAGAATGAGCAATGCAGTTTCTATTAGGGCAACTCGTACATTCTAATAAAGGGGGCAATTTGGAGACACAAACAAAAATATGTATTTTCAGTTTCTACTATATTCTTTAAAAAAATAAACTGGGGTGAAAATAAGAGATGAAAGCAGTTATTGTTTAATGAAGGTTGGTCAGGAGAGATTTCTTTCATAAGGCAATATCTGAGTATAGACTAGAAAGTAACACTATGTTATTTAACTATGAAAGATGCTACCAGGATAGCACTGGTTTCCTTCTAACTACCTGGTATGTATCAGTGCAAAATGGAGATGATCTGGAATTAGGTCTATTGTGCTGTTTCTTATTCTTCTTAGCAAAATTTTAATAGAAGATCTCTTTGAAGGATCTAATGAAATCTATAGATGTCCAGGCACTGCAGATGTAACAAAAATTTACAATTTCAAGGGATATCATTAACATATTCTTTAGGATATAAGAATCTTCTTCACAATCTGTGGTTCAAGTCGTCATGGGCTGATATCATCTAACACATGCAACAAATACTGAGCACTTAAATTTAGCCAGAGAATCTGCTAGATACTACACATTTGGGCAAAAAAGGTATTTGGGAACTGATATTTCCTCAGGTGAGGTGAGGCAGAAGATTAAATCAGTCATTTTTCCCAATATAGCAAATAAGTATGAAGGCGAGAGTAAAGGATTCTGCATTATTTGATAAATATTATCTGATACATCCAGTTCCGCTTCACTATGCTTTTGAAGGTCTGGGCTTTGGGTTTTGACCTAGACCATGGTATATTATGACATTTTTATTATAGGAAGATCACTTTTATTCACAATTGTAGAAAATGCTCTTATAAATAGTAAAATGATGAAAACTAAGCATTCAGAAATATTTTCAAAAGTCTCAGGACTTCAACTGGATTACATTCAGAACCAGCATGTTATTTTCAAGTAATGACTTGTCACAAAATGCTTACATAACATGTAAGGAAAAAATTAATTCTAGTCTTAAATTTTCACAAAATGTAAAGGCAGAAGTTATAACACAGGAAATATATTTCACCGAGAACTTCCAGATGTTCAAGCTGGACTTAGAAAAGGCAGAGGAACCAGAGATCAAATGGCCAACATCTGTTGGATCATAGAAAAAGCAAGACAGTTCCAGAAAAACATCTGTTTTATTGGCTACACCAGTCTTTGTGTGGATCACAACAAACTGTAGAAAACTTTTAAAGACATGGAAATACCAGACCACCTTACCTGCCTCCTGAGAAATCTGTATGCAGGTCAAGAAGCAACAATGAGAACCGGACATGGAACAAAGTACTGGTTCCAAATTGGGGAAGGAGTATGTCAAGGCAATATATTGTCACCCTGCCTTCTTAATGTATACGCAGAATACATCATGCAAAATGCTGGATTGAATGAAGCACAAGCTGGAATCAAGATTGCTGGGAGAAATATCAGTAACCTCAGATATGCAGATGATGCCAGCCTTATGGCAGAAAGTGAAGAGGAACTAAAAAGCCTCTTGATGAGAGTGAAAGAGGAGAGTAAAAAAGCTGGCTTAAAACTCAATATTCAAAAAACTAAGATTATGGCATCCAGTCCCATCAGTTCAGTTCAGTCGCTCTTTGTGACCCCATGAATCGCAACACGCCAGGCCTCCCTGTCCATCAACAACTCCCAGAGTTTACTCAAACTTATGCCTATCGAGTCAGTGATGCCATCCAGCCATCTCATCCTCTGTCGTCCCTTTCTTCTTCTGCCCCCAATCCCTCCCAGCATCAGGGTCTTTTCCAATGAGTCAACTCTTCTCATGAAGAGGCGAAAGTACTGGAGTTTCAGCTTCAGCATCAGTCCTTCCAATGAACACCCAGGACTTATCTCCTTTAGGATGGACTGGTTGGATCTTCTTGCAATCCGAGGAACTCTCAAGAGTCTTCTCCAACACCACAGTTCAAAAGCATCAATTTTTCAGCACTCAGCTTTCTTCACAGCCCAACTCTGACATCCATACATGACCACTGGAAAAACCATGGCCTTGACCAGATGGACATTTGTTGGCAAAGTAATGTCTCTGCTTTTTAATATGCTATCTAGGTTGGTCATAAGTTACTTCTCAAGGAGTAAGCATCTTTTAATTTCATGGCTGCATTCACCATCTGCAGTGATTTTGAAGCCAAAAAAAAAAATGAAGTCTGACACTGTTTCCACTGTCTCCCCATCCATTTCCCATGAGGTGATGGGACCAGATGCCATGATCTTAGTTTTCTGAATGTTGAGCTTTAAGCCAACTTTTTCACTCCTCTTTCACTTTCATCAAGAGGCTTTTTAGTTTCTCTTCACTTTCTGCCATAAGGGTGGTGTCATCTGCATATCTGAAGTTATTGATATTTCTCCCAGAAATCTTGATTCCAGCTTGTGCTTCTTCCAGCCCAGTATTTCTCATGATGTACTCTGCATAGAAGTTAAATAAGCAGGGTGACAATATACAGCCTTGACATACTCCTTTTCCTATTTGGAACCAGTCTGTTGTTCCATGTTCAGTACAGCTGTTCAAGCTGGTTTTAGAAAAGGCAGAGGAACCAGAGGTCAAATTGCCAATATCCACTGGATCATTGAAAAGGCAAAAGAGTTCCAGAAAAGCATCTATTTCTGCTTTATTGACTACGCCAAAGCCTTCGAATTTGTGGATCACAATAAACTGCAGAAAAATCTGAAAGAGATGGGAATACCAGACCACCAGTCCCATCACTTCATGGCAAATAGAGGAGAAACAATGGAAACAGCCAAGAAACTTTATTTTCTTGGGCTCCAAAATCACTGCAGATGGTGACTGTAACCATGAAATTAAAAGACACTTCCTCCTTGGAAGAAAAGCTATGACCAACCTAGACAGCATACTAAAAAGCAGCAATGTTACTTTGCTGACAAAGTCCATTTAGTCAAAGCTATGGTTTTTCCAGTAGTCATGTATGGATGTGAGAGTTGGATTATAAAGAAGCTGAGTACTTAAGGATTGATGCTTTTGAACTGTGGTGCTGGAAAAGACTCTTGAGAATCCCTTGGACTGCAAGGAGATGAAACCAGTCAATCCTAAAGGAAATCTGTCCTGAATACTCATTGGAAGGACTGGTGCTGAAGCTCTAAAACTTTGGCCACCCAATGCAAAGAACTGAGTCACTGGAAGAGACTCTGATGCTGGGAAAGATTGAAGGAGGGAAGAGAAGGGGACAACAGAAGATGAGATGGTCGGATGGCATCACTGACTTGCTGGACAGGAACTTGACCAAGCTCCTGGGGTTGGTAATGGACAGTGAAGCCTGGTGTGCTGCAGTCCATGGGGTCGCAAAGAGTCAGACATGACTAAGCAACTGACCTGAACTGAACTGAATATATTTCACACAACTGCACCAATAGTTTGCTCTATATTGGTTTCCTACTAGCTGCATATGTTTGTTGTGATTATCAAATGAAAAAATACAGGAGACATTCCTGGAAACTGTCTTGAGAAGGTTTATTGTTATGACTCATGCTCAAAAGGAAACTGATTGCTGAAATTTGGGGGCTAATTATGTTAAAAATTACTTAATCAGAGATCCTTAATCATGAGGATCAATGTCCTGGCATTTGTTTTATGGAATCATCTTTTGAAATTCCTGCTACTAGTCACCTCCCATTTACCCTTCAAGATCACTGAGAATAAGGCCTACCCCTAGCACTCTCTCCCAAAAGGAACAACTGCTTGTAGCTAATGACAGTTATTTCTTCTGTATGTGCAATAAATATGCTTAAGATGCATTAATGGCAACAACACTGGTAATGGTGAACACTCATTTAGCATTTATAATATGTCAGACACTGTTCTAAGGACTTGACCAATCTTAATCCAACTACCTCATAATATAAATGGAGGTACAATAAATCTCTGGAGAGCTGAGAGCAGTCTGTCAGAATTCACTACAACTTCCACTGCTTAACAATTTTGTTAAAATAAGTGTATTTTAATAGGAGAATTTTGTGATTATTTGATGCTTTGTTCTGAAAACAGACGTATCTGATTTGTCTTCTAGCCTATTTGTAGGATCATATCTTTTCATCTCAGAAAAAGGCTATAGGAATATATGATGGTAAGACCAAGGCTTTTCACAAAAAGTGACATTGGATCCACTCACATACTCCAAGTTTAAGAGTTCTACACAACAGTGTATCAAAGAGATGATGTTTTCCTAGAAGATTCTGAATAACTTTTTCATCAATTTTTTTTAAGTAGAAATGCTTTCCTATGGCTAGCCAGAGTAAGATAGCTACAATATATACAAAGTCATTGGATGTAGCACACTTAGACTGCATTCAGCACTACATGTCTAGGAGAAAAAATTACAAGCAATGCATACGGTCTGGATTCTATGTGCACTTTGGATTGCTCACAATGAAAAGTTGACAGAACAGGCAGGCTGCTTAATTATTACCAGAAGTTCATTTTTAGTTGAGTTAAAATTATCAGATGTTAGGAATTACAGGATTATGCTTCTTCAATTTTTTCATGGCAGCTCAAATTAAGAATTGCTTACTAAGGTTCTAGACAAACAATTCTCTTCATGATAATGACTCTTATGGCATAAAATTGATGTAGTATGAACAACCTTAGTCTATTTTCTAAAAACTTTTTTATGGTCAACTGAATATTTTATTGAAGTATAGTTGATTTACAATATTGTCTTAATTTCTGCCATACAGCAAAGTGATTTGGTTATATGTATATGTATATAAATATATATATATATATATATATATATATATATATATATATATATATATATATGCATGCATGCATGCTAAGTCACTTCAGTCATGTCTGATTCTTTGTGACCCTATGGACTGTAGCATGGAAGGCTCCTCTGTCCATGGGATTCTCCAGGCAAGAAGACTGGAGTGGGTTGCCATGCCCACCTCCAGGGGATCTTCCCAACCCAGGGGTTGGACCCATGTCTCTTATGTCTCCTGCATTGGCAGGTGAGCTCTTTACCACCAGCACCACCTGGGAAGCCCTCTATATATGTGTATATATATATATTATATATGTAAGTATAGTATATATAATATATGTAATTATATTATGTAATGTATGTATATATATTATATATATATGTATATATATATACACATACACACACACATATATATATGTGTGTATATATATACACATATATATATAGTGAAAAGTAGTGCAAGTGTTAGTCACTCAGTCATGTCCAATCCTTTGCGACCCCATGAACTGTAGCCTACCAGGCTCCTCTGTCCATGGAATTCTCCAGGCAAGAATACTGGAATGAACTGCCATTCCCTTCTCCAGGGTACCTCCGACCCAGGGATCGGACCCAGGTCTCCTGCGTTGCAGGCTGATTCTTCACTATCTGAGCCACCAGGGAAGCCCATATATGTGTGTATATACATGTGTGTGTGTGTGTGTGTGTGTGTGTGTATCTCTCTCTCTATATATATATAGGGAATATATATGTGTGTGTGTGTGTTTATTCTTATCCATGATGGTTTAGCAGAAGATATTGAATACAGTCCCCTGTGCTATACAGTAGGATCTTGTTGTTTACCCATTTTATATATAATGGCTTACATCTGCTAACACCAAACTCCTACTCCATCCTTTCCCCTCACTCACCCTTGGCAATCACAAATCTCTTCTCTATGTCTGTGAGTCTGTTTCTGTTTCAGGGATGAGTTCATTTATGTCATATTTTAGATTTCACATATAAGTGATATCATATGGCATTTGTCTTTCTCTTTCTGACTTACTTCACTTTCACTTAGTATAATAATCTCTAAGTTCATCCGTGTTGCTGCAAATGACATTATGTCATTTTCTTCTATGGCTGAGTAGTATTTCATTATATACACATATCACATTTTCTTTATCCATTCAATAAACAACTATCAATGTCAATAGGTGTTTAGGTTATTTCCATGATTTGGCTATTGTGAACAGTGCTGCTATGAACATAGGGGTGCATGTATCTTTTTGAATTATAGTTTTGTTTTGATATATGCCCAGGAGTGGGATTGCTTAATCATACAGCAACTCTTTTTTGCTTTGGCCAGCTGAATTTTTAAATAAGTATTTTATAACTGTTTTAGATTTACAGAAAAAATATGACAGACTAGTACAGAGAGTTACCACATTCCCTGCAACAAATCCGCCCTATTATCAATATCATATATTAGTATGGTACACCTGTTACAATCATTGAACCAATACTGATATATTATAACTAACTAAAGTCCTCACTTTATATTTTCTTAGCTTTTGCCTACTGTCTTTTTCCATTCCAAGATCCCATCCAGGGTATCATATTATATTTAGCTATCATGTCTCCTCAGGTACTTTTTGTCTGTAACAGAATCTCAGATTTTCCTTATTTTGAATGAACTTGAGAGCTTTATGGAGTACCTGTCAGATATTTTGTAGAATATCCCTAAACTGGGATTTGTCTGATGGTTTTCTCATTATTAGATTAAGGTTATGGATTTGGGGGAGGAAGCTCACATAGGTAAAGTGCCATTCCCATCACACAGCAAGAGCACACACCATCAACACAACGTGTCAGTAATAATGCTAACCATGATCACCTGGTGAGGTAGTGCTGCTCAGCATTATTCACTATAAAGGTGTGCTTTTTTGACCCTTTTCATATTGACATCAGGAAATGACTATGCACAGCCCACACTAGAGGAATGGGGAGTTGGGTTCCACTTCCTTGAGGGTGGAGCATCTGTATAAGTTATTATTAGAGAAAATGCAAATATCTATCACTTAAGATGCACTATACTAAAAGTGAATATGAATTGTATTGAGTATTCAAAAGAAGTAGTTTAATTTGCTTGCCATACCTCAGTTTCTGAGATAAACAAAGGCAAAAATAGCTAATTGCTTAGGTAAACTTGGTTTATGGTCATCAGTACTTTCCTCACCCATTACTTGCTGCCTTATTTGACTGGGAATTTGACCACTATTTCATAGTTTTCTGATGAATTTAATCTTTAAAATGATCTAATATAAAATTCATATTTATAGTAAAACTAATAAATACATTATTATCTGAATTGTATCAGCATTGGTCACAGAACTATTGCATAACAGCACAGAATGTTACGAAGTGGAAGAGACCAACTTAAACCAATTCAAGTTTTAAAAAAAGTAGCCATGCATAGTGGAGGGAAGACTGGCTTTGGAGTCAGGCCCACTTATATTTGAAACATATCTCTGCCACTCATTAGATTATGCAACCTTGGGAAAGTTACTCCATGTTCCTGAGAGTCAGTTTTCACATCTGTAAAATGGTACCTAGCTCACAGGATGTTTTGAGGAACAGATGAGATAAAATATATACTGGGACAACCTAGAGGGAAAGGGTGAGGAGGGAGGTGTGAGGGAGGTTCAGGATGGGGGGGACAAATGTATACCTATGGCTGATTCATGTTGATGTATGGCAAAAACTATTACAATATTGTAAAGTAATTATCTTCCAATTAAAATAAAGAAATTAATTTAAAAATAAAATAAAAATAATAATTAAAAAAAAAAATCTGGTGCACAGCAATACATTTTCTTTGACTTACTCTTTTAACACATTTAGCAAGTTGAGTTCCATAATGGGAAATGACTAAACATATTTTGATGTGGCAAAACTGAAATTACACTAAACCCCAGAATTCTGATTTGTTATTTCAGTGTCCATATCCCTGGAGTTCTACAGTGTTGGCCCATAATTATTTCCTTTCTTTTAGAAGTATATATTTTTCAAGTTATAGAATCATTCCCAATCAGTGATTCTTAAGCTTCAGGGTATAATAAAACCATCTGAGAACTTGTTAAAGGCAAATCTCTAAATGGTACTCCCAGAGACCAGTTGGGCAGAACTGAGGATGGGGCCCAGAATTGAAATATTTAACAAATATTTTATATGATTTCCATGCAGATGGTCCCCAGACACTCTTTTAGGAATCCGCCTAATCTCTGACGCTGGAGTTTTTTAATTTGAGTTGAGGTTGCTACAATGGCAATAAACTAGATAAAGCAATAGTAAACACCAGATCTTTGAGTAGCCTGAGAAGGAAGCGCCTACCACAGATTAAACAAGCTTGGCAAGCAAAACTTGTGGCAATTTTTTCAAGTTAATTTTTAAAAATTTAGACATAGCTGATGTACAATATTACATAAGTTACAGGTGTACAACATAGTGATTCACAATTTTTAAAGGTTTTTGGGCTTCCCTGGTGGCTCAGAGGGTAAAGCGTCTGTCTGCAATTCAGGAGACCTGGATCTCAGCCATTAGTAATCCAGCCAAAATCGCATTGTTATAGTTTTCCATTGACCGTAATCACAGGGCATGATGATATTAAGAGATATTAAGGGATCTCCTTTATTCCATTCATACATACTATTTCTTATTTCCATTATGGAATAACAATTCACTTTCTCCTTGATGGCCAGGATCAGTTAAAATCAGTTTACTAGGGCTATGTGATGGCTAATTTTATATGTCAACTTGATTGGGCCATGGGATGCCCAGATATATGGTCCAATGTTATTCTATGTCAGTGAGAGTGTTTTGGGATAAGATTAACACTTGCATCTGTAGATTGAATAAAGTGATTTCCATCCCCAATATGAGTGGGCCTCACACTATTTAGCTGAAGTCCTAAATAGAAAAATAAGTCTTATGCTTCTCTGAGTAAAAAAAAATTCTTCCTGGCTGACTGGCTTCAAATTGGGACACTGGCTTTTTATCAGCCTTCAGAGTCAAATTGAAATATTGGCTCTTCCTGAGACTCAGGCCTGTGGAAGTGGAGACCAGAACTCCACTTTTAGCTTTCCTTGTTTTCAGGCCTTCAGAGTGGAACTAGAACTAAACTGTCAGATCTCCCACCTCTCCAGTTTGTTTTTTCTTTCACCAAATATTGAGACTTATTCCATATAATAAATCATAGTTGTTAGGATAAAAATATATTAGATACAAAACCTTATTTATTGATAAATATATATATTTATTATAAGGACTATGATATGTAACTCTGAAATTTATTTGTTTATTTATTATAAAGACTGTGATTTATCATTGGGTTCTCTGGAGAAGCAGAACCAATAGGATGTATACATTTACTGGTTCTGTTCCTCTGGAGAAGCCTAATACAAAGGCACTATGTGGTCAGCAAACATTTACACTATAAATAACTGGCAGGGATATGCCTAGGACTGAATTACTGTCCTTGGGAAACTGAAAACTAACTCTGACCATGATATGCATGATGACTCCTCTCGTTGTATGGCCCTTCCACCAATGCAGGCACCATACCTTGAAAGGTTTTCAAGTTATAAACAATAGCTTTAGAAGGATATAAGACCCAGGTGGCTCAAGTGATAAAGAATCTGTAGGCCAATACAGGAGATTCAAGAGACACGGGTTCGACCCGTGGGTCAGGAAGATTCCCTAGAGGAGGAAATGGCAAGCCACTCCAGTATTCTTGCCTGGGAAATCCCATGGACAGAGGAGCCTGGTGGGCTACAGTCCATGGGGTTGCAAGGAGTTGGACATGACTGAGCACACATAAGTACTCAAAATATACAAAGAGAGTCTTGACTGAAAGTAAAGGATGAAAATTAAGCAGAAGTGTACTTTGTTTGTGACTTAAAATACTGAGCTATACAGACTTGTGGGAAGAAGAAAGGAAAGAAAGAAACTGAAGATAGGAAATTGGGATTTTAAACATCTGCAACTCGGATGAATTAAAAAAAATAGCAAATAAAACATTACAGACAAGCACATGATACTTGTTATTAAAGGGTATGGTTGAAAGGAGCCTTCTTAGGCAGAAAGTGAAGTGAAGTCGCTCAGTCATGTCTGTCTCTTTGCGACCCCATGTCTCCTCCATCCATGGAATTTTCCAGGCAAGAGTACTGGAGTGGGTTGCCATTTCCTTCTCCAGAGTGACCAGACATTTTTCTGTAACCAGGAAAGCCTTAGAGAAGACATTGAAAGAAGGAAATTTTAATGGTATCTCAAAACTTGAGCAGTTTCATGTAGTCCTTGTGCTGAATTATATAAATAAGCACAAAAATCAATTATTAACATGTAACATATCCCCTCATTTGTCAGTTTTCAAAAAACCAGAAAATACTACACCCTCATATGAAAATTAAAATGAGAAATATAAAACAAGTAGGTTAAGGCATTATACAATGTTGCAAGACAGACTATTTCTGTACCCTAGACATTTCCTGTTCATATCAAGAAGATGGGCTACATGTTTATTTTATTTTATTTTATTTTTTACATTCCATAGCTGTTTTCAAAGGATTAACCAAATTCCTCTTTTTTAATGTCTTTATTCAAAACCTCAGGCTGGAGAGAGATGGGATTTGGTCACACCCAGTGGAAAGTCAATAGGAATTTGTTGTTTATTTTGTTTCAACTTGGGTGACTTCTGGCATTGAAGTAATCAAGCAGCAATGCGTGGTTATATCATTATTTTTTTCCCATAAAAATAGGGAGCATTATCGTCCCCCACGTTTTTCTTCATTAGTGTGTGTTTGTCCAAAGTAATTTAGTAAAATTTATTTTAGGGGGAAATGGTAAATCTATAATTCAGTGTGACAGGATCTAGCAAATCACCCCATGAATGAAGATAAAAAGAAAAGACAGCCTCAAATTAGACCTTCTTGAATCAGTAAATCTGGCTCTACATTTTCATTTACTAAGGTGTTAATTTTTAATTTCCATTGCATTTTAGCTATAATGGCTGGCTTAAATCTTAGTTTTGGTCAAAGTTTTCAGTTCTTTCTGTAAAATGGTGGCAAGATATATGCAAATATTCCTTGAAATATAATGTAAATATATAAGTTGCAATATAGATTATTATCAATAGGCATTCCATAGATTTTCATTTTTATTTGCTCTTCAGTGTTATCTAGCATACTCCTGTTTATTGAACCAGCTTGTAACCATTAAAAAAAAGGGTATTTCTCTTAAAAATATAGTTCTCTGAGGCACTCAGAAGAAGTAAAAAGAAGCACTATGAGAAAAATTGGCAATTACTTTTTTCCAGGCAAGTGAAACATACAACATTCTGAGGTCTTAAAGTCTGAGTCACTGTATATAACTAAATCAAGCAAGCATGACCCTAAGACCTCTAGGCTCTTGATTGAAGAGTTTAGGGCAATTATCTTTAGACATTACCACATATTTTGGTCTATATAAGTAAAAGTTTCCATTTCACTAGGATCTCTAGAAATGACCACAGTACTCTTAATTTTGAGGTCCCAGAGGACAGAGATCTTATTTTAACTTCTTTTTTTTATTTTGTTATTTTATTAATTTATTTATATTCATTGGAGGCTAATTACTTTACAATATTGTAGTGGTTTTTGACATACATTGATATGAATCAGCCATGGATTTATATGTATTTCCCATCCTGAATCCCCCTCCCACCTCCCTCCCCATCCCATCCTTTTTCAAATCCTTCCTCACTTCACCATGGTATATACTTAACATTGCTTTTTATTGGACAAATTGGCAATTAAAATATTACTTAAAAAAAATAAAATGTTACTTGACATTAAACACATATGTGATTAAAGAGATGCAGTAATTAAGGATAATTGAAAGTAATTGAAAGTAAGAATAGGGAAATACTAAAAAATACTAAAAAAAAAAAATCAGAACTGTACTGACACTTTCCATTGCTACAACAGCTCAGTTGAAAATCTTTCTTTTGTTGGAAAATAATAAACCCTTGTTTTCTACTTCTATGGCTCTGGAGTTATAAAAGCTTTTGTACCCAAATCAGCTGGTAATAGCCAGCTTCTGCTCCTTGAGACAACAGTATATTTACTTCCAGTTTTGTCTTTTTTATTTCAGGCTTTCCTCTCCAGAGCAACTATGCTATTATTTTTAAAATTAATTTATTTAATTTGAAGCTAATTACTTTAAAATATTGTAGTGGTTTTTGCCATACATTGACATGAATCAGCCATGGGTGCACGTGTGTCCCCCATCCTAAACGCCCCACCCACCTCCCTCTCAATCCCATCCCTCAGGGTTGTCCCAGTACACCAGCCCTGAGCACCTTGTTCTCATGCATGGAATCTGGACTGGTGATCTATTTCACATATGATAATATACATGTTTCAATGATATTCTCTCAAATCATCCCACCCTTACCTTCCCCCACAGAGTCCAAAAGTCTGTTCTTTACAACTGTGTCTCTTTTGCTGTCTTGTGTATAGGGTCATCATTACCATCTTTCTAAATTTCATATATCTGCATTAATATTCTATATTGGTGTTTTTCTTTCTGGCTTACTTCACTCTGTATAATAGGCTCCAGTTTCATTCACCTCATTAAAACTGATTCAAACGCATTCTTTTTAATAGCTGAGTAATATCCCATTGGGTATATGTACCACAGCTTTCTTATCCATTCATCTGCCAATGGACATCTAGGTTAATTCCATGTCCTGGTTATTATAAACAGTGCTGCAATGAACATTTGGGTACATGTGTATCTTTCAATTCTGGTTTCCTTGGTGTATATGCCCAGCACTGGGATCGCTGGGTTGTATGGTGGTTCTATTTCCAGTTTTTAAAGGAATCTCCACACTGTTCTCCATAGTGGCTGTACTAGTTTGCATTCCCACCAACAGTGTAAGAGGGTTCCCTTTTCTCCACACCCTCTCCAGCATTTATTGCTTGTAGACTTTTGGATAGCAGCCATTCGGACTGGCATGTAATGGTACCACATTGTGGTTTTGATTTTTATTTCTCTGATACTGAGTGATGTTGAGCATCTTTTCATGTGTTTGTTAGCCATCTGTATGTCTTCTCTGGAGAAATGTCTGTTTAGTTCTTTGGCCCATTTTTTGATTGGATTGTTTATTTTTCTGGAATTGAGCTGTAGGAGTTGCTTGTGTATTTTTGAGATTAATTCTTTGTCAGTTGCTTTGTTTGGTAGTATTTTCTCCCATTCTGAAGGCTGTCTTTTCACCTCGCTTATAGTTTCCTTTGTTGTGCAAAAGCTTTTAAGTTTCATTAGGTCCCATTTGCTTATTTTTGCTTTTATTTCCATTACTCTGGGTGGTGGGTCATAGAGGATCCTGCTGTGATTTATGTCAGAGAGTTTTGCCTATGTTTTCCTCTAGGAGCTTTATAGTTTCTGGTCTTACATTTAGATCTTTAATCCGTTTTGAGTTTATTTTGGTGTATCATATTAGAAAGTGTTCTAGTTTCATTCTTTTACAAGTGGTTGACCAGTTTTCCCAGCACCACTTGTTAAAGAGATTGTCTTTTCTCCATTGTATATTCTTGCTTCGTTTGTCAAAGATAAGTTGTCCATAGGTGCATGGATTTATCTCTGGGCTTTCTCTTTTGTTCCATTGATCTATATTTCTGTCTTTGTGCCAGTACCATACTGTCTTGATGACTGTGACTTTGTAGTATACTCTGAAGTCAAGTAGGTTGATTCCTCCAGTTCCAGTTTTCTTTCTCAAGATTTCTTTGACTATTGGGGGTTTTTTGTATTTCCATGCAAATTGTGAAATTATTTGTCCTAGTTCTGTGAAAAATACCGTTGGTAACTTGGTAGGAATTGCATTGAATCTATAGATTGCTTTGGGTAGTATAGTCATTTTCACTATATTGATTCTTCCGATCCATGAACATGGTATATTTCTCCATCTATTTGTGTCAGCTTTGATTTCTTTTATCAGTGTTTTATAGTTTTCTATTTATAAGTCTTTTGTTTCTTTAGGTAGATTTATTCCTAAGTATTTTATTCTTTTTGTTGCAATGGTGAATTGAATTGTTTCCTTAATTTCTCTTTCTGTTTTCTCATTGTTAGTGTATAGGAATGCAAGGGATTTCTGTGTATTAATTTTATATCCTGTAACTTTACTATATTCATTGATTAGCTCTGGTAATTTTCTAGTGGTGTCTTTAGGGTTTTCTATGTAGAGGATCATGTCATCTGCAAACAGTGAGAGTTTTACTTCTTCTTTTCCAATCTGGATTCCCTTTATTTCTTTTTTCTTTTCTGATTGCTGTAACTAAAAGTTCCAAAACTATGCTGAATAGTAATGGTGAGAATGGGCACCCTTGTCTTGTTTCTGACTTTAGGGGAAACGCTTTCAATTTTTTACCATTGCGGATAATGTTTTCTGTGGTTTTATCAAATATGCCTTTTGTGACATTGAAGTATGTTCCTTCTATGCCTGCTTTCTGGAGAGTTTTTATCACGACTGGATGTTGAATTTTGTCAAAGTCTTTTTCTGCATCTATTGAGATAATCATATGGTTTTTTATCTTTCAATTTGTCAATGTGTTGTATCACATTGATTGATTTGCGAATATTGAAGAATCCTTGCATTCCTGGGATAAAGCCCACTTGGTCATGATGTATGATTTTTTTAATATATTGTTGGATTCTGTTTGCTAGAATTTTGTTGAGGATTTTTGCATCTATGTTCATCAGTGATACTGGCCTGTATTTTTCTTTTTTTGTGGCATCTTTTTCTGGTTTTGGCATTAGGGTGATGGTGGCCTCATAGAATGTGTTTGGCAGTTTACCTTCCTCTGCAATTTTATGGAAGTGTTTGAGTAGGACATGTGTTACCTTTTCTCTAAATTTTTGGTAGAATTCACCAGTGAAGCCATCTGGTCCTGGGCTTTTGTTTGTTGGAAGATTTCTGATTACAGTTTTGATTTCCTTGCTTATGATGGGTCTGTTAAGATTTTCTATTTCTTCCTGGTTCAGTTTTGGAAAGTTATACTTTTCTAAGAATTTGTCCATTGGAACAATTACACTCTTTATCCAACACTGTCCTTATCTAATACCAGAAAATCCAAAGGCAGAAAAATCATATTGTTGTATTTATTTATCAGAAATGAACTTTTCTCTTTTCAAATCAGATCCTTAGATAGTAAGGACATAAAAGGAGTCCAAATTAGAGAGGAAGAAAACTATTTGCAGATGATATGATACTATGTAAAGGCAATCCTAAAGACACCACCAGAAAATTATTAGAGCTCATTAATGACTTTGGTAAAGTTGCAGGATGGCAAATTGATACACAGAAATCTGTTTCATTTCTGTACACTAACAATAAAACATCAGAAAGAGAATTTAAGGAGACATTTCCCATTTATCATCAAATCAAAAAGAGTAAAATATGTAGGAATAAAGAGGCAAAGGACTTGTACTTTGAAAACTGTAAGATGTTGATGAAAGAAACTGAAGACACAAGTAGATGGAAAGATGCACCATGTTCTTGGTTTGGAAAAATCATAATACTGTTAAAATGATCATATGGCCCAAGGCAATCTATAGATTCAATGCAGTCCCTATCAAATTACCAAGAACATTTTTCACAGAGCTATAAAATTTTTAAATTTATATGTAAACACAAGAAACACTGCAACAGACAAAACAGTCTCAAGAAAGAAGAATGGAACTAGAGGAATTATCTTCCTTGACTTCAGACTGTACAACAAAGCTACAGTAATCCAAACAACATCATACTGGCACAAAAACAGATGCATATAGATCTGTAGAAGAGTCATTTTCTGCTGCTTTAGACAGTAGTACATTTACTTCCAGTTTCTCCTTTTTCATTTCAAACTTTCAGATATAAACTCATGCACTTATTGTTAATTAACCTGTGACAAAGGAGACAACAATATACAATGAAGGAGAAATTGTCTCTTCAATAAGTACTGCTGGGAAAATGGGACAGCTTTATGCAAAACAGGGCTTCCCAGGTGGCACTAGTAGTAAAGAACCTGCCTGTCAATGCAGGAGACATAAGAGATGTGGGGTTCAATGCCTGAGTCGGGAAGATTCCCTGGAGAAGGGCATGGCAACTCACTGCAATATTCTTGCCTTGAGAGTCCCATGGACGGTGGAGCCTGGCAGGGTGAAGTCCATAGGGTTGCAAAGAGTCAGACACAACTGAAGCAACTTAGCACACCTACATAAAAGAATGAAATTAGAACAGTCTCTAACACCACAAATAAAAATAAACTCAAAATGGATTAAAGACCTAAATGTAAGACCAGATACTATAAAACTCCTACAGGAAAACATAGGCAGAACCCTCTGATATAAATTGCAGCAATATTTTTTTTAATCCATTTCCTAGAGTAATGGAAATTTTTTTTAAAAAAAATTAAAATTAAAAGCTTTTGCACAGTAAAGGAAACCATAAACAAAAAATAACTTACAGAATGAGAGAAAATATTTGCAAATGATGTGACCAATAAGGGCTTAATTTCTAAAATATACAAACAGCTCTAATAGCTCAATATCAAAAAAGCAAACAACCCAATCAAAAACTGGGCGTGAGACCTAAATAGACATTTCTTCAAAAACAAACAAACAAACATACAGATGGCCTTGAGACACACGAAAATGTGCTGAAAGTGAAAGTGAAGTCGCTCAGTCATGTCCGACTCTTTGCTACCCTGTGGACTGTAGCAGGCTCCTCCGTCCATGGGATTCTCCAGGCAAGAATACTGGAGTGTGTTGCCATTTCCTTCTCCAGGGGATCTTCCCGACCCAGGGATCAAACCCAGGTCTCCCACATTGCAGGCAGACTCTTTAACTTCTGAGCCACCAGGGAAGCCCTGAAAATGTGCTGAACATCACAAAATATTAGAGAAATGCAAATCAAAGCTACAGTGATGTATCACCTCACACTGGTCAGAATGGCCAGCATCAAAAAATCTACCAATAATAAATGCCGTAGAGGGTGTGGAGAAGAGCAAAACCCCCTACACTGCTGGTGGGGATGAAAACTGATGAAGCTACTATGGAGACCAGTATGGAGGTTCCTTAAAAAACTAAAAATAGAGTGACCACATGACTGCATAATCCCACTCCTGTGCATATATCCAGAAAAGATGAATTCAAAAAGATATATGCACCTCATTGTTCATAGGAGCACTATTTACAATAGCCAAGGCATGGAAGCAGCCTAAATGTCCATTGACAGGTGAATGGATAAAGAAGATATGATGTATATGTACACAATGGAATATGACTCATGCATAATAATGAAATAATATCATTTGCAGCAACATGAATGAGTCTAGAAATCATCATAGTAAGTGATATCATAGAAATACAAATATGTTATATCACTTATATATCAAGTCTTTAAAAAATGATACAAATGAACTTATTTATGAAACAGAAATCAACTCACAGATATAAAAAATAAACTTATCCTTACCAAATGGAAATGGAGGGTGGGTTTCTGATGAACAAATACAACTATATATTTTTAAAAAATAGATAAACAACAAAGACCTATTATTAAGCACATGGAACTATATTGAATATCTTGTAACAATCTATAATGGAAAATAATCTGTGTATACACACACAGAGACACACACACACATATGCATAGCTGAATCACTTTGCTATATACCTGAAACTATATTTTAAATCAACTATACTTCAATTAACAAGATAAGGATGATACATATTAACATTTAAATAGCATTTCAGGATTTTAAAAGTATGATACAATTAATCTTTCAAGACAATGTGATAAGAACCTTCCAACTCCCCTGGTATGTCCCTCTTAATACAGCAAAGATTACACCTACTGCTGCTGCTGCTAATTCACTTCAATCGTGTCTGACTCTGTGCGACCCCATAGACGGCAGCCCATCAAGCTCCCCCGTCCCTGGGATTCTCCAGGCAAGAACACTGGACTGGGTTGTCATTCCCTTCTCCAATGCATGAAAGTGAAAAGTGAAAGTGAAGCCGCTCAGTCATGTCCGACTCTTAGTGACCCCATGGGCTGCAGCCTACCAGGCTTCTCTGTCCATGGGATTTTCCAGGCAAGAGTACTGGAGTGGGGTGCCATTACCTTCTCCATATTTTAGCTAATGTTATTATTTATTTTAGACTTCTTGCTCTACAGTTTCTCAGTTCAGTCGCTCAGTCGTGTCTGACTCTTTGCGACCCCACGGGCTGCAGCACACCAGGCTTCCATGTCCATTACCAACTCCCAGAGCCTACTCAAACACATATCCATTGCTTCAGTGATGCCATTCAATCATCTCATCCCCTGTCACCCCCTTCTCCTCTCTCCTCAGTCTTTTCCAGCATCAGGGTGTTTTCCAATGAGTCAGTTCTTCGCATCAGGTGGCCAAAGTATTGGAGCTTCAGCTTCAGCATCAGTCCTTCCAAAGAATGTTCAGGATTGATTTCCTTTGGGATGGACTGGTTAGATCCCCTTGCTGTCCAAGGGATTCTCAAGAGTCTTCTCCAGCACCACAGCTTGAAAGCATCAATTCTTCAGCACTCAACTTTCTTTATAGACCAAATTTCACATCCATACATGACTACTGGAAAAATCATAGCCTTAACTAGAGGGACATTTGTTGGCAAAGTACTGTCTCTGATTTTTAATATGTTGTCTAGGTTGGTCATAGTTTTCTCCTAAGGAGCAAGCACCTTTTAATTTCACAGCTGCAGTCACCATCTGCAATGATTTTGGAGTCCAAAAAAGCAGTCTCTCATTGTTTCTATTATTTCCCCATCTATTTGTCATGAAGTGATGGTACTGGATGCCACGCTCTTAGTCTTTTGAATGCTGAGTTTTAAGCCAACTTTTTCACTCTCTTTCACTTTCATTTAGAAATTCTTTAGTTCTTCTTTGCTTTCTGCCTTAAGGGTGGTGTCATCTGTGTTTCTGAGTTTATTGATATTTCTCCCAGAAATCTTCATTCCAGCTTGTGCTTCATCCAGTCTGGCATTTCCCATGCTGTACTCTGCATATAAGTTAAATAAGCAGGGTGACAATATACAGCCTCGACATACTCCTTTCCCGATTTGGAACAAGTCCATTATTCCATGTTTAGTTCTAACTGTTGCTTCTTGACCTGCGTACAGATTTCTCAGGAGGCAAGTAAGGTGGTCTGGTATTCCCATCTCTTTCAGAATTTTCCACAGTTTGTTGTGATCCACACAGTCAAAGGCTTTGGTATAGTCAATAAAGCAGATCTTTTCTGGAACTCTCTTGCTTTTTCTATATTCCAGCAGATGTTGGCCATTTGATCTCTGGTTCCTCTGCCTTTTCTAAATCCAGATTGAGCATCTGGAAGTTCACGGTTCATGTACTGTTGAAACCTGGCTTGGAGAATTTTGAGCATTACTTTGCTAGCATGTGAGATGAGTGCAATTGTGCAGTAGTTTGAGCATTCTTTGGCATTGCCTCTATTTGGGATTGCAATGAAAACTGACCTTTTCCAGTCCTGTGACCAGTGCTCAGTTTTCCAGATTTGCTGGCATATTGAGTGCAGCACTTTCACACCATCATCTTTTAGGATTTGAAAGAGCTCAACTGGAATTCCATCACCTCCACTAGCTTTGTTTGTAGTGATGCTTCCTAAGGCCCACTTGACTTTGCATTCCAGGATGTCTGACTCTAGGTGAATGAGCACATCATCATGGTTATCTGGTTCATGAAGATCTTTTTTGTATAGTTCTTCTGTGTATTCTTGCCACCTTTTCTTAGTATCTTCTGCTTCTGTTAGGTGCATACCATTTCTGTCCTTTATTGTGCTCATCTTTGCATGAAATGCTCCATTGGTGTCTTTAATTTTCTCAAAGAGATCTCTAGTCTTTGCCATTCTATTGTTTTCCTCTATTTCTTTGCATTGATCAGCAAGGAAGGCTTTCTTATCTCTCCTTGCTATTCTTTGGAACTCTGCATTCAAATGGATGTATCTTTCCTTTTCTCCTTTGCCTTCAGTTTCTCTTTTCTCAGCTCTTAGTAAGGCCTCATCACACAACCATTTTGCCTTTTTGCATTTCTTTTTCTTGGCAATGGTCTTGATTACTGCCTCATGTACAATGTCACAAACCTCAATTTTTGGATGAACAATTTATATAGATTTGGATTTTAACAGTAAAACTGGTGACCCCAGTACTTTTGACACATTTTTCAGATAAGGCAGCTCTCTACTTAACAGAGTTGGCCTTTTATTTCCCTACATTAGAGACTAAATATTTTTGAACTAACTTAAAATATTCTGGTAAAGCATCATCAACATCGTCCTCCTCATCATCCCTCACCTAGACTATAAAATGGTCTCCTAAATAAACCATCTCTCTGTTTCTACTTGTACCGTCCCTTAAACTGTTCTTCACACAACAACAAAAGTAAATGTTTTTTAAAAAACATTACTCAGATTACATGATTGTCCTGGTCAAAATGGCCAAATAGCTGTGCCCTATCTTTCTTTCCAACACTGTCTCCTAGTGCTCTGCTACTTGCTCGCTTTACTCTAGTTACAGTAGCCTTGACTAGGTCAAGCTCATTCTCACCTCCGTGATCATTGTACTTGTTCTTTCCTCTGCCTAAAGGCATTTTCACTGATTTTTGCTTGACTTGCTTGTTGACACAAATCCTATCTAAAATAATGTATTAATCCATGCTTATATCTATTAAAGTAAAAATGAAAATGTTAGTCTCTAAGTTGTGTCCAACTCTTTGTGACCCCATGGGCTGTAGCCTGCCAGGACCCTCTATCCATGGGATCTCCCAGGCAAGAATACTGGAGTGGGTAGCCATTCCCTTCTCCAGGGGATTTTCCCAACCCAGGGATTAAACCAGATATCTCCTGCACTGGCAGATTCTTCACCGTGTGAGCCACCACATCTATTAAAAAATCCACTTATTCTAGATTTTTTTCTTCACAGCATTATCATTACCTCACATTACATATTTATTATTTATCCAACAAAAATATAAGCTCCTTAGAGCACTGAACTTTTTTTTTCTTCACTCTATTGCTAGCACCTGGTAATGTGCCTAATGTATTAAAAAGCATTCAGTGAGAATTTACTGAGTAAATGAATTAATGACCAAAAGAATGAGTACTTAGTTTTGACTCATATTCTCAGTGATTTCAATATATACACGGATGATCCTTCTAATATCATGGCTTCCCTATTTCTTATCTTTCCTCCAATTAGCTTGTCTTGTAACCTAATTCAGCTGTCCTTTCCCATGGATATAACCCTAGATCTTGTCATTACCACTAACTACAATGCCTCCATGGGTTTCCCAGGTGTCACAGTAGTAAAGAATCTGCCTGCTAAGCAAGAGACCGGGTTAGAGCCCTGGGTCAGGAATATCACCTGGAGAAGAAAATGACAACCCACTCTAGTATTATTGCCTGGAAAATTCCATGGATAGAGGAGCCTGGTGAGTTACAGTTCAGGGGGTCACAAAAGAGTCAGACACAACTTGGCGACTAAACAACAGCAACAATGCCTCTGTAATCTCAAATCCACATATCCACATCTCTAACCACTATCTTCTATCTTTCCAACTTATTCCCACTAGCTCTTCAATAATAACAAGTATTGTATCTTTCTAGGGCCCAAAATGTATGTATCTTATTATCTCTTCAAAATCTCTCACCATCAAATCCTCATTTTCCTCCTCATCCCATTTAAATTCCATTTAAATACTAGTGCATTCCAAATCCATTGCTCATACTCTCAAATCCCTTGTTTCCTTCTCTCTCTACCATCATGTGGGGGAAAAAAACATAATTTTGTACCTACTCTGTGCTATACCAGCAATTGCAAATGGCTGGAGAAAATTACAACCATGACAGTTCATCTCATTTTCAATGTCGTGTATATATATATATATATATATATAGCCTCAAGTCAGCCATTAGAGCTGCTTTGCAATTTTACTACATTTTGCTGATCAGTTCACTCTTCCACCCTCCATGAAGATTAAATCACATTTTGTGCTTTCTCTTTTAAAACCTCTAATATCTCTTTTCCCATCCTTAACTCTCAGCTGATGGCCTTGTCTCTTATTTCTCTCTTTGGCTCATTCTCATCAGTACACAAAATTCTTCAATATCCAGTTGCAACCACATACTGCAGTATGGCCTTTAGCAAGTTATTTTACCGCTCTGTTCCTCTGTTTCCTTATTAATACACATCTCTGTGTGTATGTGTGTGTGTGGGGGGGGGGTGAATTAAATGAACCAGATATGTGAAGCATTTAGAACTACACTTGGGGCTGGGTAAGGGCTGTTTCAGTATTATTAATCTACCTATTACTATTTTTTAAAGTCCCATTTGATGTCACATTCCCCTTCATGCTCCCAAATGTTCCCTTTGTCTGCTCCTCCTCACAACAAATTCTTAATTTACCAATACTTGCTACCTTTACTTCCTCTCCTCCCATTTTCACTTTTTATGCTGATATAAAACTTACCAGAAACACTCTCTGACATAAATCACAGCAAGATCCTCTATGACCCACCTCCCAGATTATTGGAAATAAAAGCAAAAATAAACAAATGGGACCTAATGAAACTTAAAAGCTTTTGCACAACAAAGGAAACTATAAGCAAGGTGAAAAGACAGCCTTCAGAATGGGAGAAAAAAATAGCAAACGAAGCAACAGACAAAGGATTAATCTTAAAAATATACAAGCAACTCCTGAAGCTCAATTCCAGAAAAATAAATGACCCAATCAAAAATGTGGCCAAAGAACTAAACAGACATTTCCCCAAAGAAGACATACAGATGACTAACAAACACATGAAAAGGTGCTCAATATCACTCATTATCAGAGAAATGCAAATCAAAACCACAATGAGGTACCATTACACGCCAGTCAGAATGGCTGCCAACCAAAAGTCTACAAGCAATAAATGCTGGAGAGGGTGTGGAGAAAAGGGAACCCTCTTACACTGTTGGTGGGAATGAAAACTAGTACATCCACTATGGAGAAGAGTGTGGAGATTCCTTAAAAAACTGGAAATAGAACTGCCATATGACCCAGCAATCCCACTCCTGGGCATACACACCGAGGAAACCAGAACTGAAATAGACACGTGTACCCCAATGTTCAGCGCAGCACTATTTATAATAGCCAGGACATGGAAGCAACCTAGATGCCCATCAGCAGACGAATAGATAAGAAAGCTGTGGTACATATACACAATGGAATATTACTCAGCCATTAAAAAGAATTCATTTGAATCAGTTATAATGAGATGGATAAAACTGGAGCCCTTTATACAGAGTGAAGTAAGCCAGAAAGATAAAGACCAATACAGTATACTAACGCATATATATGAAATTTAGAAAGATGGTAATGATAACCCTATATTTAAGACAGAAAAAAAGACACAGATATATAGAACAAACTTTTGGACTCCATGGGAGAAGGCGAGGGTGGGATGATCTGAGAGAATAACATCAAAACATGTATATTATCAAGTGTGAAACCGATCGCCAGTCCAGGTTGGACGCATGAGACAAGTGCTCGGGGCTGGTGCACTGGAATGACCCAGAGAGATTGGATGGAGAGGGAGGTGGGTGGGGGGTTCAAGATGGGGAACACATGTAAATCCATGGCTGATTCATATCAATGTATAGCAAAAACCAGTACAATATTGTAAAGTAATTAGCCTCCAACTAATAAAAATAAATGGGAAAAAAAAAGACTTACCAGAAAATTCCAAGATTACTACAAAGAAGCCCTTTGTCTCTTCCACCCTTACCCAGATTCACCAGTTGCTACCATTTTTCCACATTTGCTTTATCATTCTTTTTCAACACACAATATATATGCACATGTGGCTTCCCAGGTGGCTCAGTGGTAAAGAATCCGCGTGCCAATGCAGGAGACCCAGGTTTGATCTCTGGGTCAGGAAGATTCCCTGGAGGAGGAAATGGTAACCCACTCCAGTATTCTTGCCTGGGAAATTCCATGGCCAGAGGAGACTGGCGAGCGATAGTCATGGGGTTGCAAAAGAGATGGACATGACTTAGTGGCTAAAAATAAGAATTTATATGCATATGCATAAATACATATTTTCCCCAAACAACTTCTTAAGAGTAAGTTATCAACACTATGTTCTTTTTCAGAAAAATTAAGTTTAACTTTATGAAACATTATATTCTAATGCAAATTTTGCCAATTGACTCACTAATATCTTTTATCGATTGTTTTTTCCAGTCAAGATCCAAATCTGGATCATGCATTGCATTTAGTTATGTCTTTTAATCTTCTTTAATCTTGAATAGTTCTTCAGTCTCATTTAATTTTTATTCACCTTCATATATTTAAAGAATATAGGCCAGCTATTTTATAAAATTTGCTTCGTTTCAGGTTTTTTGATGATCCCTTATGACAAAATCCATGTTATGCAATGTTGGCAATAATATTACTTTTTTTTTTAACCTTCATTTATTCTTTTGCTTATATTCTTCAACTGTTTTTTTTTTTAGTTTGTATTGAGATAAAGTTGATTTATAATGTTCTGCTAGTTTCAGCAAAGTGATTCAGTTATACATATGTATAAATGTATCTATTCTTTTTTAGACTCTTTTCCATTATAGGATATTACAAGATATTGAGTAGAGTTCCCTTTGCTGTAAAGTAGGCACTTATTAGCTATCTATTTTATATATAGCAGTGTGTATATTTTTATCCCAAGCTCTTAATTTATCCCTAATACTACCACTCTTGGCTAAGGTTGTGTCTGGCACATTTCTAATACATACCATTCCTTTTCGCTTCATAATCTGCTATTTGTAGTATTATTTGTCTTCTTGTTGTGATGGAAATGAGTTATGTGTGGCTTAATTTGTTCTGTTGATCTTTAGAGTTACTTTGGGCATGTGTGAATGCGTTTGAATTTATGCAGTTTACTATGAAGTCTCATTTTCTCTCTATTTCAATCAGGCTTTCACCATCCTATTCACCTATTTTAGGGTCACCAATGAGCAGTATTTTGACAAATACAATGGTTATTTCCTAGTTCTTATAATATTTGTCTTGTAATATCAGCCTGGCAGTATAGTTTGACACTCCCTTCTTATTGAACAGTTTTTTCATTTGGTTCTGAGCCTCCTCTCTTAATTCTTCTATTTTACCAAATTTTCCTTCTTTGTTCTCCTGATGTCCTGACTTATGCAGCCAAATGCTTATGATATATTTCCACTTGGTTGTCTTCTAAGCATCTCAGTATAACACCTTATTACATGACTGTCTCTCCCTCTTCCCTATCATAGTAAATTATATTCCATTTGTCCAATTTAAAAACAAACAATCTTGTAGTCGTTCCGACTCCTCTCTTTCCATCACATTTCATATTTAATCCATTAACAAATCCCACTGGCTCTATCTTCAAAATATATCAAGACTCTGACCACTTATTGCTCTCAATACCAACACCATGGACCAAACAATTAAGACCTAACAGTTCAATATCTTCAATAGCTCCGAAAACATTTTATGCTTTCATTCTTAGTCCTCATATACTATTTTCTTCACAGTGTAGTCAGAGTAATTATTTAAAATATCATAAATCATATCATGTCTCTTCACTTTTGAAATCTTCCAATGATTTCTTACCTCACTGTAAAAACCAAACTTCTTAATATGGCTTTAATAGCTTTATGAGTGAACCATACTATCTATAGCCCCAGAACTACCTGTGTGGACTAATTTCCTTCCACAGTGCTCTAAGCTTACCATACACCATCCACACTAGCCTCTTTGGTTTTGCTAGAATACCTACACTCTCTTGCTTCAGGGTGCCTACACTTAGTGTAACCCTGATATCTGATAAGAAAAAGAGTTTGGCAGAAACCACATAACAGCAAAATGTTGGAGGTCTATAGTATCAAGGCAAAATGAATAATCTGTCATTCAAGATAATGTCTATTTCACACAGAAAATAAATTTTGTGGTATCAAATAAGAAGACCTTTTAAACACTCAACATGTATTAACCAATTTAATTTTCACAATAAGCCTATGAACAATTAGTACAATGTTAGCACTGAGCCAACACCCAAGGGTCAAGAGTCATCAGTAGAAAGGATGGACTTCTGCTTTGGCAAAAACACTGCCTGTCTCCATGCCTTCTTATCACTTCCTCCCTCCCATCATGGAGAAACAGCACCTGACAAACAGTTGGATGCTGGAGAAACCATCATTACCTCATTGTAAAAAAACTACACTAAGGCATATCATAATCAAACTACTCAAAACCAGTGACAAAGAAAAAAATAATAATTAGCTGGGGAGGAGGGCACACATTATGTAGAGAGGATAAAAGATAAAAATTACAGCAGATTACTCATCAGCAACAATGAAAGTGAGATGATAGTGGAGCAATATGTTTAAAGTAATGAAAGAAAACAAACATTTTTCAACATAGAAGTCTATACCTGGGGGGGGGGGAATTAAAAATGTTTCTGGGTTTAGAAATTAACCTAGTTTGTATGCCTGTTTACCTATTTCTTACCATAGAATTATGTGGTAACCATGCATGAAATAAATGTGATTCCTTTTTCCAGCAGTCTTGTGCAAGAGAATTGAGAGTGTACAAGTGGGTTAAACTGAATTTCAGTACACAGATGGAAAAGAGAAAATGAGAGCTAAAAGTGTCATAAAAAAAAGTCATGAAAATATTGAACATTTGAAGGGGGACTTTCTTCTTTTCCATAACCATGTGATCTATTTCAATAATAATAAGATCCTTGACTCAAGTAAGCTATAAACAATGCTGTCACAGTACTTTACATACCGATGTTAAATGTTACACTGTGAAGTCATGATTGAGTGTGAGGTAAAGAAAGAGTCCAAACAAACTCTCAAACACAACTTGAAAACATGATCATTCAGTGTAGCAGGCCATTTTTGGTTGATTTCAATCACAGAGGAAGTTGGTATTGTCAAGTCTACCAGGCAAAGAAACAGCTTCATTCAGTGACGGGTTCTGTTGATGGTAACGAAAGCCATAGACAGTCATTGTCAGTGTACAGCATAGATAGTGCTGCCTGCTCATGGAGGTGTCTTTATTCCTTTCAACAACATCTATTATGCTTTTGTTGTGACCACTGTAGAAAAAAAAAATGATAAAATTGAGATAAGCCAATGGAGGAAGTAATTATGTGCAATCTCATAATTTGAGTTAATCACTGTATTCATTTGATATATTCCTTTGAGAAACTTTTCTACTATATAACACTTGTTAAATTCCAGGTGCTAATTAGATAGTTTAATCTTCAAAATAATACTAAAAGATAAGTACTATTATTAACCCCATTTTCAAATAATGACTATGAGGAAAAGAGAGGTCAAATGCCTGGTCAAAGTCAGACAGATAGCAAATACATACTGTTTTACATCCTGCTTTGTGTCAATATATTATGAAAAACTTTCAGTGATGTTTAATGTTCTTGCTTTGAAAACATTTCTCTATTAAAAAATTCTCAGAATGAACCCATCTGTAAAGTAGATTAAAACAAGAGTGATGTATTTGGACCGCTGCATAGGGGTCTAAAGGACCTGACAACCTGTCTTCACACCCTTTTTTGGAACCTTTTATATCACACTGAGTAATCACTAAGTCTTCAGAGAGCAGATTGAAAACACTTTCCTGCCACATTATATCTAGGGGCCACATAGTTTCTATTAAATAGATAGCCATTATTTATTTTACTTTTAAACACCATATTACTGGACATTCAGAATGCTTTGAGCACAATAGCTTGAAATATAATCTTAATTTCTGAGATTTTATCCTTCTCTTTGATTTCTTTCATGAGTTCAACCATAATTTCATTTCTTCTTATTGCTTATCCATTTCTATTTGCAGCTTTTGAATTTAGATTCTAGGTGAATTTTCATTTCTCCAAGTGATTGAGGATATTTAATTCAGTCTAGTCTGAAGTATTTTTAGATAAATTCCTTTTACTTTTTAGCTGGAGGAGGCAGGGTTAGCACCTGAAATGTTTTGACTCAGTTTCTTGTTTATTATTACAGTAAATTTTTTATAGATGCAAATAGATTTCACATATTCATTTTATAGGCAGGGGTGGATGTCTAGGGTGGTTTACAAGATTTCTAATTCAAAAGTGTCCCTCTCGTTAAGCATGCATGTGTGCGTGCATGCTCAGTTGTTCTGTTGTATCCAACTCTTTGCCACCCCATAGGCTGTAGCCTACCAGGCTCCTCTATGCATGGAATTTTCCAGGCAAGAATACTGGAGTGGGATGCCATTTCCTTCTCCAGGGAAGCTTCCTGAACCAGTGATCGAACTCATGTCTCCTGTGTCTCCTGCGTCAGCAGGTAGATTCATTACCACCAAGCTACTTGGGAAGCCCTGTACAGCAAGTATAAATTCTTTAGTAAATAGCTTTGGTCTTCTGTTGGTGGTGGTGGTGACAGTGATGAGGGAATAAGTTATGTTCTATAATTATTCGTTTGTTTTGTTTTCAGGATTCTAAATTTTCCCCTTCTATTTTCTCCCCTTTAATGTCCTGTCTTATAAGAGTACCTTCCCTTTTATTTTAATCTCTTTATGCTCAGAGGTAAGGCCTGCTGAGATATGAGTCCTACACAATTCCAAGGTCAGTTACTTTGCTTACCTACTATATTTTGAGAATTTTCACACATTTGGTGGGCTTTCTAATTCTGGGAGTGAGTCTAGCACTCCATTTATCTGTTTAGTATAATTTTTCCATACCCCCCTTACTCTCTGAAAAGACTTTCAGTAGGAGCTTGAGAGAGGTTTGCTGACTAAATATTTTTCTATTTTCAAGTAATTTGAAGTGCAGAGTATTCTCTGTCTTCTAGCTATTCTAAAGGTTTGACTTATTTGGGATTTTATTTGATTCTTTTGTTGATATATTTTAATGGAAAATGTCTAGAAAAACACAAACTTGTGTGGCAGTCATTTTCTAAGGGTTACCCAGTGTTCAGAATATTTTAAAAATCAATCATATACAATAATGTCAGAATGTAAAATATATCATATGGGAGCCCTTGGCCAATTACTTTAGCAATTACATGATATATATGATAATTATATTTATGACAATTATATTAATACAAATATCAACTCAAAGTAGATATATTTAGTACTTTGTCTTTCTATCCCACCAGCCCTGCCACTCTCTAATCCTAAATTAACACTAACATTTGCTTTTCTATCTCTCGCTACAGAATTGTTAAAGAGTTACTAAGGAAAATTGCATAACTCCTCTCCAGAGCTTGTGAGCTAGCATCTATTTTGTGAAAAGAAAATGAGACTGTAAGTGATCAATTTTCTCAACATGCCTCTCTCCTACTTGTATGTGTATATGTATATATTTATGCACCTATCTTTTTTTAATTTATTTTTCATTGAAGGATAATTGCTTTACAAAATTTTGTTGTTTTCTGTCAAACCTCAACATGAATCAGCCATAGGTATACATATATCTCCTCCCTTTTGAAACTCCCTCCCATCTCCCTCCCCATCCCACCCCTCTAGGTTGATACAGAGCCCCTGTTTGAGTTTCTTGAGCCATACAGCATATTCCCGTTGGCTATCTATTTTACATATGGTAATGTAAGTTTCCATGTAATTCTTTCCATGCCTCGCATCCTCTCCTCCCCTTTCCCCATGTCCTTAAGTCTATTCTCTATGTCTGTTTCTCCATTGCTGCCCTGAAAATAAATCCTTCAGTACCATTTGTCTAGATTCCATATATATGTGTTAGAATATGATATTTGTCTTTTTCTTTCTGACTCACTTCACTCTGTATAATAGGTTCCAGGTTCATCCACCTCATCAGAACTGACTCAAATGTGTTCTTTTTTATGGATGAGTTCCATTGTGTATATGTACCAAAACTTCTTTATCCATTCATCTGTTGATGGACATCTAGGTTGCTTCCACATTCTAGCTATTGTAAATAACTCTGCAATGAACAATGGGATTCATGTGTCTTTTTCAATTTTGGTTTCCTCAGGGTATATGCATAGGAGTGAGATTGCTGGGTCATAGTTTTTAAGGAATCTCCATACTGTCTTCCATAGTGGCTGTATCAATTTACATTCCCACCAATAATGCAAGAGCATTCCCTTTTCTCCACACCCTCTCCAGCATTTATTCTTTGTAGACTTTTTGATGATGGCCATTTTGACTGGTGTGAGGTGATATCTCACTGTAGTTTTGATTTGCATTTCTGTAATAATGAGTGATGTTGGGCATCTTTTCATGTGTTTGTTAGTCATCTGTATGTCTTCTTTGGAGAAATGTCTGTTTAAGTCATTTTCCCACTTTTGATTGGGTTGTTTGCTTTTCTGGCATTGAGTTGTATGAGCTGCTTGTATATGTTGGAAGTTAATCCTTTGTCAGTTGTTTCATTTGCTATTATTTTCTCCCATTCTGAGGGTTATCTTTTCACCTTGCTTATAGTTTCCTTTGATGTGCAAAAGCTTTTAAGTTTAATCAAGTCCCACTTATTTATTTAGTTTTTATTTCCCTTACTCTAGGAGGTGGGTCATAGAGGATTTTGCATTGATTTATGTCATCGAGTGTTCTGCCTATGTTTTCCTCTAAGAGTTTTATAGTTTCTGGTCTTACATTTATGTCTTTAATCCACTTTGAGTTTATCTTTGTGTATGGTGTTAAGAAGTGTTCTAATTTTATTCTTTTACATGTAGCTGTCCAGTTTTCCCAGCACTCTTTATTGAAGAGGCTGTCTTTGCCTCATTGTATCGTCTTGCCTCCTTTGTCAAAAATAAGGTACCCGCAGGTGCATGGGTTTATCTCTGGGCTTTCTATCTTGTTCCTTTTGTCTATATTTCTGTTTTTGTGCTAGTACCATACTGCCCTGATGACTGTAGCTTTGTAGTATAATCTGAAGTCTGGAAGGTTGATTCATCTAGCTCCATTCTTCTTTCTCAAGACTGCTTTGGCTTTTCAGGGTCTTTTGTGTTTCCATATGAATTGTGAAATTTTTTGTTCTAGTTCTGTGGAAAATGCCATTGGTAACTTGATAAGGATCACATTAAATATGCAGATTACATTTGGCAGTATAGTCATTTTCACAATATTGATTCTTCCTACCCAGGAACACGGAATATCTCTCCATCTGTTTATGTCATCTTTGATTTCTTTCATTAGTCTTATAATTTTCTGTGCACAGTTCTTTTGTCTCCTTAGGTAAGTTTATTCCTAGATATTTAATTCTTCTTGTTGCAGTGATGAATGGGATTCCTTAATTTCTCACGCTGATCTTTCATTGTCAGTATATAGAAATGCAAGTGATTTCTGTGTATTGATTTTGTATCCTGAAACTTTGCTAAATTTTCTGATTAGCTCTAGTAATTTTCTGATACTATCTTTACGGTTTTCTATGTCCAGTATCATGTCATCTGCAAACAGTGAGAGCTTTACTTCTTCTTTTCCAATCTGGATTCCTTTTATTTCTTTTTCTTCTCTGATTGCTGTAGCTAGAACTTCCAGAACTATGTTGAATAATGGTGAAATTGGACACCCTTGTTTTGTTCCTGATTTTAGGGGGGATGCTTTCCATTTTTCACCATTTAGAATAATGTTTTCTGTAGGCTTATCATATATGGCCTTTACTATGTTGAAGTAGGTTCCCTCTATGCCCATTTTTTGAAGAGTTTTAATCATAAATGGCTGCTGGATTTTGTCAGAGGCTTTTTCTGCATCTGTTGAGATGATCATGTGGTTTTTATCTTTCAATTTGCTATTATAATGTATCACATAGATTGATTTGCATAAATTGAAGAATCCTTGCATTTTGGAATAAACCCAACTTGATCATGGTGTATGAGCTTCTGATGTGTTGCTGAATTCTGTTTGCTAAAATTTTGTTGAGGATTTTTGCATCTATATTCATCAGTGATATTGGCATGTAGTTTTCTTTTTGTGTGTTGTCTTTGTTTTTGGTATCAGGGTGATGGTGGCCCCATAGAATGAGTTTGGAAGTGTTACTCACCTGTCTTTGCTTCCTGCTTGTTTGCTGGATGATGAGGTTCCCTTCTTTGAAAAATCATTTATTTGTGGTCTTTATTCCTATCTTCCTACTGCTTCTGGATTCTTCCTTTCTTCTACCATTCATATGCCCTCCTTATTGGTTCCTTCTGCTTATTCTAGGAACCAGTCTCCATTCGTACCTAGATGCTACGTTCTCCTCTACTTCAGTTCAGTTCAGTTACTCAGTTGTGTCAGACTCTTTGCAATCCCATGGACTGCAGCAGATCAGGCTTCCCAGTGCATCACCAACTCCAGGAGCCAACTCAAACTCATGTCCATCACATCAGTGATGCCATCCAACCATCTCGCTCTCTTGTCCCCTTCTCCTCCTGCCTTCAATCTTTCCCAACATCAGGGTCTTTTCCAATGAGTCAGTTCTTTGCATCCGGTGGCCAAAATATTGGAGTTTCAGTTTCAACATCAATCCTTCCAATAAATATTCATTCAGGACTGATTTCCTTTAAGATGGACTGGTTTGATCTCCTTTCAGTCCAAGGGACTTTCAAGCATCTTTCCAACGCCACAGCTTAAAAGCATCAATTCTTCGGCGCTCAGCTTTCTTTATACTCCAACTCTAACATCCATAAGTGACTACTGGAAAAACCATAGCTTTGACTAGATGGACCTTTGTTGGTAAAATAATGTATCTTCTTTTTTAATATGCTCTCTATGTTGGTCATAGCTTTTCTTCCAAGGAGCAAGTGTCTTAATTTCATGACTCAACATATACAGTGATTTTAAGCCCAAAATAATAAAGTCTCTCGCCGTTTTCATTGTTTTCCCATCTATTTGCCATGAAGTGATGGGACCAGATGCCATGATCTTAGTTTTCTGAATGTTGAGTTTTAAGCCAACTTTCCTACTCTCCTCTTTCACTTACATCAAGAGATTCTTTATTTCTTCTTTGCTTTCTGCCATAAGGGTGCTGTTATCTGTGTATCTGAGGTTATTGATATTTCTCCCAGAAATCTTCATTCCAGCTTGTGCTTCATCCAGCCTGTACTTTGCATATAATTTAAATAAGCAGGGTGACATTATACAGCCTTGACATAGTCCTTTCCTGATTTGGAACAGGTCTTGTGTTCCATGTCCAGTTCTAACTATTGCTTCTTGACTTGTATATAGATTTCTTAGGAGGCAGGTAAGGTGGTCTGGTATTCCCATCTCTTTCAGAATTTTCCACAGTTTGTTGTGATCTACACAGTCAAAGGCTTTGGTGTAGTCAATAATGCAGAAGTAGACATTTTTCTGGAACTCTCTTGCTTTTTCTATGTTCCAGCAGATGTTGGCAACTTGATCTCTGGTTCCTCTGCCTTTTCTAAATCCAGATTGAGCATCTGGAAGTTCACGGTTCATGTACTGTTGAAGCCTGGCTTGGATAATTTTGAGCATTACTTTGCTAGTGTGTGAGATGAGCTCAACTGTGCAGTAGTTTGAGCATTCTTTGGCATTGCCTCTATTTGGGATTGCAATGAAAACTGACCTTTTCCAGTCCTGTGACCAGTGCTCAGTTTTCCAGATTTGCTGGCATATTGAGTGCAGCACTTTCACACCATCATCTTTTAGGATTTGAAAGAGCTCAACTGGAATTCCATCACCTCCACTAGCTTTGTTTGTAGTGATGCTTCCTAAGGCCCACTTGACTTTGCATTCCGGGATGTCTGACTCTAGGTGAATAAGCACACCATCATGTTATCTGGTTCATGAAGACCTTTTTTGTATAGTTCTGTGTATTCTTGCCACCTTTTCTTAGTATCTTCTGCTTCTGTTAGGTCCATACCATTTCTGTCCTTTATTGTGCTCATCTTTGCATGAAATGCTCCATTGATGTCTCTAATTTTCTCAAAGAGATCTCTAGTCTTTGCCATTCTATGGTTTTCCTCTATTTCTTTGCATTGATCAGCAAGGAAGGCTTTCTTATCTCTCCTTGCTCTTCTTTGGAACTCTGCATTCAAACGGGTATGTCTTTCCTTTTCTCCTTTGCCTTTCACTTCTCTTGTTTTCTCAGCTCTTTGTAATGCCTCATCAGACAACCATTTTGCCTTTTTGCATTTCTTTTTCTTGGGGATTATCTTGATCACTGCCTCTATTACAATGTCAGTCTCATTTTTGCTCTCTGTATAGAACTTCATCTTTGGCTGCACAGAATATGATCAATCTGATTTTGGTGTTGACCATCTGGTGATATCCATATGTAGAGTCTTCTCTTGTGTTGTTGGAAGAGGATATTTGCTATGACCAGTGCATTCTCTTGGCAAAACTCTGTTAGCCTTTGACCTGCTTCTGTTAGCCTTTGACCTCCTCAACTTACTGACCTCTTTTCGTGGTTCTTTCAATATTGCTAAAATGAATTATATACATATGTCCTTAATTTCCATCTTTTCCCCAGTCTAATGTAATCAGTCCTATTTAAACTGCTATTTCTAAGGTCACCAAAGATGTCATAATTGATGGGTGCAGTGACCTCTTTAAAACTATTGCACTATGGAAAATGCCCTGCAAGATAATTCTATCTACTTATTATTCATTCATCTAGTAAATTACTTAATAAATATGTACTAAAATTCTACAGTAAGTTAGACACTATGCTAGACACTGGAACACCAGTTGTGAGCAAAAACAGGCATGATCCTCAGCCTTTATGCAGCTTACCATCTACTAGTGGAAAAAAGACATGCTAATTATAAGATCACATAAAAATGTAAATTCATATATGGGAAAGTGCCATGAGGGGAGATAACAATAAGACATATCACTGAGCTAGCCATGGTTTATCTGACCATTGGAAAGGCTACTGTTACCAGAGTGTCTGAAGTGAAGGATACAGTTGTGTGAGATGAAGTTGCAGAGGTAGGCAGGATCAAACTCAGGTAGACAAGGTAAAAATGCAGAATCTGACAAAAATTGCTAAAGGTTTTTGCCTTCATCTTGAGAATAATGGGAAATCATTGAAGCTTTTTCAGTAAGGGATGTGAACTGTTCTAGTTTCTTAGCACTACTGTAACAAAGTACCACATATTGGGTGGCTTAAAACATAAATTGTATCCTCTAATAGTGCTGGAGGTTTGAAATAAAATATCAAGATTTTGCCAGGACCATATTCTCTCTAGTGGAGGATCCTTCCCTGGTTACAGCTAACCCTTCACAATCTTTGGCATTCCTTGGTTTACGGAAACATAATTCCAACCTCTGCCTTTGTCTTCTCATGGCCATTTTTCTTTCTTATCTGGCTGTATCCAAATCCCCCTCTTCTTTTAAGTACACAAGTCATTTTAAGTAAACAAGTCTTTCTCTAGTCCAATATGACCTCATGTTAATTATATTTGCAAAGGCTCTATTCCTCTTTTGTTTGTTTTTTGAACTTTTTTTTTCTTTTTTTTTTTTTGAACTTTTTTTAAAGCACAAAAATCCTGCATACTAAAATTGTACACATCAAGTATTGGTCCAAACTTATATCGATCTATTTACAATTAAACAGCACCATGGTTTTCTCACTTAGGCTCTATTTCTAAATAAAATTACATTCACAGGTACTTGACATTAGAACCTGAACATTTCTTTTGAGAGACACAATTTCACCCACAACAGTCTGCCTTCTGGTCCCCCAAAATTCATATTCTTCCTGTGTGCCAATTACATGTACCTCAATGTTCATAGCAGTATTATTTAGATATTATGTTAGCTGAGATATGGAAGCAATCTAAGTGCCGATCGACAGATGAATGGATAAAGAAGTTGTGGTATATGTATAATGGAATATTATTCAGCCATTAAAAAGAATGAAATTCTGCCATTTACAACAATGCAGATGGACCTAGAGGGTGTTATGCTTATTGATAAGTCACACGCAGGGAAAAAAATACTCTGTGTTATCACTTATATGTATAATCTAAAATAAATAAATAAATAAACAAATGTATATAACAAAACAGAAATAGACTTGCAGATATAGATAACAAACTAGTGGACACCAGTGAGGAGAGGGAAAGGGGAAGGAACAAATTAAGTGTATGGGATTATAAGATACAAAATACTATGTATGAAATAAATAAGCAGCAAGAATATATGGTACAGCACAGGGAATTACAGCTGCTATTCTGTAATTATGTTAAATGGAGTAGAATCCATAAAAATATTGAATGTCTCTGCTGTATACCTGAATCTAATATAATTTTTATAAATCAACTATACCTCAATAAAAAAGATAGGACTTACAAAAATAAAATAGAGATAGTAATAGTACTTCACAAAGAAGGTTGCTGTGATTGGAATATGATAGTTGGCATTTTCTGAGCTGATTATATTTAGATGCAATTTTTGGACTTACTATTTGAACAAAGAATCTGCCTGCAATGCAGGATATAGGGTTCGATCCCTGGGTTGGGAAGATCCCCTGGAGAAAGGAATGGCTACCTACTCCAGTATTCTTGCCTGGAGAATTCCATAGACAGAGGAGCCTGGTGAGATACAGTCCATGGGGTTGCAAAGAGTCAGACACGACTGAGTGACTAACGCTTTCAGTTTTCACTTTTGGACTTAGAGTGCATGCTGCTGCTGCTAAGTCACTTCAGTCATGTCTGACTCTTTGCCACCCTATGGACCATAGCTCTCCAGGCTCCTCTGTCCATGGGACTCCCAAGGCAAGACTACTGGAATCAACTGCCATGCCCTCCTCCAGAGGCTCTTCCCAGCCCAGGGATTGAACTCACATGTCTGACGTCTTCTGCATTGGTTAGCAGGTTCTTTACCACTAGGGCCACCTGGGAAGCCCAGAGTAGATGCTAGAATGGGTTAAGATTTGGGAGAGTAGATGCTAGAATGGGTTAAGATTTGGGAGAATGTTAACATGAGTGTTAACATGTAATACATATGTATTACAAAGCTCTCAGAAGACTTTACTATAATTAGTAAGCTTTGGGTTCCACTGATTACTAAAACTCTTCAGTAGTTGCAACCAGAGATTTCCACCACTTCAGTCAAATCTTTTTCATCCTTCCTTTTTTATCTCATTTTTTTCAGACTTCTGTGATTTTTATTTTATGTGATAGTATCTTGCTTAGGCAACCTTTCCCCTTTTCTCTCTAGGCAAAATCTCTTATTCATTATTTAAGCTCCAACTCAAATATCTTGTTCTGTGAAATTTCCTAATTCTTCCTGAGAAAATAATTTATTTCCTCTGTGTTTTGAAACAACTTGGTGCAACAGTCCATTTTAGCACTTGTTACATTATTATAGTTATCTACTTATATAACTTCTCCTCCAGTGTAGTCTAAGAATTCCAGCTTTTAGGCACTGAAGCTTACGTCATCTTTATATCTCTCCCTGACCAGTACCCTGGACACAACAGATTCTCAGTACATAACTGATAATATTACTTATTGAAGAGATGAGAATTGATACTCTATCATAATGATAATAAGCAAAAACAGTATTAGTCTTAATACATTTCCAGTACTTTAAAAAGAGATATTTAATAGCATGAAAAAAACATAATGCCATGCATAAGTTTCACTTTTGAGCACTAAAATGTTAAGAACTCCTGAGTCAATTTTTTCCATTAAGCTTTTTTTTTCTCACTCTTAAATGATCCGGTGTTTCTATAAAAGCATATGCATTTTTCTTTCTTACCCCTGTCAAGTTTGATATATAGATTATCCTGTGTGCTATCAGGGGAGGCATTTAGCCAGAGGGACCTTCTCAACCCTCTGGGTGATACTCTGTATCCTTCATTGAAAATCACAGAGCAGAATTGTAGAAGTCACCCCAAACTTTCTGAGGCCATTTGTCTCATATTGTCATTACAGTAATTGTTTTTATTAAACCATAGTTGATTTACAATGTTGTGTCAATCTCTATTGTACAGCAAAGTGACTCAGTTATACACATATGTTCTTTTTTTAATATTACTTTCCATTATGGTTTATCACAGGATATTGAATATAGTTCCCTGTGCTATACAGTAAGACCTTATCATTTATCCACCTTATATATAATAGCTTGCAACTGTTAATCCTGAACTCCCAGTTCTCCCCTCCCCCTACACCCCTCCCCCTTGGCAACAACAAGTCTTTTCTCTTTTGTAGATAGGTTGCTTTGTGCCATATTTTAGATTCCACGTACAAGTGATATGGCATTTGTCTTTCTCTTTCTGACTTACTTCACTTAGTATGATAATCTCTAGTTGCATCCATGTCACTGTAAATGGCATTATTTTGGTCTTTTTTTTATGGCTGAGTAGTATTGCACTGTATATATGTACCACACTGTCTTTATCCATTCACCTGTTGATAGACATTTAAGTTGTTTCCATGACTTGGCTATTGTGAACAGTTCTGCTGTGAAAATAGGGGTGCATGTATCTTTTTGAATCACAGTTCTGTCTGGGTATATGCTGCAGGAGTAGGAATGCTGGATCATGTGGCAGTCCTCTGCTTTGTTTTCTGAGGAACCTACACACTGTTTTCCATAGTGGCTGCACCAACTTACATTCCCACCAACAGTGTAGGAGGGTTTCCTTTTCTCTATAACCTCTGCAATATTTGTTATTTGTAGATTTTTTAACAATGGCCATTCTGAATGGTCATTACAGGGAATTTTTAAGCACTGCCATAAACTGTCAAATGAACAGGCACTTCCTTCAATAGGACAGAATATTTAGGGATGGGGTAATAAATGTGTAATGTAAGCGGTTGCCCTCAGAAATACCCTATAATTTACAAGATTTTAAATGTCCATGTAAACTATTTACTTCCTTTTTTACCATTTTATTTCCCTAAACTCTTTGAGTGGCCAATTAGTACTGCCTTTAAGTATTCCATGTGGAAAAAGTCTGATAAGATGACAGGCAAATTAAATGCAAGGTTTTTTTTTTTTTTAAAGCACATTTTCAAGCACCGAATTGTGTAAGCTAATTTGGTCACCACCCCTTTCCTAGTAGTTTTAAAGTTCAATTTGATTCACTGTGACATCAGAGTCCTTTTCATTATTTGATTCTCTGTTACTTGTTTCCAGGCAACTACCATGATGTTGTCTCATATGCATATTGATAACGAACTGTTTGTGTGCTTTTTAAAGGAAGCTCTGGTTCTAGCCTTCTTCCTTCACAGCACTCTCCTTCACCTACGCTCACACACACACAAACACACACACACTAGCTGCCTTCTAATTTTCTTTGAAATTTTGCTGGGATACACATATTTCATATTAGTACTTCAACTGCTGGCATTTTCCAAGAGATTTTACTTTTTAAAAAATGGGAAAGAAAAGACAAGTTTGCTATACTAGACATCTGCAGTCAGACCATGTACAGTAAGCTGTGCCAAAACACGTTCAAATTATAATTAGTCAATAAGGAAATCAAGGCAACACTTTCAAGGTGATTTTGATAAACAATTTAAGATCATCAAAAATGAGTTCCTCTCTCTCCCAAAAAAGAATAACATCTTTGCTTATGACAAATATGAATTATTCATTTGGCAGTTAGGGAAATAGGAAGTTCTCTGAGACAGAGAAGTGCTAAGTTTGGGAGATTCTATGTCATAAAAGCATCACATTCTCTTTTAAAATTCAACAGAAAAAATGCATTTCTCTAGTCTTTTTCTTTAACAAAAATCACTGATAAAAATGGGAATGTCATCAATTATTAATCAGAGGCTTTAGCATGGAAGCAACATCACACATGTAAATAATATTTCCGGGTAGAATAGATGCAATTTCAAGAACTAATATAAAACCAGAATACAGAGAAATGCTTAATTTTTCAGGAAATAAAAAAGTGGAGTTCTTTTTATTATTCTCAAGTTTGTGTTCAGAGATCGATACTGTCACTTAAAGCATTTTTACTTATGAAAACTTGTATTTGTTTTAGGAGAATTCTTCAAAACATTTTCTATATTTTAGAGGATTTAAAGAAGTATAAGGTAGAATTATTTCCTTCAAGGAACTTGTCATCTACTTTAGATAAGGTACAAATAATCCAAGACATAAGGGACTTGGTCCCAAATCACTGGTAGAAGTGGGAAATGCTCATTTAATACAGAAGGGGTAGATATCACTAAGTACCGATGTTATTGTGAAAGTCTTCCCAGCTATAGTGTTGGTTCTGAGTGTTGAAGAATGGGTCAACTTTAGGGGAAGAAGTAAGAAAAAGGAGGAAATGAGTAGGAAAAGAATGCTTAGATTACTGACAGGAGCAAAGAAATCCTATTAAAGGACAGTGGAATATAGTATTGGAAAATATGCATGGGCTAAGAAATGAAAGTCCTTAAATGCTATCTGAAAGAACTTGGATAATGTATCCATGAAGATGCTTGAACAAGAGACTGTTAAAAATGGCAGTGGGGAGGGGTGTGGGGGAGGTTTTTCGTGAAGATGAAGCTGACCGTAATATGAAGAATGATTTTCAACGGGGAGATGAGAGTTCTCTGTAAGAACTGTGGAAAGAATGTAAGAAAATTATTGAAGCAGGACTCAGTGATAGATTTAATATGGGGGCAAGGGAGACATAAATGTCATAGATGATTTCAAATTTTTAAGGCTGAGTTACTGGGATAATGATGGTAACTCAGTGATGATGGTAACTCAATGATGGTTTCATTGACTAAAAATAGAAATCATGTTCCCTAATATGAATTATTTCCCTGTCAATTTTACCAATTAGAAAGAATATACTTGGTGAATGTCACCATAACAAGAGATATTTCTAAATGACTTCCACGTTGAAGAGTTGCAGAAGATTTACATAAATCCAAAGGCTATTAATCTGTCATCCATACTATTAATAGTTGCCTGATAGCATGAAAATGATAGTTCCAAAAGGTGTAACTGATATTTTCCCATGTGGTCTCCAGTGTCCCTCTTCCCTACTGGCCACTCAAAATAGGACAATGGTACAGACCTAAGCCAGGTCCAACCCTGCTGCATGATTGGATCATAGAGATCCCAATCTCTCTCCTCTACTCTTATCCTCTGACCCATATATCAAAACATAAATGTTTTATATTCCATTTAGCAGCCTTATCTCAGAATTCTGTCAGTGAAAAATGACTTTATACTGTAAAGAATTTCTAAAACTATATCAAGAAGAACAAAAGTATAATAGATCATTTATTTTTAAAAGTCTTCATGATCACATAGGCTTTGGAGATGCTACATATCAATATTTTACCTTATTTGACATATCACAGTACACTGACTACAAGATCTAAGAAGTCTCCCCCAAAAAGAAACGTGCTTAATTTTATTTATAGTTTCTCCAAATTTATTTGTCATAGGAAAACAATCAACAGCTTTTGGATATAGTGTTCCAAACAACACACTTTGGGACATAGAGGATTATGTTGCCTGTGATACAGAGATTACATTTTAACAAGAGACAATATCTAATCAAATGGAATAAATCCTAAACATATGGTTTAAGATATTATCACAGATCTTAAGGAGAAATCATTGTGGAAGAAAATAATCCCATGTAGAGAGGTGATCAACTATTTCACTTATACGTAAGGTTAGACACGCTAACTAGTCTGAGCATAAGTACTACTCCACAAAAGTTCCAGGAGTGATTCTTCTTACTCTTATTATTAACAGTTATGGATATATCCCTAACCTTGGCCTTTTGCCAAGTCCTAAGTCATTATCTCTAATTGTTTGCTGGATATTGCCATCTGAGCCACCAGGGAAGCCCAAGAATACTAGAGTAGGTAGCCTATCCCTTCTCCAGAGGATCTTCCTGACCCAGGAATTGAACCAGGGTCTCCTGCATTGCAGGCCGATTCCTAACCAGCTGAACTACCAGACTGCTGGATATTGCAACTTGATATATTGCTCACAACTATGGCTAAATTGTAGACAAAAGACTTGATAAGCTTGTTGTAAGATTTATGAAGAAACTTGTATCTTTGATGTTTGCTTAAAAAATAAAAAAAGAAAGCTACTCTTTATTATAAATGAGGAATAAGGCAGGGGTGGTAGAAGACTGGAAAAATCAAGAGAAGATATTTTTCAGTATGTTTAGGGCAGTATAAAAATTTTCCTTTTTTCCTCCTGAATATAAAAATAATGCAAAAAATGAATGTATAAAACCACACAAATCATGCTTCATTGAAAACAAGCCTTGGCTATAAACTACAAATGAAAACATAATGCCTGCAAAACACAGCTCAGATTGGTGCAGAGATCTTCTGTGTGAAATACAGCAAAATATTTCCAAGGCTAATCAAACAGAGTCCTACAGCAGCATATGTGCAGAAATACTAGCAAAAAATTATATAACTGTATACATACATGTAAATGTGCATAGGTATATATGTAATCATTAATATTTACATGTGTGTATACATACATTAATATGTGCATACTGCATATTAAAAAGCAGAGACATTACTTTGCCAACAAAGGTCCATCTGGTCAAGGCTATGGTTTTTCCAGTGGTCATGTATGGATGTGAGAGTTGGACTGTGAAGAAAGCTGAGCACCCAAGAACTGATGCTTTTGAACTATGGTGTTGGAGAAGACTCTTGAGAGTCCCTTGGACTGCAAGGAAATCCAACCAGTCCATCCTAAAGGAGATCCGTCCTGGGTGTTCATTGGAAGGACTGATGCTGAAGCTGAAACACAAGTACTTTGGCCACCTCATGCGAACAGTTGACTCATTGGAAAAGACCCTGATGCTGGAAGGGATTGGGGGCAGGAGGAGAAGGGGAGGACAGATGATGAGATGGTTGGATGGCATCACCGACTCAATGGACATGGGTTTGAGTAAACTCCCGGAGTTGGTGATGGACGGGGAGGCCTGGCATGCTGCGATTCATGGGGTCTCAAAGAGTAGGACACGACTGAGCTACTGAACTGACTGAACTGAACATGTATATGTATTGGGCTTCCCTGGTGGCTCAGTGGTAAAGAATCCACCTGTAATGCAGGAGACTTGGGTTCAGTCCCTGAGTTGGGAAGATCCCTTGCAGAAGGAAATGGCAACCCACTCCAGTATTCTTGCCTGAAGAATTCCGTGGACAGAGAAGCCTGGAGGGCTACAGTCCATGGAGTTGCAAAAGAGTTGGACATGACTTAGTGACTAAGCAACAACATGTCTATATATGTGTGTGTGTATATATATATATATATATATATATATATATATATATATATATATATACATAGATACATATTAACATATGTCTATGTACATGTATGTATACATTAATACATGTTTATAAGTATGTATATATTAATATGTGTCTATGTCTAAAAGTACATATACATATGCACACAAACACACATATATACATACATATGAGACAAAGTAAAAGTGGTACAACTGAAAAGCAAATGGCATGACTCAAAATGAGTTGAAAACCTATATATTAGTTAAAACTACAAAACTCTTAGAAGAAAATAGGGATTGAATTTACATGACCTTGGGTTAGCTGATTATTTTTTGGGTATAAAACCAAAATAACAAATAAGAAAAGAAACAAATAGCTATTTGGTCATGGAAGGAGGCATTCAGCACTGAGAACTGGATCCCAAGTGCCAGTGACACCACTATATTCTTCAGTATATCACCCTTCCAAGTTTCTGGGTGCCCTCCTGCTTGATCCAAAGATGATAATACAACCCTTGCTAGCCTCCCTGCTTTCAGTTTCTTCCCTTCCCCCAATCTGACACGTCACTATGCTGCCGCTGCTGCTAAGTCGCTCCAGGCAAGAGTACTGGAGTGGGGTGCCATTGCCTTCTCCTAGACACATCACTATGTGCTGCTCTTAAATCACCTTTCTCTTCTGCTTAGAAACCCTCCGTGGGATTTCTACAAGATATAGGATTAAGTCTAAATTTGTCAGCCTTGCATTCAAAAATTTCTAGCCTGACCTCTCTTTTCCAGCCTTCTCTTTGATTTCATGGTGCATGTGTCTCTATTCCTGGAAAAAAAAAAAAAAAAAGGAAAAATATTTTCCTTTTGGTCCTCCTAGACACAGTCCTGCCTTCCTACTTTTGTAACATGCAAGGTTATTTTACCACTCTACATCTAGCTGACCCCTATGAATTGACCCAGATTTGGCCCAAATTCCACTTTAATAGTGAAACCTTCCTTGGAAAATAAGCCAAATAAGATTATTTCTCTTCTGTGAGTTTTAAACTAATTATTGCTTATGCATATTAATTGCTTACTTAACTATTTTCCCTCAGATTATACCTTGCCTGAAGACCAGGGCTGTACCATGAAAAAAAAATACCTTGCACATAATAAGTGATTATTTAGTATTCGCTGATAACATATTTAAGGGGTAGTGTAACTTAATAGACAGGAATCATTTAAAGTTCTCCTGAATTCCAAGGGACTGAATCACCCTTCAGAAATATTTTTATCTCAGAGTAACATTTTCCCCTCACTACAAGTAACTACTATTCACCAGGATCCCAGGAGTTAAGACATCTATGAAATGCCTGTCTCCAGTTTCTATAAGTAATTTGTAATAATTGATATTAGAACATTATAAATCAGGAAGATTATATATAGAAATAAGGCAAGCAAACATTGTGCTATTATGAATATGTCCAGTGAAAGAAGCCATGGGGAGCTGAATGAGTTGTTCTTGTAGCCCTTAATCTTTTTCTTTGTGAGTTCATTTTACTTTAATTGCATTTCTGAGCAGCATCTAAGTTTATAGTCAGAGATAAAAGTATGAAAGAAAATAGTGTTATGACTATTTTTACAGCCATCTTTTATTGTTATTCACAATAAAAAGCACAGTATATTCAGGATGTATTAACAAAAAATGGCAACTATAAAAAGCTATTAAAATAGAATGTACATTATGTTCACTGAGAACACTATAGAATTGAGGATTGAGGTGCCATCTTCTGCCCCAAATTAGAGGTAAAGAAAATTGTTTAGAACCCAGAGGCTCAAAACCAAATTTTAAGTTGTACTCCCTATCAATATTGCATGATGACCACACACCTTTGAAAGAAATCCCAGATGCTTTTACAATGCTAATTTGTATGGACATTTAATAAAGGTTTAGTTTATTTAGTAGGACTTACTCTGTCCTAGGTGTTATGTGGCCAGAGGGGTTCAAAGATTTATTAAAGGTAGCTAGCTCTTTTTCTCAAATAAATAACACTAAGGAATTTCTTTCTACCCCCGGTTCACAACAAAAGTATAATAATAATCAGGATTGTGAAGCTCCTGATAAAAACACAAGAAATTTCTTTATCAAGAAGAGACACCCCATGTGATGAAAACTTTGGACAACTTTTGTATCGACTTTCCTTGAATGGACTTCCACAGAGACTTCAAAAATTTCTGGTGTTACTTCACTCTGTATAATGGGGCTCCAGTTTCATCCATCTCATTAGAACTGATTCAAATGATTTCTTTTTAATGGCTGAGTAATATTCCATGGTGTGTATGTACCACAGCTTCCTTATCCATTCGTCTGCTGATGGGCATCTAGGTTGGATGCATGAGACAAGTGCTCAGGCCTGGTGCACTGGGAAGACCCAGAGGGATCGGGTAGAGAGGGAGGTGGGAGGGGGGATCAGGATGGGGAATACATGTAAATCCATGGCTGATTCATGTCAGTGTATGACAAAAACCACTACAATATTGTAAAGTAATTAGCCTCCAACTAATAAAAATAAATGAAAAAAAAATTTCTGGTGTTGTAAAAAAAAAAAAAATTACATTATGTATTTCTGAAAGCAAATACCGAAACATTTTTTTTATAGCTTTTGTCCTCACAAACTATTTCCAAACAGGCAAAGGACAAGTCTGATTATCTCTCCCAGATAGAAATGATTCAACCAAGTGGCTTTTTCACAGAAACTGACACAGACAGAAGCAAGTCAGTTCTTTTTCTTGTAACCAAGTACTACATAACATTGCCTTTCTGGAGATATTCCAAAGGGCTTCATGTCTGGAATTTGACCTTCATGGCCAAGGATGATCCCACTTTAAATTCAAAAGTGAAATCAAACCAGCATAGTTTGCCTTGACATGTTTGTGAACCTTCACAGCCCTTGTCTGATTTATTGAGGAAAGGGAATTTGGAAGCACATGAAAAGTTTACCCAAGGCTTTCTTTGCAATGTAAAGGCCCTTTCATAGTTATTTTAGATTTATTCTTGAAAACTCTATAATAGATTAAAAAACTTTCCTAAGTAAAGAGTTCCAGGCTGGAAGAGAATTTATTCAAATGCTTCGGTGTTTTTCTAGCTGATAGGGAGGCTGGAAAAAGGACACTGCAATGAGCAGTCTTTTTATTTAGAACCTTGGTCAAACTATGGGGGTAGGGTGGGGAATCAACTAGAGGGATTTCCAGGGCAGAAAAGAGTCCCAGACCTCAGAAAGGCCACCCACCACAGAGAAAACCACCAGCTGAGGTCATTATTTTACCCTGAGGCATTGATGCAAACTTGCTTAAAATGAGAACATCATTAATATTGGGATAATACTCCACTCCCTCAGTGTTAGAGAAATGATAGCAATAAAACAAATGTATTGACAAGCATAAAACACAATAAAGGTGCTGTACTCAAAACTATTTATAACCAAATGAATTGCAAATTCTTATGGTCACCATAACCTTCTGGTTTCTGGGTTGTTGCCTAGAGGCAAACACACTACGGGAATTCAAAGGTGTTACATATTTAGACAGATTTGTAACTTTTTAATATTTTTGATTCAATTATAAACTTACAGAAAAACTGCAAGAATAGTATAAGAAATTCCCATATACCCATCACCCAGAGTAATGAATTGTCAACATTTGCTACATGTGTTTTATCCTGCCAGGCACCTGTGGAAATGTCATTCCAGGCTTTACTAATTGCCTAAAGCTGTAATTTATTGTAATATAATACCTAATTATTAATGACAGAGCTGATTTATATAGAATGATAACGTTAATGATAATTGTAATGTGCACATCAAATAATTATAAAAACCTGATCCTACAGCTAGTGTTCAAAAACATTATTGAATACCTCCCCTTATCAAATGTAATAAGGAGATTCATTTTCCTTAGTCTATCTGATCCCCAGTGGGTTAGCCCTTTACTTTGGGAATTTCATCCATATACATAGTGAAGTGAAGTCGCTCAGTTGTGTCCGACTCTTTGCGACTCCATGGACTGTAGCCTACCAAGCTCCTCCCTCCATGGGATTCTCCAGGCAAGAATACTGGAGTGGGTTGCCATTTCCTTCTCCAGGGGATCTTCCCAACTCAGGGATCGAACCCGGTCTCCTGCATTGCAGGCAGACGCTTTAACCTCTGAGCCACCAGCTTTACATTCTGAGAACATAAATAAGTAGCAAAGAATGCAGCTGTGGCTGAGGAAATTTTTAGTGTTTATTCTTCAGGATGATGTCCTTTTTAATCTGCAAAATTGAAACATTTGCATTTGGGGTGGAGGGAAACTAGTATGATTATGGGCCTTTTTTAATGTTTAAGTGCCTATTTCCAGATAAGGCTTATCTAAATGAGCAAGTCTTTGAGAGTGGCTCCAGTCTACCTACCACCACATCATTTCCTGTGACAACAGTAGTTCAGAGTTTGCTACTGTACTAGACATTGCTGCAGAACAGCCAAAGTAATGAGGGTAAAATGAAATAAACTTTTCAGTGACTCAACCTGTAAGTTCACCACTAAAACATTGGAATAGTCAAAGAAGTTCCTGCCAGATTGCTTAATGATTCTTGAAAATATAAGATAATTCCAGTAGGTGTCAGCCTGTGCGCTTGTGTGTCTGTGTGTCTGTGTGCTTGTGTGTACACTGTACATGTCTTTGAATGGATGTGAGTGTATTGATATATGATGAGTATAGTATGTCTGCTCCTAACAAGATCTCAGCCTTCCTTGGTTCTAAACAGTAACACTATTCTCCCAGCAAGACTTTATTTCTAAGAAATGAGAACACTCTTTTTTTTTTTTTTAATTTTTTTATCAGTTGGAGGCTAATTACTTCACAACATTTCAGTGGGTTTTGTCATACATTGATATGAATCAGCCATAGATTTACACTTATTCCCTGTCCCGATCCCCCCTCCCACCTCCCTCTCCACTCGATTCCTCTGGGTCTTCCCAGTGCACCAGGCCCGAGCACTTGTCTCATGCATCCCACCTGGGCTGGTGATCTGTTTCACCATAGATAATATACATGCTGTTCTCTCGAAACATCCCACCCTCGCCTTCTCCCACAGAGTCCAAAGGTTGTTAATGTATTTCTGTGTCTCTTTTTCTGTTTTGCATTATAGGGTTATCGTTACCATCTTTCTAAATTCCATATATATGTGTTAGTATGCTGTAATGTTCTTTATCTTTCTGGCTTACTTCACTCTGTATAATGGGCTCCAGTTTCATCCATCTCATTAGGACTGATTCAAATGAATTCTTTTTAATGGCTGAGTAATATTCCATGGTGTATATGTACCACAGCTTCCTTATCCATTCATCTGCTGATGGGCATCTAGGTGCTTCCATGTCCTGGCTATTATAAACAGTGCTGTGATGAACAATTGGGGTGCACGTGTCTCTTTCAGATCTGCGTTTCTCAGTGGTATGCCCAGAAGTGGGATTGCTGGGTCATATGGCCAGTTCTATTTCCAGTTTTTTAAGGAATCTCCACACTGTTTTCCAGTAGTGGCATTGTACTAGTTTGCATGCACCAACAGTGTAAGAGGGTTCCCTTTTCTCCACACCCTGTCTCCAGCATTTATTGCTTTGTTAGACTTTTGGATAGCCAGCCATCCTGACTGGCGTTTAATGGTACGCTCATTGTGTTTGATCTGCATTTCTCTAATAATGAGTATTTGAGCATCTTTTCATGTGTTTGTTAGCCATCTGTATGTCTTCTTTGGAGAAATGTCTGTTTAGTTCTTTGGCCCATTTTTTGATTGGGTCATTTATTTTTCTGGAATTGAGCTTCAGGAGTTGCTTGTATATTTTTGAGATTAATCCTTTGTCTGTTTCTTCATTTGCTATTATTTTTTCCCAATCTGAGGGCTGTCTTTTCACCTTACTTATAGTTTCCTTTGTAGTGCAAAAGCTTTTAAGTTTCATTAGATCCCATTTGTTTAGTTTTGCTTTTATTTCCAATATTCTGGGAGGTGGGTCATAGAGGATCTTGCTGTGATTTATGTCGGAGGAGAACACTCTTTTTAAAGTCAGACTATTCATCTTTGATTTTTCCATTGTTTCTTTTTGCTTTGATCAAGTGTTTTATCACAAGGGCTTCCCTTGTGGCTCAGCTAGTAAAGAATCAAGACCTGGGTCCGATCCCTGGGTTGGGAAGATCCCCTGGAGAAGGGAAAGGCTACCCACTCCAGTATTCTGGCCTGGAGAATTCCATGGATTGTATAGTCCATGGGGTTGCAAAGAGTCAGACACGACTGAGCGACTTTCACTTCACTTTGTAAGAGGTTACTAAAGAATCTTCCCTATTTCCAATAGACAATAGGAATAGATCAAGAACTACGTATGCTCCTGAATACACACTAAGGCCATGGTATGCCCACAGAATTTTGGCTGCTTTAGTTACTTTCTCTGAATAAGTAAGTTCAAAATTTTTTTCCTGAAGTGTTAGAGAAATAATATAATCTATGAGCTAATTTCCTAAACTTTAAGCCACGACTGTTCAATTGAATTGCTTAGCAGTAATAATTCTAAGGTTTCCATTTTTTGGAAAGTTAAAAAGTTGAGCAAATTTATCCATTATCTTAGCTGGTGCACCTTGACTAATTAATTCAATAAAACATATTAAAAGGTTGTTATGCTAGGCATAAAAATACAAAAATTAAAAGGGCATTGTTTTATTAATATCATTAACAATAATAGAGGATACTATTTATGGAATGTTTACTAGTGATACTCAATGTGCTAAGTGTTTTATGTAAAATTCTAAACATTATCTCATGTATCTTTTACAATAATAAATAAGTATTATTACTTTAAAGACTAGGAGGGTTTAAAGAGGTTAGGAAATTTGCCACATGGCAGATCTGGGATCAGAATCCAGGTCAGCGTGACTGAAAACCTTACACCTTTTTATATTGTGTTATATAGAAAAATACATATTTATTCAATAGATGCCCTGAGGTTTTATGAATGTTATAATAGAAGTATGTCCAGTAAATCATAAAATAAAGCATTCAAAAGATGACTGTTTGTGGTTTCAAGAGACTGTAAAGAACTGGAATAACACTTCTTTATAGGGAGCCCTTATTAGGATCAAATCTGTAGACATTATCCAACTAAGTTAATAAACTGACACTGGCATCTCAGAAAAAGTTCATCATTGCAGTCATCTGAAGACAAGCTTGAGAAAATACAATAGGTGCAAACTCCCAGAGCAGTTCAGGATCATATGGATTAGACTTGTAAACTTTAATATGATAGCCACTAGCTATTTGTGCCTTGTAAGCACCTAATTGACATGACAACATTCAGTAAGTGTAAAATATTCATAAGATTTCAAAGAGTTCAAAAAATACAAGACATTTCATTATTAATACTGACATGTTGAAATATTCTGTGTATAGAGAATAAATAAAATATTCAAATAAATATTTAAGCATTTTATTTTATTTAATGTGGTTACTAGAAAAGTTAAAACTACACATGTTTAATTGCAATTGTGGCTTATATTATGTTTCTCTTGAACACTGCTAGATTAGAGTTTCTTTTCCTGACCTCTAAGGCTAAGGGAAGTTTAGATTTGTATCCCTAATATTAACTCTGAAAATAAATTCTAGGCATGCTTTTGCAGTATTCACTAGCTACTTTGCTCAGTAGCTAGTGAATCATAATACTTTAATCATCATTATACAAAATATAAATTCCTTTAGTGTAGGTATTGAGTCTGATCTATCATCAGATGCTTAACCTAATATCTTACATATAGTATCACTCAATTAACGTTGAGTAGCATTATCATGGGTATTCTCAATAGCGGCAAAACTGTGAACTTGAAGGTTAGATTAAGAAAGCTCTTAAAAATCAGTTCTTCTTCATAAGGTTGAGCATCTTTCACCAGAATGAGAATCATTTCTCTTACATCAAAGTTTTTCTGACTTTTTTCCTATCTATAATCATTTATTTTGACAAGGAAGACTGGACCAAAAAAGGAGTCGACCAGGTCAGCTTTCTGTATTGAGGTATCTACATAGCTATTCAGCAAATCTTCATCTTTTTGTTCTTGCTCTAAACATCAATTACAGTTGAAAAGTTAACAGCTCGTATGATACTGACATTGAATAGTTAGAAAGGTTGCTATAAATCAAATGATTACTCCAGCACAACTTAACATCAGCCTCACTCTCACTACAACTAAAATACACAAAAATAGTGTTTTCCACACTTAACAATATAAAATTTTTGTCCTTATAAATGAACATCTTCTTTTTTAAGAAGATATCTCAATTTGAGCTCATTGGAAGATTTCTTGTGAAGTTATATCATTTCTTACTTTTTCACCTTAGTAGGATCAAAATCCTATGGACAGAGGAAACTGGTGGGCTGCAGTCCATGGGGTTGCAAAGAGTTGGGCATTACTGAGCAACTAACACTTTCTCAGGATCAATAGCAAAATATTGTATTTTATGGTTCTCTTGGAAATAATTTCTGGAGACCTGTTCTGGCATGTTTCCACCCATCTTTAAGAAATGTGATCCTTAGTTTGGGTAAAAACTCTGATTTTAAGCAGGTAGTTGAAGAAGTCCTGTAGTATTACAGTCCTGTACTATTATATGTAATATTCATATCACAAGTCCTGTAATATTAACCAGCTTGGGCCATCATAACAAGATGCCATAGAATAGCTGGCTTCAACAATAGAGACCAATTTTCTCACAGTTCTGGAAGCTGGAATTTCAAGATCAAGGTGCCAACAGGCTTGGTTTCTGGTGAGGCTTCTCTGCTGGCTTGCAGATAACTGCCTTATTGTATTTTTACATGGCCTTTTGTGCACACAGGGAAAGTGAGAATAAGCACAAGCATGAGCTTGAGCAAGGGCAAGCCAGGGAGCACTGGCATCTTTTCCTCTTCTTATAAGGACATCAGTCCTAACAGATTAGGGCCCCACCATTATGACCAAATTTAGCCGTAATTATCTCCTTAAAGGCCCTGTTTCCAAATATAGTCACACTGGGGTTAATGGTTTCAATATATATATTTTAAAGGGACACACTTCTGTTTATAACATCCTGTATGAGAGTATTATTACTGCTGTAATATGTGCTTTCTGGTATTATGCTAAAATATTGGCATACTGCTTTCCTCACTGCAATATTCCTCTTTGAATAATCATCCAAGTAATTTACCTCTATTAAATGGCTTAAAACTTTGCTATGAAATGTTTTTTGTTTTGTAGGAAATAATTGCATTGAATTATGAAAAGTGTGTAACATTTTTTCAAAAGCATAAGCTTTTAACAGATATTTGATATAAATAATGCATAAAAGTTTCATGACAATTTAAATAGAAATCTGTAGAGACTGTTATAAATGCTATCATGATATGAGGTTTAACAAAACTCCACTGGGACCTGGTTACAAAAGTAAAATGTGTCAAAATAGCATGCTTCCTTGATAAAGAAAACAAACAAACAAATAAAACAATAAAATATTAAGTGTAGAACTTAATTATACTTTCAGCTGTCATTTCTGAAGATGTAAATTAAAGAGTTTTAAAAAAATGTTATTTATGACCTTCCATTTTCAAAGCAGAATTGTTGATTATTTAGAAAAAATAGGTTATAATTGTCAGTAAGTTGCTTTTACCATCATTATCACATTTATCTACTGAGTATTCTAATTTTCATGGCACTATGTTAGATGCTTTACAGGACATTGCCTGGATAGTATATCTTAAAGAGCATTTGTCCTCATCCTTTAAAATTTTAAAAATATGATGCTTATAATTTGAAAATATGGATCTACCATATTTATTTAATCAAACTGTTTTCAATTATTTAATGGTTTTAAATTTTTGTGCAATTTAAATGCAGTGTCTCTGTATATATACATACATATATATACATATATACATATACATATATATATATATGTATACACACATATAATTTCCACATCTTTAATGTATTTCCTTAGAACATATTCATGCAAGTAGAATGCTTGGTTAAATGGCACAAATCTTTTTGAAATTCTTGACACGTATTTTTCTTTGATATTTTAGAAACTATCTATTTAAACTCTCCATTATTATCCTCGGTACTACTGAACACTAATACAAGAAACAAAAACAATCCAATATGCTGGTTAAGAAAATGACACTTTACTGTTCTAATTTGTATTTTTTTAACTACTACTAGTGACATGGAATTTGTTTATCCATGTTTATTAGCCATTTGTGCTCCTTGCCTACCTTTTCTATGTGAGTATTAAAGGTTTTTTTTCCCCTTTAAACTGTATGCACTTTGTCTATGTTATAGCTATTAACCTTTCATCTGCCTCATTTATGTTCTTAATTTGTCCCCTGCCTTTTGAGTTGATTCGTGGTGTTTTTCAATGTGCAGAAACTTGCAATATTTCACATAGTTCACTCTATCACACAATCTGTATTTTTTTTCATGACTTAGGTTCTAAAAAGTTCCTATCCTTTCTAGACTGACCTATATTTAACTAATTTTCAAAATGTTATCTTTTGGGAATTTATTTTGAGGCAATATATGGTAGAAGTGAAAATCTTACTGGATATTTTTTGGCCAATTACATAGACAAATTTCCACTCTCAACTAACCTTTACTATTGGTTTATAATGCTTCCATTGTCGTATATTAAATTCCTGTCTATTCTACTCTTACATGGCAATTTATTGTATTCCTTTTATCTGACTATAGATTGCAGCATTATTGTGCTATGATTTTAATTATTATATTTAAGAAAAAGTCATATTTTGTTGTAAGATAAGTACCTTTCTTTATAACTTATTTTTCAAAATTCCTTTAGGTATTCTTCAAGATTGACTTTAGAACAATTTCAGGAATTGTGCTAATTCTATACATCCTACAAATTGATTTACTTATTATATTTAATATTCCCATCCAAGAACATGACATATTTCTTTTTCTCAAAAAAATTTAAATGTATTTCAGCTATGAATTTTATTTTTCATTTTCTTACTGTTTTGGGGGTATTCCTAGGCATATTGTGTTTTTGTAAATATAAGGTTATCCCCACTAGAGCTACTATTATCAGTATATAGGAATGATATTGATTTATTTATATAAATATATATATATATTCTTGTAATGGGTCATTTACTGCAATGTCACTCTCAATTTTACACTTTATTTTCATGGGTTTTTAGGTGTATAATTATACTTTCTACAAATAATGCTACTTTTCTCCTTTTAACCAAATTTTTCATCCTTGATATGATTCTCTTTTTCAGCAAACAAAAGACACTCATCACAAAAATCATTTTTAGTTCCATGAGCATCTACTTCTCTTGATCCTTTAACCTCTCCACCTAAAAACTTAGTTCTGCTTTTTCCCTCAAGTTTTACCATCAGATATCACTCACCTTTCCCCAGCCCTTTCTTGACCCTATGGTTGTATATTCTGAGCACATACTTAGTTACTTTTCCAATAGTAACTCCAATGTCCCAGTACCTGAGCTTTCGGAAATCTGTAGGCAATTCACTAAACTACTTTAAGTATCGACTCTTTCTCTTCACACTGTGCAACCTAGCATATAGAGGGAAAGGTAAATTGTGTGTGTATTTGTGTTATGTGTGTGTGGTGTGTGTGTGTGCTGGGAGAATATAGGTTGAGAGATTCAGGGAATGAATAAATGATGTTTTTGTCCTACCTCTCTTAGTAGCTCATTTTTCTCCGTTTCTCAAATCTTACACCAACTCCTATTTCTTATGTGCACACTAAGATGCTTCGGTCATGTAAAACTCTTTGCAATCCTATGGACTATAGCTTGCTAGGCTCCTCTATCCATGGGATTTCCCAGGCAAGAATACTGGAGTGAGGTGCCACTTTCCTCCTCCAGGGAATCTTCCCAACACAGGGATCGAACTTGCGCCTCCTGTGCTTCCTCCAATGCAGGAAGATTCTTTCCTGCTGAGCCACCAGCCCCACAAATCAACGCTCCCTCTCATACCTGTATACAGAACAGGGCTATGCACAAAAAGATTACCGAATGCCCTGAAATGCTTCCAAGACTACCGTTTTCATAAGGTCATAAATCTCATTTCTTATATTTACCACTGAATGCACAATATTTAGCAAAATCCTTCGTACATACTAAATATCACTTATTCTATATTTATTAGACACATTAAATCCTCCCACATCTCCTACAGCTTCTATTCAGTAATTATTAATGATGGCACAGATTGTTTTCTAACCCCACAATCCTAAGATCTATCTAGGAGGTAATGCTGAAGCAACCAATACAGTCAATACCACAGTCACTCAATTTATTAATGCATTCATTATGTACTTTCTGAGCACTTATTATGTGAAAAACACTGTGCTAGTTGGCTAAGCACCGAGGATACAGCACTAAACATGAGACACACAGTGCCTGCTCTTATGGAGTTTATATTATCATGAAGGAAAATAACAAAAACAAGAAAATGTTGTTACAGTACATAATTAAAATAGTAAAGTTGTGAAAGAAATAAAGTAGTCTAAAACAGGGAGTAAAGGGGGAAATCTAGTTGAAATTTGTGGTAATGAAAGCCATGTGATGATTTAGGATAGAAGATTTGGGGCAGATGACTGCATGCAGTAACAGTTCAGTTCAGTTCAGTCGCTCAGTCGTGTCTGACTCTTTGTGACCCCATGAATTGCAGCATGCCAGGCCTCCCCGTCCATCACCAACTCCGGGAGTTTACTCAAACTCATGTCCATTGAGTCGGTGATGCCATCCAACATCTCATCATCTGTCGTCCCCTTCTCCTCCTGCCCCCAATCCCTTCCAGCATCAGGGTCTTTTCCAATGAGTCAACTGTTCGCATGAGGTGGCCAAAGTATTGGAGTTTCAGCTTCAGCATCAGTCCTTCCAATGAACACCCAGGACGGATCTCCTTTAGGATGGACTGGTTGGATCTTCTTGCAGTCCAAGGGACTCTCAAGAGTCTTCTCCAACACCATAGTTCAAAAGCATCAATTTTTTGGCACTCAGCTTTCTTCACAGTCCAACTCTCACATCCATACATGACCACTGGAAAAACCATAGCCTTGAATAGACAGACCTTTGTTGGCAAAGTAATGTCTCTGCTTTTTTAAGTATGCTATCTAGGTTGGTCATAACTTTCCTTCCAAGAAGCAAACGTCTTTTAATTTCATGGCTGCAATAACCATCTGCAGTGATTTTGGAGCCCAAAAAAATAGTCTGACACTGTTTCTACTGTTTCCCCATCTATCTTTCATGAGGTGATGGGACCTGATGCCATGATCTTAGTTTTCTAAATGTTGAGCTTTAAGCCAACTTTTTCACTCTCCTCTTTCACTTTCATCAAGAGGCTTTTTAGTTCCTCTTCACTTTCTGCCATAAGGGTGGTATCATCTGCATATCTGAGGTTACTGATATTTCTCCCGGCAGTCTTGATTCCAGCTTGTGCTTCTTCCAGCCCAGCGTTTCTCCTGATATACTCTGCATAGAAGTTAAATAAGCAGGGTGACAATATACAGCCTTGATGTACTCATTTTCCTATTTGAAACCAGTCTGTTGTTCCATGTCCAGTAACAGTAGTTAGTAAAAATGATCTACGCCTGGCAAAACTTTATAAGTTTCAGGAACAGAAAGAGAGCTGCTGTGATCAGAACATTGCAAATGAGGGAAATCATGATGGATAAGGTCAGAGAGGTAGACAGAGGCCATATTCTAGAGGACCTTTTTAGGCCACATTACAGACCACAGCATCTATTGTAAATTCAATGTGTAGCCATTGAAGAGTTAAAATAGTGATGTGGTGTGATTTCATTCAAATTTTTAGAAAAAGAAGTATCTGCTTTCTCTGCATAGAATAAACTATAGAGTTATAAAAAAGTGAAACAGATAATCAGTTAGATGGCTGTTGCAATAGTCCAGGTAAGGGGTTCTTGGTTTGAACTATAAATGTAGATAATTGTATGGATTTAAAATATATTCTGGACTTCCCAGGTGGCACTGGTTGTAAAGAACCCGCCTGCCAATACAGGAAATGTTCAGTCCCTGGGTTGGGAAGAGCCCCTGGAGGAGGGCATGGCAATCTATTCCAGTATTCTTGCCTGGAGAATCCCATGGACAGAGGACCCTGGCGGATTACAGTCCACAGAGTCACAAAGAGTCGGACACGACTGAAGCGACTTAACATGCATACACGATATATTACAGGGACTTCCCTGGTGGTCCAGTGGTTAAGACCCCACCTTCCAATGCAGGGTTTGTGGGTTTGATCCCTGGTTACTAAACTAAGATCCAACATGCCTCATAAGCAAATAAATAAATAAAATAGAAGCAATGTTGTAATAAATTCAATACAGACTTAATAAAATATATTCCAAAAGAAGTTTATATCATACTTATGAAGAATTATATATAAATATGAGGAGAATGAGGCAATAAAGAACACTTTAGTCTCTGCCTTGTAGAGATGAGTACCATAGATTTACTGATTCGGGAGATCAGCTTAAATGGGAAAAACAGAGTCTACTTTGGACAGTACATTTAAGATGTTTTCAAGACATGCAAGAGGAAATGTCAAGTAGGCAGTGGTTCAGGAAGATATATGAGTAGGGAATATACATCCAGTGTAGCATTTAATTAATAAATAAAAATCAATAAGACCAACTTGGGTTTTAAACCAACATGGGTTTTAAAAGTACCTAAGAACATATCCTAAGTTATTCTAACATTTAGAGGATTTGTAGAGGAGTAAAATTCAGCAAGAATGAATGGATATAAGATCCAGGTTATGATCACTGCAAACAGTAACTTTGATAAAGTGTATGAAAAGATTTCTGGAAGAGAGTGAGATCAAGGGATTGAGTTACCAAGCCGCTGAATGATTCAGAAAGGTATGTAAAACTAGGAATCCTAAAAAGTTTATGTATGAGGAGGAAGAAAGTGAGCAAGATGCATGATTCAGGGAGTCTGACTAGGATGTCGGTGGTTGTTGTTGTTCAGTCAGTAAGTCCCCTCCATCTCTCTGCGACCCCATGGGCTGCAGTACTCTAGGCTTTCCTGTCCTTCACTATCTCCTGGAGATTGCTCAAACTCATGTCCATTGAGTCGGTGATGCCATCCAACCAGCTCATCCTCTGTTGCCCACTTCTCTTCCTGCCCTCAATATTTCCCAGCATCAGGGCCTTTTCCAATGAGTTGGCTCTATAAGGTCTATAAGGAAGGCTTTATAGGTCTTCACAGAACCATTCAACTTCAACTTCTTCAGCATTAGTGACTGGGGCATAGACTTGGATTACTGGGATGTTGAATGATTTGCCTTGGAAGTGAACAAAGATCATTCTGTCATTTTGAGACTGCACTCAAGTACTGCATTTTGGACTGTCTTGTTGACTATGAGAGCTAGTCTATTTCTTCTAAGGGATTATTTCCCACAGTAGTATGCATAATGGTCATCTGAATTACATCTGCCCATTCCTGTTCATTTTAGTTCACTGATTCTTAAAATTTCGATGTTCACTCTTGCCATCTCCTGCTTGATCACATCCAATTTACCATGATTTACCTGACATTCCAGGTTCCTATGTAGTATTGCTCCTTACAGCTTCAGGCTTTACTTTTACCCCCAGACACATCCACAACTGAGCATTGTTTCCACTTTCTTTCAGCTGCTTCATTCTTCCTGCAGCTATTAGTGATTGCCCTCTGCTTTTCCCCAGTAGCATATTGGATGTAGATGACAAGAAGAAGAAGGATTAGCAGATGACAGTAAGTGACAGCATTATAGCATGAAGATAAAAAATGCAGAGAGTATTAAATAGGAGAATGGAGGAATAATGATCTATAAAGAACAATGGGGATCAAGGAATATAATTATTCAATATATTTTATCTAAGGTTTATGTGGTATAAGAACAGTTTCTTTGAATTTGAGAAAACTGCAAAGAGCCTGGTTTTAGTTAAGATAAAGAAGTGAAGAAAACAAACTGAGAAAAGAGGAATTTGTTGCTCATAGAAAAGGAATATCAATTTTCATTGGTGTATAATAAAGCATCCCCAAATTGAGAAGCTTAACAAAACAACTATTTTATATATTTATGATTCCATAGAATCGTCTGTTAGGTGATCCCTCTGATGCTATCAACTTCAGCTTCCTATTGACTCAGCTGAGAATGAATCATTCCATATGGCCTCACTCATTTGTCTGGAAGCTGATATGAGCTGTAAAAATGGACCATGTGATCTCATCCTCAGAGACCATCCCAGACTTTATTGACAGGAAAGTCTCCGGGCAGCACTATAGTGAGAGCAGAAGTTTATAGGGTTAAAGTTAGAACTCAAAAACTGACTTCCACCACATTTTATGAATCTAAGCAAGTCAAAATTTTAGCCTAGATTCATAGGGAAATGGATATAGAGTCTATCTCTTCGGAGGAGGAGCAGAGTCAAATTACAAAAGTACATACATATGGGATAGATAAATTATAGCAGCTAATTTTCCAAAATCTATCATAGTATACTTTATTTTCAAAATAGTTCAACCTGCTTTTCTTTATTATCAGTTTAGTAGTGTTGCATTCTAACCAGATAGAATAAAAGTTAAGAGAGAAATATATACCAAGGTAACATAATCAAATGAAAGATGGAGTAGCTATATTAATTTTATGCAAAAAAAAATATTTCAGAGGTAAGAAAATCATCAAGACTAAATGGGGGTATTACATAATGATAAAGGGGTAAATTCTCCAGAAAGGCTTAACAGTCCTGGATGTGTATGTACCTAGATATAGAACATGAGAATATGTGAGGCAAATGTTGATAGAACTGCAAGGGAAAATACACAAATCCACTATTAGAGTTGGGAGATGTCAACACACTTCTATAAGTAATTGACCAATTCAGCAGGAAGGAAATCAGTAAGGATATACAGTAAATCACCTACACACAAATACATACTATGAATGTGTATATACTACATAGTTTTAAAATATTTTGAATTAAATGAAAATGGAAACACAGCTTATTAAAATGTGTAGGATACAGTGAAACCAGTGCTTAGATGGATGGAAATCTATAGCACTATATATATATATATATATATATATATATATATATATATAGAGAGAGAGAGAGAGAGAGAGAGAGAGAGAGAGAGAGATAATTATATAGATATACACGCACACATGTGTGTGCCTGTGTGTATGTATATATTAGGAAAAAAGATCTGAAATCAATAATCTAAGTATACGCCTTAGAAACAAGAGAAAGAAAAGAAAATCTAAAGCAAGAAGAGGAAAATAAATAATAAAAATGATAAAATGTAAAGAAAACAATAGAGAAAAATCAACAAAACTAAAAGTTCTCTGACAAGATAAATAAAACAATTGATCCGATTTTAGCCTGGCTGGGCTTCCCTGGTGGCTCAGATGGTAAAGAATCTGCCTGCAATGCAGGAGACCTGGGTTCAATCCCTGAGTTAGGAGGATGTCCTGGAGAAGGGAATGGCTACCCACTCCAGTATTCTTGACTGGAAAATCCCATGGATGGAGGAATATGACAGTTCACAGGGTCACAAAGAGTCAGACACGACTGAGTGACTAACAAACCACCTTGGCTAAAGTCTATTATATTATAATCAAGAACAAAGAGATTGCACTAGTTACTAATATCAGAAGTGAAGAGAGATCATCGCTACTGATCACATAGACGTTAAGGAATATTATGTCCATATGTTCGACAACTTAGTTGAATTTCAGTTGAAATTGGAAAGACAGTGAAAGACATTGTCTTAATCCATTTGAGCTGCTGTAACAAACTTCCATAAACTGGGTGACTTTTAAACATCAAAAATTTCTCAAAGTTTTGGAGGCTGGGCAGTCCAAGAATAAGGTGCCAACAGATTCAGTGTTTAGTGAGGACTTCATGGTTCATAGATGAATGTCTGTGTTCTCACTGTGTGTTCACACAGCAGAAGGGGCAAGGGGGCTTTCTGGGGTCTCTTTATAAGCTCACTAATCCCATTTATCGAGGCTTTGTCTTCATGAACTAGTAATCTCCTAAATGGCCCTACCTCCGAACAACAAAACATTGGAAAATAAATTTCAACGTCTGAATTTTGATGAGATACAAACGTTAGTAGCAGACAAAATCGACCAAAACCCAGAAGGAAAAATGGCTAATCTGTTTTAACCATATCTATTAAAGAAATTCAATCAGTAATTAACAACCTTTCAGAAGAACACACTAAGCTCAGATAGTTTCATTAGTAACTTCTACCAAATATTTAAGGGAAAAAACGTATCAGTTCTGTACACCTCTTCTGAAAAATAGCAGCACAGTGAACAACTCCCAACTCATTCTATGAGGTCTGGTTAATACTGAAAAAACACCTTATAAGAAAGGAAAACAATAAATCAATCTCTCTCATAAACATAGCTTCAAAACTCAACAAAATTTAGTAAATCATATCCAACAATGCATAAAAGAATTATGCACCATGACTGAATGGGATTTATTCAAAGTGTTCAAGGTTAATTCAACATTTAAATTTCAATTAATTTAATCCATCATATTACCAGGCAATAGAAGAAAAATCACCTGATGTTAACACTAAATAAAAAAAAAAAAAACCCAACAGTCATTCATGATAAAAACTCTCAGCAAATTAAAAAGAGAGGAACTTCTTCAAGTTGATTTCTTAAAATCTACCCCAAAAAAAACAACAACAAAAAAAAAAACACTAAAGTTAATATCATGGTGAAAAACTAAATGCTTTCTCATTAAGATCAGGAATAAGACAGGGAAGTGCCTTCTCATTATACCTATTCTACATTGTTCTGGAACTCTTAACTAGTGTAACAAGACAAGAAAAGAGAATAAAAGATATACAGAGAGGGAATGAAAAAAATAAAACTGTTTACAGATGACATAATTTTGTAGAAAATCCTAAAGAATCAACAACAAAAAACTTCCAGAACTAATAAGTAATTACAACAAGTTTATAGGCTACATGACTGATATACAAAATCAGTGGCTTTCCTATATACTAGTAATGAATAATTGGAATTTGAAATTTAAAAAACAATACCATTTGATTAGCACCTCAAAAAATGATTTAGGAATAAGTCTAACAAAATATATGCAATATCTATATGAGAAAAAATATAAATCTTATTGACATAAATCATAGAAGACTTAAGCAGATGAGGAAGTATTCCATGTTCATGGATAGGAAGACTCAGTATTATTATAATGTTGATTCTTCCCAATATTCAATATTAACTTAAACAAAAGCTCAATTATTAATTTTATGGATACTGACAAACAGGTTATCGAGTTTATATGCAAAGGCACAAAATGCAGATAGCTAACACAAGACTTAAGAAGAATAAAGTCAGAAAATTGACACTATTCAATTTCAAGAGTTACTGTAAAGCCACAATTATTGAGTGAGTGTGATATTGGTGAAGAATAGACAAATAGATCAATGGAACAAAACAGAAAGTCCAGAAATGGACTCACACAAATATAGATAACCAAACTTTAACAAAAGAGCAAATGCAATTCAATGAAGAAAAGATGGTCTTTTCAATAAATAATGATGGAATAGCAACTCTCACATACAAAAAAATGAATCTACATACAGACCACTTATCAAAAATTAACTCAAAATGAAGTATAAACTTAAATGTAAAATGCAAAATATAAAATTTCTAGGAGGTAATTGTGATATTATGGTTTATAGTAAGAAATATATATATTTGGATTTCATCTCTGTTTCTGGCACATAACTCCTAAAACTTTTTAAAAATTTCCTAAGTAGTTGGAGTGCTAAAAGGTGTCTTTTTCATGTTAATGAGGTAACTTGGACCCCACCTAGGGATGAGTACTGATTGCTTGCCCCTCTCTTCCACCAAACGGTGGCTAGAGGTTTGAACAACAGCTCCAACAGCTCACATGGGAAATTTCCACTAAAACTCAAAAGAACAGTGTTTCTGGGTTGATGAACACATGGAAGTGCTGGGACAGTGAGTGACATGCCTGGAGAGGGATGGAAATTCCTTGCTCCTTCCCACCCTTGCCCTATGCATCTCTATCATCTGGCTGTTCCTGAGTTTCATCTTTTTGTAATAAATTGGTGATCTAGTAAGTTAAATGTTTCTGAGTTCTGTGAACTGCTCTAGCAAATCAGTCGAACCTGAGGAAAATGTCCTGGGTTTGCACCTCTGATGTACAGTCAACTGGATAGAAGCTCAGGCAATAACCTGGACTTGCATTTCATATATGAAGGGCAGGGAGTAGGGGGACATTCTTATAGGACTGAACCCTTTTTGTCAGAATTGATTTAATTGTAGTACATCCAGACGATGCTGAAGAACGGCTTGGTGGTGTGGGGGAAACTCCTATTCATTTGGTTTGCCTATGGCTTTTTTTCACAATAGCAAAAGATGTTTATCAGTTTTCACAGCCAACAGTCAGACAAAAAATAATTACAGTCCCAAGCCATAATGGAAGCATGATTAACCTAACAATATAAAATAATTACATACAATTTGGGGGTTAAGTAGAGTGATGTGATAAGTGGAAGTGCATACATCTACATGTTTTCATCTGCCTGGGCAGTCTATGTCTTTTGGTTGGTGCATTTCATCCATTTGCATTTAAGGTAATTATCAAGATGTACGATCCTATTATCATTTTTTAAAATGTTTTGGCTTTGTTTTGTTTAGGTCTTTTTCTTCTCTTGTGTCTCCTGCCTAGAGAAATCCCTTTAGCATTTGTTGTAAAACTGGTTTGGTAGTGATGAATTCTCTTAACTTTTGCTTGTCTGGAAAGCTTTTGATTTCTCCATCAAATCAGAGAAAGGCTGCTGGATAGAATATTCTTGTATAGGCTCTTCCCTTCATCACTTTAAATATATAATACCATTCCCTTCTGGCTTACAGAGCTTCTGTCAAGAAATCAGCTGATAACCTTATGGGAGTTCCCTTGTATATTATTTGTTGTTTTTCCCTTGTTAGGTTTAATATTCTATCTTTGTCTTTAATTTTCTTCATCAGTTTGATTACTGTGTGTCTCAATGTGTTTCTCCTTGGGTTTATCCTGCTTGGGACTCTGATTCTTGGATTTGTTTAACTATTTCCTTTCCCATGTTAGGGAAGTTTTCAGCTATTATCTCTTCAAATATTTTCTCAGATTCTTTCTCTCTTTCTGGGATCCCTATAACGTGAATGTTGGTGTGGTTCATGTTGTGCCAGAGGTCTCTTAGTCTCTCTTCATTAATTTTCATTCTTTTATCCATATTCTGTTTTGTAGCTATGATTTCCACCATTCTGTCTTCCAGGTCACTTATCTGTTCTTCTGTCTCAGTTATTCTGCTTTCTATTCCTTCTAGTGTAGCATTCATTTCTGTTTGTTCTTTAGCTCTTGTAAGTCTTTAGTAAACATTTCTTACATCTTTTCCATTCTTTTTCTGAGATCCTGGATCATCTTCACTATGGTTATTCTGAATTCTTTTTCTGGAATCTTGCCTATTTCCACTTCATTTAGTTGTTTTTCTGGGGTTTTATCTTGTCCTTTCATCTGGGACATAATTCTCTTCATTTAAAAAAAAAATTATTTATTTTAATTGGAGGCAAATTACTTTACAATATTGTGGAGGTTTTTGCCATACATTGATATTAATTAGCCATGGGTGTACATGTGTCCCCTCATTCCAAACCCTTCTTCCACCTCCCACCCCCTCCCATCTCTCTGGGTTGTCCCAGTGCACTGGCTTTGAGTGCCCTGTTTCATGCATCACAGAGTGAAGTAAGTCAGAAAGAAAAACACCAATAGAGTATATTAACACATATATATGGAATTTAGAAAGATGGTAATGATGACCCTATATGCATTTTTTTTAATAACTTTCTGTGATGTAGTTTTCATGCTGGTGGCTGTCAGACTGTAGTTCTTCTTGCTTCTCCTACCTGCCCTCTGGTGGATGAGGTTAAGAGGCTTCCTGATGGGAGGGACTGGTGATGGGAAAAACAGGATCTTATTTTGTTGGGCAGAGCCATGCTAAGTAAAATGACGATTCAGTTGTCTGCTGATGGGTGGGGTTGTGCGCCATCCAAGGTAGCTGTTTTACCTGAGGCAACCCATTCTACAGGCTATCAGTTCAGTTCAATTCAGTCTCTCAGTCATATCCAACTCTTTGGACCCCATGGACTGCAGCACACCAGGCCTCCCTGTTGATCACCAACTCCCGGAGTTCACTCAAACTCATGTCCATTGAGTCAGTGATGTCATCCAAACACCTCATCCTCTGTGGTCCCCTTCTCCTCTTGCCTTCAATCTTTCCCTGTATCAGGGTATTCTCCAATGAGTCAGCTCTTCGCATCAGGTGGCCAAAGTATTGGAGTTTCAGCTTCAACATCAGTTCTTCCAATGAATATTCATGACTGATTTCCTTCAGGATTGACTGGGTGAATCTCGATGCAGTCCAAGGGATTCTGAAGAGGCTTCTCCAATAGCATAGTTCAAAAGCATCAATTCTTCAGTGCTCAGCTTTCTTTATAGTCCAGCTTTCACATCCATACATGCCTATTGGAAAAAGCATAGACTTGACTAGATGGACCTTGTTGGCAAAGTAACGTCTCTGCTTTTTAATATGCTGCCTAGCTTGGTCATAACTTTTCTCCCAAAGAGTAAGCATCTTTTAATTTCATGGCTGCAAGCACCATCTGCAGTGATTTGGAGCCCAAAAAAGTAATGTCTGTCACTGTTTCCACTGTTTCTCCATCTATTTGCCATGAAGTTATGGGACTGGATGCTAATGTCTTAGTTTTCTGAATGTTGAGCTTGAAGCCAACTTTTTCACTCCCCTCTTTCACTTTCAACAAGAGGCTCTTTAAAGAAGTGAAACTCTCGCTGTTTGCAGATGACATGATCCTCTACATAGAAAACCTTAAAGACTCTTCCAGAAAATTACAGAGCTAATTGAAGAATATAGTAAAGTTGCAGGATATAAAATTAACACACAGAAATCCCTTGCATTCCTATATACTAACAATGAAAAAACAGAAAGAGAAACTAAAGAAACAATACCATTCACCATTGCAACAAAAAGAATAAAATACTTAGGAGTATATCTATCTAAAGAAACAAAAGACCTATACATAGAAAACTATAAAACACTGATGAAAGAAATCAAAAAGGACACAAACAGATGGAGAAACATACCTTGTTCATGGATTGGAAGAATCAATATTCTCAAAATGGCTATTGTACCCAAAGCAATCTATATATTCAATGCAATCCCTATCAAGTTACCAACGGTATTTTTCACAGAACTAGAACAAATAATTTCACAATTTGTATGGAAATACAAAAAACCTCGAATAGCCAAAGTAATCTTGAGAAAGAAGAATGGAACTGGAGGAATCAACCTGCTGATTCAGACTTACTACAAAAGCCAGCAGTCATCAGGACAGTATGGTACTGGCACAAAGACAGAACATTAGATCAATGGTCAGAATAAAAGCCCAGAGATAAATCCACGAACCTATGGACCTTATCTTTGACAAGGAGACAAGATATACAATGAAGAAAAGACAATCTCTTTAACAAGTGGTGCTGGGAAAACTGGTCAACCGCTTGTAAAAGAATGAAACTAGAACACTTTCTAACACCATACACAAAAATAAACTCAAAATGGATTAAAGATCTAAATGTAAGACCAGAAACTATAAAACTCCTAGAGGAGAACATAGGCAAAACACTCTCTGACATAAATCACAGCAAGATCCTCTATGACCCACCTCCCAGAATATTGGAAATAAAAGCAAAACTAAACAAATGGGACCTAATGAAACTTAAAGCTTTTGCACTACAAAGGAAACTAAAGTAAGGTGAAAAGACAGCCCTCAGATTGGGAAAATAAAGCAAATGGAAGAAACAGAAAAAGGATTAATCTCAAAAATATACAAGCAACTCCTGAAGCTCAATTCCAGAAAAATAAATGACCCAATCAAAAAATGGGCCAAAGAACTAAACAGACATTTCTCCAAAGAAGACATACAGATGGCTAACAAACACATGAAAAGATGCTCAACATCACTCATTATCAGAGAAATGCAAATCAAAAACACAATGAGGTACCATTACACGCCAGTCAGGATGGCTGCTATCCAAAAGTCTACAAGCAATAAATGCTGGAGAGGGTGTGGAGAAAAGGGAACCCTCTTACACTGTTGGTGGGAATGCAAACTAGTACAGCCGCTATGGAAAAAGTGTGGACGATTCCTTAAAAAACTGGAAATAGAACTGCCATATGACCCAGCAATCCCACTTCTGGCATACACACTGAGGAAGACCAGATCTGAAAGAGACACGTGCACCCCAATGTTATCATTGCAGCACTGTTTATAATAGCCAGGACATGGAAGCAACCTAGATGCCCATCAGCAGACGAATGGATAAGGAAGCTGTGGTACATATACACCATGGAATATTACTCAGCCATTAAAAAGAATTCATTTGAATCAGTTCTAATGAGATGGATGAAACTGGAGCCCATTATACAGAGTGAAGTAAGCCAGAAAGATAAAGAACATTACAGCATACTAACACATATATATGGAATTTAGAAAGATGATAACGATAACCCTATATGCAAAACAGAAAAAGAGACACAGAAATACAGAACAGACTTTTGAACTCTGTGGGAGAAGGTGAGGGTGGGATGTTTCGAAAGAACAGCATGTATACTATCTATGGTGAAACAGATCACCAGCCCAGGTGGGATGCATGAGACAAGTGCTCGGGCCTGGTGCACTGGGAAGACCCAGAGGAATCGGGTGGAGAGGGAGGTGGGAGGGGGGATCGGGATGGGGAATACGTGTAAATCTATGGCTGATTCATATCAATGTATGACAAAACCCACTGAAATGTTGTGAAGTAATTAGCCTCCAACTAATAAAAAAAATAAATAAATAAATAATAATAATTAAAAAAATAGAAATTAAAAAAAAAAAAAACAAGAGGCTCTTCAATTCTTTTATAATTTCTGCTGTAAGGGTGGTGTCATCTGCATATCTGAGGTTATTGATATTTCTCCCAGCAATCTTGATTCCAGCTTGTGCTTCATCTAGCCCAGCATTACTCATGATGTACTCTGCATATAAGTTAAATAAGCAGGATGACAATATACAGCCTTGATATACTCCTTTTGCTATTTGGAACCAGTCTGGTGTTCCATGCCCAGTTCTAACTTTTGCTTCCTGACCTGCATACAGATTTCTCAAGAGGCAGGTCAGGTGGTCTGATATTTCCATCTCTTTCAGAATTTTTCACAGTTTACTGTGATACACACAGTCAAAGGCTTTGACTTTATTGACTTTATAGTCAATAAAGCAGAAGTAAATGTTTTTTCTGGAACTCTCTTGCTTTTTTGATGATCCAGCAGATGTTGGCATTTTGATCTCTGTTCCCTCTGCCTTTTCTAAGTGCAGCTTGAACATCTGGAAGTTCATGGTTCAAGTACTGTTGAAGCCTGGTTTGGAGAATTTTGAGCATTACTTTATTAGCGTGTGAGATGAGTGCAATTGTGCAGTAGTTTGAACATTCTTTAGCATTGCCTTTCTTAAGGACTGGAATGAAAACTGACCTTTTCCAGTCCTGTGGCCACTGTTGAGTTTTCCAAATTTGCTGACATATTGACTGCAGCACTGTCACAGCATAATCTTTTGGGTTTTGAATTAGCTCAACTGGAATTCCATCACCTCCACTAGGTTTGTTCGTGGTAATGCCTCCTAAGGCCCACTAGACTTCACATTCCAGGATGTCTGGTTCTAAGTGAGTGACCATACCATTGTGATTATATGGGTCATGAAGATCTTTTTTGTACAGTTTTTCTGTGTATTTTTGCCACTTCTTCTTAATATCTTCTGCTTCTGTTAGGTCCATACCGTTTCTGTCCATTATTGAGCCCATCTTTGTATGAAGTGTTCCCTTGGTATCTCTAGTTTTCGTGAAGAGATCTCTGGTCTTTCCCATTCTATTTTTTTCCTCTATTTCTTTGCACTGATCACTGAGGAAGGCTTGCTTATGTCTCCTTGCTATTCTTTGGAATTCTGCATTCAAATGGATATATCTTTCCTTTTCTCCTTTGCTTTTTGCTTCTCTTCTTTTGACAGCTGTTTTTAAAGCCTCCTCAGACAGACATTTTGCTTTTTTGCATTTCTTTTTCTTGGGGATGGTCTTGATCCCTGTCTCCCTTACAATGTCTTGAACCTCCATCCATAGTTCATCAGGAACTCTACCATATCTAGTCCTTTAAATGTATTTCTCACTTCCACTGTGTAATCGTTAGGGATTAGATTTAGGTCATACTTGATAGGTCTAGTGGTTTTCCCTACTTTCTTCAATTTAAGTCTGAATTTGGCAATAATGATTTTATGATCTGGGCCACAGTGTGCTCCCAGTCTTGTTTTTGCTGACTGTATAGAGCTTCTCCATCTTTGGCTGCAAAGAATATGATCAATCTGATATCGGTGTTTACCATTTGGTGATGTATATGTGTAGAGTCTTCTCTTGTATTGTTGGAAGACGGTGATTGCTATGACCAGTGCGTTCTCTTGGCAATACCCTATTAGCTTTTGTCCTGCTTTATTCTGTACTCCAAGGCCAAATTTCCCTGTTACTCCAGGTGTTTCTTGACTTCCTACTTTTGCATTCCAGTCCCCTATAATGAAAAGGACATCTTTTTTGGGTGTTAGTTCTAGAATGTCTTGTAGGTCTTCAAAGAACTGTTCAACTTCAGCTTCTTCAGCATTACTGGTGGGGGCACAGACTTGGATTACTGTGATATTGAATAGTTTGCCTTGGAAACGAACAGAGATCATTCTGTCATTTTTGAGATTGCATCCAAATACTGCATTTTGGACTCTTTTTTTGACTGTGATGGCTACTCCATTTCTTCTAAGGGATTCTTGCCCACAGTAGAGGGCTCACTCTGAGGGGAACCTCTCAGGACTGCTGCTACCAGGGCCTCCATCCCTTCAGTGAGCCACTGCTGACCCATGCCTGCACAGGAGACCCTCCAACACTAGCAGGTAGGTCTGATTCAGTTTCCTGTGGGGTCATGGCTCCTTTCCCCTGGGCCCTGGTGTATGTAAGATTTTGTTCACAAGATTGGGGTCTCTGTTTCTTGGAAACAGAGTTTCCCCCAGTCCTTTTGAAGTCCTGCAATCAAATCCTGCTGGATTTCAAAGTCTTATTCCCTGGGGATCCCTAGTCCTTTTGCTGGATCCCCAGGCTGGGAAGCCTGATGTGGGGTGCAGAATCTTCACAACAGTGGATGAACTTCTTTGGTATTATTATTCTCCAGTTTGTGTGTCGCCCCCCTGGCCAGTATGGGATTTGATTTTATCATGATTGCACTCCTCCTACCATCTTGTTGTGGCTTCTCCTTTGACTCTGGATGTGGGGTATGTTTGTTTGTTTGTAAGTTTCTTCATCCTCTTGCCAATGGTTGTGCAGTAGCTAGTTGTGATTTTGGTGCTCTCACTGGACATGCGTGCATGTCCTTCTACTTTGTCATTTTGAACCATAAGTCTTTTTAGATTAAAAAAAAATGTATGACTCATGAAAGGAAAAACTGATGTGAACTTCATGAAAATTAAAAATATGTGTTCTATAAAAGACACCATAAGATAATGGTTAAAAAAACTGCGAAAATATTCCATCAATATATATCTGATAAATAACTTATATCCTAAATATGAAAAGAAAACTTAAAACTCAACAAAGAGAAAACAAGTAACTCACATAAAAAATGGACAAAAGATGTGAATAGGTATTTCTACAAATAGGATTGCAAATAAACATATGAAAAGATGCTCAACATAATATGACATTAGAAAATTGTAAATTAAAATAATGAGATACTACTACATACTCATTCAGTTCAGTTCAGTTCAGTTCAGTTCAGTTGCTCAGTCGTGTCTGACTCCTTGCAACCCCGTGAATCGCAGCACGCCAGGGCTCCCTGTCCATCACCAACTTCTGAAGTCTACCCAAACCCATGTCCATTGAGTCGGTGATACCATCCAACCATCTCATCCTCCATCGTCCCCTTCTCCTCCTGCCCCCAATCCTTCCAAGCATTAGGGTCTTTTCCAATGATCCAACTCTTCGCATGAGGTGGCCAAAGTATTGGAGGTTCAGCTTCAGTATCAGTCCTTCCGATGAACACCCAGGACTGATCTCCTTTAGGATGGACTGATTGGATCTTCTTGCAGTTCAAGGGACTCTCAAGAGTCTTCTCCAACACCACAGTTCAAAAGCATCAATTCTTCAGTGTTCAGCTTTCTTCACTCATTAGAATGACTAAAATCATAAAAAACTGACAATATCAAATGCTGACAGGGATATGGGGCAATAGGAGATCTCATTCATTGTTGGTGGGAAAGCGCAAAGATACAGGCATTTTGGAAGAAAACTTTGCAGTTTCCTGCATAGTTAAAGGGCTTCCCTGATAGCTCAGTTGGTAAAGAAAATGCCTGCAATGCAGGAGACCCCAGTTCGATTCCTGGGTCAGATAGATCCGCTGGCGAAGGGATAGGCTACCCACTACAGTATTCTTGGGCATTCCTTATGGCTCAGTTGGGTAAAGAATCCGCCTGCAATGTGGGAGACCTGGGTTCAATCCCTGGGTTGGGAAGATCCCCCAGAGAAGGGAAAGGTTACCCACTCCAGCATTCTGGCCTGGAGAATTCCATGGACTTCACAAAGTCCATGGGGTCTCAAAGAGTCGGGGACATGACTGAGTGACTTTCACTTTCACAAGGTTAAATATCATCTTACTGAATAATCCAGTAATGACACTCCTAGCTTTCAGGCAGATCCACATAATACGGAATTCAGAACATAATACAGAATCCAGAAATTGATTTATAAATATATGGTCAATTAATTTTCAATAAAAGTGTCAAACTGTTTCAACAGAGAAGGGAAAGTCTTTTCAACAAATGGTGCTAGGAAAAATGGATATTCAAATGGAAAGTAATTACCATAGAACTTCACCTTATACAATATACCATAATTAATGTGTGGTTCAGGCATCTAAATATACAAGTTAAATCTATAAAACCTTTATAATGACAGTACTTAATACAACAGACAATCATATATCTCAATTTATATTTAATGTTAAAACTAAAGTAAAATTTAAAAATAAGCTCTTCAGCATCACTAATCATATCTCAAGCACTTGGTAGTCAAAATTAGCTAGTGATTCCCATGTTGGACAGTGCAGCTATTGAGTATTTCCATCAATCAGAAAGTTCTGCTGAACAATTTTATTCTAGAAGAAAACATAGGAGAAAATCTCTGACATTTAGGTTAGGCTTCTTAAAGATACAAACGAAAAGCACAAATGGTAAAATAAAGAATTGATAAATTCTACCCTTTAAAAATTTAAAAATGTTGATCTTCAAAAGATACCAAAAAAAAAATGATGCAAAATGGGAGATAATGTTTTCATTACATTTTTCTGAGAAATTATTTACATTAGGATATAAAATGACTCATAATTAAATAATCACAAGACAAAAACAATAAAAACATGAATAAAAAGTTTAAACAGGCTCTTCACAAAATACATAAATAGCCAGTAAGCATATGAAGAGATACATGACATCAGAGAAATGCAGATTAAGAGAACAACATACCACTATAAACCTTTTAGAAGTCTAATTCTATTTAAAAAAAAAAAGAAAAATATCACAAATTAGCAAGGATATGGATTGAATAGCACTGTTGTAGCAAAGATGTGGATCAAATGGAGCTATTGGAATGTCCATGTGGGAATGGATATTATAATAGTTTAGAAAACTGGTCAGCAATTACTTTAAAAAACTGAACATACACCTATCATATATCCTACCCACATTCCATGAATGATATTTATCCCAGAAAAATCAAGATATATGTCCACAAAAACACTTGTGCATGCATGTACATAGCAGCTTTATTCAGAGTGCCTAAAACTGGAAACAATCCAAATACCTATAATAAGAAGATGAATAACCAATGGTAGTACTTACTCATCAATAAAATGAATGAATAACTGGAACATGTAACACCAAGCATAGATCTCAAAATAATTATGCTGATTGAAGTCAGACACAAAAGAATACATAGGTATGAGTCTATTAATATAAAACTCTAGAAGATGCTAACTAATCTATGATGACAGAAGGCAGATCAGTGTGACCTTGGGATCAGCGACAGAGGTAGGGGTAGAATGCAAAGTGGTATGAGGAACCTTTTGGGGTGTTAGAATTGTTCTATATCTTGTTTGAGGTAATGGTTTCACAGCGGTAGACATCTGCCAAAATTCATCAAAATTTACATTTTAAATAGATGCATCTGATTGTACATAAGCCACCCCAATAATATTGATACAAAAATACTGAAACTTAGAAGCAACAAATTTTCAAACAGAATGTAGACCTTTCATTTGGGGTCCAAAGATAATCCACTGGGAAAACCTGAGTAGGATATATTTTGAAACTCACTGAGACACTTATTTTCCAACAAATGGCTCTCTTGTAGGCTTGAATCAGATTCCTAGCAAATCTATCCAAGGAGCTCCTACTAAAACTAATGAGTAAAATCACATCTAAAATTATCATCACTAATCAAAGTCACTGGTTTAGCTTATTGTGACATGACATATCCCTTTTGGAAACTGGTAAAATATAAATTATTGACAGGCAAATGGCTTAAGCCATTCAAGTGTTAGACACTCAGTCGTGTCCAACTCTTTGGGCCTCTCTAAAACTACTTCTGAAATTCAAAAATAGTATTTGAAAAAGTGACATTAGTATGATTTTGTTACCTTGTAATTCTTTTTTTTTTTTGAAAATTAAAAAAAAATTAAGTTTATTTATTTAGTTTTGACTCTGCTAGGTCTTCGTTGCTGCAGGGGCTTTTCTCTAGTTGTGGTGAGTGGGAGCTACTCTCTAGTTGAGGTATGTGGGCTTCTCATTGCCATGACTTCTCTTATGGTCAAGCACTGGCTCTAGGGCACAGGGGCTTCAGTAGCTGCGGCACGTGGGCTCAGGGGTTGCAGCTCCCAGGTTCCAGCGCATAGACTCAGTAGTTGTAGAGCAGGGACTGAGTTGCTCTACAGTATGTGGGCTCTTCCTGGATCAGGAATTGAACCTGTGTCTCCTGCATTGTCAGGCCACTGAGCCAATAGAGAAACCCACCTTGTAATTCTTATAGTATGATCCTAAAGATATATCACAGATACATTTCAAAGGAGGTTGAACAGATATGAAAAGCACTGGAAGTATAAAAACTCATTAGGAAAGAGACTCAACAGTTTAAAGGCACTGGGAAAAGGTAAACAGACAAGAACAGGAGGGACACCAAAGTCAAATAAAGTCATTTGCTTGACTGCTAGAACTTGATTTAGGAAATATTGAGGAATCTTATGTAAGATTTTACTATGAGAAAATCACTGTCACTCATTTGAAATCTCAAAATTCTTGGTAAAAGAGATGTTTCCTTTTTCTAATCTGCTATTCCCTCCTGCTACCATCCTTTCCCTTGTTCGTTTTGTAGCATAATTACTGAGTATTTACACCAAACGCTATACTTGCCTACCTAGTTTCTCATTTGATACTTACAAAGATAGCATCATCTTCATTTCAGAGATAAGTATTCACCTGATACTCATCATAAAATTATTTAAACGGTGAGGTTATATCTCTATTTTTTCATACCTATCCCAATTTTAGCCTCTTTCAAACCACTGTTTGTTCTCAACATTTCACTGAAACTAAAGTAACCAAGAACTGGTAACCAAATCTAATGGCCTCCTATCCATTCTTTAAGGTCCAGTACAAGTGTCACCCCATTCCCAATGTTTTTCCTGGTATTCCTACCTTTCCCTTCTCCAAGCTAGAAGTAATATTTCCCTACTCTACGTCCCTGTACCCATTGCTACAAGGATGATCAGATTTTTCAGTCATGTGATTATGCCTTTATTTACATAGTCACATTTACCATTCATTTATTGAACACATAATGTGCCATGCTTCCCTGGTGGCTCAGATGGTAAAGCGTCTGCCTGCAATGTGGGAGACCCGGGTTCGATCCCTGGGTTGGGAAGATCCCCTGGAGAAGGAAATGGCAACCCCCTCCAGTACTCTTGCCTGGAAAATTCCATGGACTGAGGAGTCTGGTAGGCTACAGTCCATGGGGTCGCAAAGAGTTGGACACGACTGAGCGACTTCACAATTCAAAAATTCAATTCAATGTGTCATTCACTGTGCTCAGTAAGGGGAGTATAGAGATGATTAAGGCATAATCTCTCCTCTCCTAAAGAACACAGGGAAAAAGGTAAACAATAATTATAAGTCAGTGCAATGAACTACTCAAAAGTGGCACAGGTTAGACAACCAAAAATATTTGTGGCCCAAATGCATTATTCTTCTATTTTCAAAATAACTAAAGGAAAGCATGTACTTGAAGTATTCCTATAGCCATGCTAATTCCTACCATTTTGTGGGAACTGAAAGGCTATGAGTTGATTATTTTTAGCCAAATATTATATAGTAATTATCTTAAACTCTCTGGGGGCAGGTTGTTATTGTTTAGTCACTAAGTCGTGTCCAACTCTTTTGCAACTCCATGGTCTCTAGGCTCCTCTGTCCATGGGATTCTCCAGGCAAGAATACTGGAGTGGGTTGCCATGCCCTCCTTCAAGGGATCTTCTCAACCCAGGGATCGAACTCATGTCTCCTGCATTGGCAGGTGGATTCTTTACCACTGAGCCACCAGGGAAGCCCCTGCGGGCAGGTATGGACATCCAACTGGAAAACTTAGATTTGGGCTGTGAACATAAAACATTCCATATACCCATCCTCTCCTCCAAATATACAGAGAAATTCACTGCCTTAGCACATAAAAGCAAATCTTCTAGTTAGAGTATACATAGATAAAGCAGTAATAAAATATTTATATGGAAATCTTATTAGATTTGAGAGAAGTACAAACTTAATGCCATGAATTCTTAAGACAGCTCTGAATCAATCAAAATAATATAGGCTTTTGAGTATAGCCATTTTGTGGGATGAAATAGTTAACGATGATGCACACCTTGGCTGATTTTGTGTACAGAGTATATACCACTAAACATCTCATCTGTGCTCCATTTTTCATTTGCTATAGTCATAAACCTTGAGAAAATTTAAGAGCTGCTTGCTATTTAATAACATCTAAAATTTTCCACGATATTAAACCTGTAGTCTAGATTCCCAGGCCCTGACTTCTGAAACTTAAGTGCTTAGATATTTGGAGTTATATGGATACAGTGAAAAATTGAATGCAGTTTCTTGAGAGATCTATCAAAATGAAGTCATCTGGAAATAAACAGCTATGGCTTGGCAGATAGGTACAGCATCAGCTTTTGCCTCTTTAATCTTGGCATGAAATAATACACTTATAGTGACAAACCAACACATGCACTTCTCCTGCTCTCTTTAAAAGTAGCATTTTTGTTGAAAACATTACAAAACAAATATTTAGAAGATAATTATGTGTTCATCAAATGCCCATATGTTCATTAAATATCTGCCTCTGTGGAGTAAAAACATGTGTCATTCTCATGGATAACTGCCCATTTTAAACTTCACTTAACAGTTACAAACTATTTCATGCTTAGCAGGCAAAAAAAAGATAGCAAGCTACATAGGCCTACAATGGACTTATCCTTTCTGTTTGTTTCCTCTTTCAAGAAACAAAGGTTTGAGCAAGAGGAAAAAGTGACAGATACTATAGCATCTTCATGCACTGATGTTTTTCTCCCCAAATATTTTATTCTAGAATATATTTTTTTGTCCAACCTGGAACAAGCATTCCATTAAGACAAACCATAGTCCTATAGAAACGGTCTTTACTAGTTGACTTGATGGTTCAAAAATGCTTAGCTCATGTATGAAAGAGTATTACTTTGCTTCACTTGAATTTCGCCATAACCAAAGCAAAACTAAAAGACTGAGATCTGGACCATGGCTTAAATGTTCACTTATTTTAATACATGAATTTTTAAAAAGGGAATATTCCTTGCAGTGACAGTACAGCTGAATTTGAGTAAAGCAAGAATATGAATACAAATGTATGACTCTACATGTACAACATTTTTTTTTTGCATTTTTTGCATTTTTGAATCCGAATGTCCCAAAAGGCAAGGCAAACTAATGATGCTATCAATCTCATTTCACCCGTTTCATTTGACACTGTGTATTACAGACAGCATCCTTTGAAATTCATCTCTCTCTCCTTTGTGGGTCTCTTTCTCCTTCCAAATTCATTCCACATTCAAGGACAACCATATACAGCTGCTTGCCTACCACATATAATTACCACCTTCCATGAGGCTATGCTGACAGAGCCAAGAAAAGCAAAGGGCCTCGCACTTATTTAGCTAAATTAATCACATCCCTACTGTCAATCAAGGCAATTCAGGCAGGGGCAACATGTTGGGATTTTTCAAAGTCAACAAATAAGTGTGCAACATGTTAGCTCTATAAACAAGGCTGGGCAGAGTTCATAAGTTGAATGGCACTGGCAATGATTACTGTAATCACAAAGCAATCCTCAGTATTGGTAATAGAAACAAACCATCACAGTCACTGTATTCAACGTCTCTGGCCATCATCCAGTGAAGGGTCCTACTTGCTGTAGTTACTAAAGCACACAACTCAAGTAACCAAGAAGCTGAGTCATTAAATTTCATTTTCTCTATATTTTTAAACCACTTACTCCCAAGGCTTTCTGACTGGTGACAGAGTTAGACACATTTTGGATAGCTTCTCTAACACTAAGTATCTTATAAATTCTTGAGAGCTTATTATTCAAAGGGTACTAATTGTAAGAATTTTCAACTGTTTTCTACTGACCAGAGAAAGCTACTGGCAGGTTCTTATTTTAATGCAGCATCATTTAAATGTGCCAAATGTGTTCCTCTATCTGAGCAATAAAGCCAAATGAATTTTATTCACTAACTTATCACGTAGCAGTCAGTTCCTATTCCACAAAACAAATGCATTCCTATCATCACACAAGTGTAATGTCAAAGTGAAAGGATATGCTTTGTAGTGATTAATGACATGACTTCAAATTTAGTCCTAAGACCTTCCCTATGTAACTTTGGGAAGCTTTTTAACATTCTAAAGGTCATTTTTGTCATCATTAAAATGGGTACAATGGTGTTAGCCTCATAGATATTTGGTAGGAATTAAATAATATAATGCAGCAATGTATCTGGCATGTATTAAATACTCAAAAAATGCTAGCTAGTAGTGGTGGGAGGGGAGGTAATATCTATGGTGGTCCACATATTATTTGACATTCCTCCCACAAAGACGTGGAAAATGAATCCTTCCCTGAATATGAGTGAGCGTATATTGCTTCTTCCTCATGTGTTCACTCTCTTCCTCTCTATCAGTGCATATGTAGGTGTTCCAGTTCATGTACCCGTGAAAAGTTCTAACCTACAGCCAGCAGCAACTGTCAGACATGTGAGTGAGTTTTCAGGTGATGCCAGCTTTCAAACCTCCCCAAGCTGATATCAAGCAAAACAGAGATTAGCTGTCCTCACCAACTCTGCCCAAATCACAGATTCTTGCTGTTGATTCAGGCCACGAAGTTCAGGGCTGGTTTGTTATACAGCAACAGAGAAGTGCTACATCATTGAAGGAACATGGGGACTTAGTCACCAAAATCTGACAGAAGTGTCACTTCCATTGTAGGCTAAGGCATGAAGTACCACCACCACCACAGCAAATGTTAGTTGACAAATGTATAGTTTACAAGGGCTTCCCTTGTGGCTCAGCTGGTAAAGAATCTGACTGCAATGTGGGAGACCTGGGTTCGATCCCTGGGTTGCGAAGATCCCCTGGAAATGGGAAAGGCTACTCACTCCAGTATTCTGACCTGGAGAATTCCATGGGATCCATATAGGCCATGGGGTCACAAAGAGTCAGACACGACTGAATGACTTTCACTTCACGTCATAGTTTACAAAGCAGTTTCTTAACTGTCATCTCACTTGATGCCCTACAACAACTCTAAAAGACAGGTAGATTTACATGTATTCCCCATCCTGATCCCCCCTCCCACCTCCCTCTCCACCCGATTCCTCTGGGTCTTCCCGGTGCACCAGGCCCGAGCACTTGTCTCATGCATCCAGCCTGGGCTGGTGATCTGTTTCACCCTAGATAATATACATGTTTTGATGCTGTTCTCTTGAAACATCCCACCCTCATGTCAATGTATGACAAAAACCACTACAATATTGTAAAGTAATTAGCCTCCAACTAATAAAAATAAATGGAAAAAAAATAAAAAATAAAATGCCAAATAGAAAAGAAAAAAAAAAAAAGACAGGTAGAATCACTGACTCCTTTTATAGAATAGACAATCAAGGTTCAGAGAAGTTAGCTAATTTGTACAAAATCACTCAAATATTAAGTGATACAGTCAAATATGGACTCTACATACTGATCTTTATTATGTGTGACAATACATAGGATTCCTCTTAGGTTTTATTTTCTTCCCTAGAATGAGTTGGTCTCATATTTGGTGGTCACTTCTATGGGCTTCCTTTACTTTTATTCCCAAAACAGTTACTGGCATTCTGGAGTCTGCTTGATACACGGAAAAAGGGCTTTTCCATCAGACTGCTAATAATCTGATAAGAGGCTAGAAACATGTGACACTATATGAAAGACACAGTTAGCAAAAAATGGCAATGACACAACACCAACAGAGAATATCACTCTTGACAAATCATTCAACTAGCAATAATAGCATAATTATATGGTGATATGTCTGTCAGGCACAGGCAGAATTACATGGAGAAGATTCTAGGTCAAAGGATGAGATGCTAGAAAAAATTTTCACTAAGTCCATCATTGGGCAATGGGAACAATGTGAAATCGGCCATTCTGACCTCTATGATAGGAAATAGATGGCCATATGTGGCAACAAGCTGATATTTTAAGGTTGTGGATGGTAAATAATAATAATAATAATTTGAGAAGTTAAAGGCAAGGGAAAAGACAGGGCAAAGATCAGAAACTTTTTCAAAACCCTATTAGTATACTCAGCACATATATAGCAGTTTAATATTTTTGAAATATGAAGTACTTTTTTTTTTCTTTGCCTTCCTCTCCTCCCACCAGTTTTTCAAACTTGGGCAATTTTGATCCAATGAAACAAAAAGTTAATAAAAGTAGCTAACATTTGTTGAACACAAACTGGACCAGGCACTTGCGTAAGAACTTTGCATTCATTATTTAACCCACATAACAATATTCTGAAGTAGGTCTTCCTTTTACAGCTAAGAGAACAGGGGCATGAAGAGGTTGAAAATGTTGCCCAGTGTTAAACTGTCCTTGGTACTTGGGTACTTGGTGGGGTTGGAACTCAGAAGTCTGTCTCTAAAGGGTATCCTCTTAATCTCTACCCTGTACCACATCGACTTATTTAAAGTGCATGGCTGAGTGTTAGTATCATTAGAGAGCATTGTGAAAGAGACAGAGTCTTTAATTTTCCTTTCTGGATGACACTGCATGCAAACCATGCTAGAAATTTTTTAGTTCCTTTCTCAGTGTGGGCACAGATTAAGTCCATGTCATTTTCTCTGTCCTCTGCCTAGTATGTAATCTCAGACACCTGGTGTTTGAAAAGTACAATTTTACAAGGCTAAATAGATGTCAGCTATAATCAGTATTATTAATATCGGGTAGTTTTCATTGTACAATTACTGATCTCTTTACATGTAAAATAGTTTCTTTATGTCTCTACTGTTAGGATACATAGATTTATAAATGATAAGCAAGAGGCAATTTTAAGTCATGGTACAGTTAAACCCGGAAAGACAAGTCCATATTTTCTTTACAGAAATGTTGCATCTTGTCCATGAGAATTTCAGCTTGTATGTCAACCAGATTCATTTTTATCACTCCGCTTGCTAAGTCGTTTCGGTAGTGTCTGACTCTTTGCGACCCTATGGACCGTAGCCCACCAGGCTGCTCTGTCTATGGGGATTCTCCAGACCAGAACACTGAAGTGGGTTGACATGCCCTCCTCCAGGGGATCTTCCCCACCCAGGGATTGAACCCATGTCTCTTATGTCTCCTGCATTGGCAGGCAGGTTCTTTAGCACTAGCGCCACCTAGGAAGCCCCCTATCACTCTAGTGTCTACATAGCTGCAATCAGATAACAATAGAATAGTAACAGCGCTATCAGGCATATGATCAAGTTAAGTCAGTTCTCTCTCTCTCATGGGGAAGAATGGAGAAGGAAATGGCAACCCACTCCAGTGTTCTTGCCTGGAGAATCCCAGGGACGGTAGAGCCTGGTGGGCTGCTGTCTGTGGGGTCGCACAGAGTCAGACACGACTGAAGCGACTTAGCAGCAGCAGCAGCAGCAGCAATGGGGAAGAATTGTCCACTGTGAGTATTTAAAATGTTAGACCCAAAATAAGGAATTTCATTAGTTTGGGAATCCAGTCAGTACTGCAGTAGAGTGGTTTCACAAAAACAACCCAGAAGAGAGTGTCAAACTTTGACCCACCTAGAACCCATCCCCTCCCTATCCTCCACCAGTATGTTCAGTCACTCATTAGTGCTGACTCCTTGTGACCTCATGGGCTGCGTGCAGCACGCCAGGCTTCCCTGTCCTTCACTATCTCCTGGACTTTGCTCAAACCCTCCACCAGTATGAGGCTAGTTAAAAGGTAATGGAAGGCCAGTCCCCTGGCATGCCACTCCTACTCGGCTCCATCTTAACCACAATTACCATGAATAGATGAAGTAGGTGAGGCAGTACCGTGTGACACCCCTATTCTTCTGGACTTGAGAACCAAGTTTCCTGGCCATGAGAATAAAGCAGGGCAGGAGCCAGAGTGAGGAAGGCAGACAAAGCAGACTTGTGATTTTTTTCACCTATTATCTTGGCTTGACTAGAAAAAACTCCTTTGCTGAGGAATAAGAAAGATCACTCTGAAAACAATGGAGTTCAAGCCCCACTCCTAGTCACTCAGCTGTCTCCCTCATAAACCTTCTGGGAGATTTCTGGTTATTATTAGTACCACCAATATTATTTTTTTCTCCCTTAAAATGTGGGCATGGAATATCTTTTCTTCTTTCCAAGCCCATGCAGTTAAGTTCACTCCTCCCTGAGAGGATAGATTAGAGCTCAGCAAGCAAACGACTGCTTATTCTTTGACAAAGATAGTAAGAGTAAAAAAGAAGCTTCCTGTAGCACTGGGGAGAGAATGAAGGTAGTTTAAGAAAAGGAATATAAATAGAAAACAATCATCTGCAATATAATAAAATCATTAATATGCTTCTCAGCAATATTACTGTTGTATTATATGCATGTCACTTATTTTCTGCATTTCTTAACAGGAATTAAACATTAACCCCCAACACATGATCCACCCCCTCCCCGAGTCTGTCTTCTTCTCTAGATACAAATAATAAAGCCTAGAGCATATGGATAGCTCCTTCTCTGTATTTTTTAATCTCCTTTACACTTATGTCATAGTCATTATATTAAAAAAAAAAAAACGCTTTTTCTTAAAAAAAAAAAAAAAACACAAAAACCCTATGCTACATTTTTCTCTCGGTCCCAGCCAAGATTCAGCTTTTACATTCCCAAACATTTTTTGTATCATTGCATCTGGTGATTACATTCTATTAATTAGAATTTTTTTTTTTCATTTTTACATTTCTGTCCTACCAGATCAGCTCAAGTTATTAGAGATGGAAGGTTTAAGCATTGCAGGCACCAGTGACATCACGGTTACCATAGAAATAAAAATCTAGCAACAATACTACTAGGTTTCTTTCTTTATCAGCCATGCTGCATTGCTGGTGTTCAAATCTTCCACCTGAGGATAAAATCTCAGAAGCTCCCTGTCATTACATAACCTATACTACTCCAAACACATTTTCAGAATTTAGAAATGAGAACAAGAAGGAAAAAAAAGGAGCGAAGATTACTTATACCCAATCTGTCAACTTACATAATTAGTCACAGGTACTTCAAAGCCCTAAATGAAGATAAGGTAAATAAAACATACACTTGAAACCTGGAGATAAACAAGACTTCTATTACGTGGTATTCATGACCAAAATAAAAAACTGTATCATAAGCTAAATGACAAATTATAAAATCCCTAGGTGTGAAGTCTGCCTTCCTTTTACAAACTCATTCTAGATTCTTTTCTATACTATTCTAACTAGTGTCTGAAAACTGGACTGTACCTTTAGAATATTTCCATTTTGAAAGCAAGAAAAGAGGTTACTCTGGGCTGTTTTTCACCTTCTACTTTAATTCTTACAGCAAGCCATGTGCTTTTAGACTGAATAGCCAGGTATTTTCTGTCAGTTACATTTCTGAGAGAAAAAAGATTACTGTCAGAAACCAATTACTCAACTTGATTGTGGCCTGGTAATATCAGGTTGCTATTGACCTTGATATGACTACATACACACACTTTACCCTACTCTGTTTAACAAAATGTAACACAGAATCATTTTTGTAATTTTAAAATTTTAATTTATATTCTCTCTTTCTCTCTCCTTTCTCACCTCCCTTGCCCTCTACCTTTCCCTCCTCCTCCCTCCCTTCCTCACTCTCTCTGAGAAAAGCTGTGGCTTGAATTGGGAATGATTTTGAAATAAGTTCTAAACTTGCCAAAACCTCCAACCAGCTTCCATAAATTAATGACTCTTTTAGTAATCAATAACAAGACATGATTTCCCACTGAATTCCAACACTGCAGATCAATCTTCGGTTGCTACTATCTCCATGACTTAGTGTTCCAAAGATTTATGATGGTGGCAAATATGCTTTATTGAAATACAACATGAACCTAATTGAGTACAACCCTGTACAAATTTCAAAGATATGTAATGCTACAATTAATGTAATTAGAGAGGAAAACTGATGGTCATTACAAATGCAATCAGAGATTTTTACATTATTATATTTATCACACTAATGGGCTTATTGTCACTATAAAATACATGCTCATTTTAATGGTAAAATTGAGTAAAAATATCAATAAAGTAAAATAAACAATAAATGGGGTATTCTTTGAATTATTTAGGAGTAGCTTTAGGTAGTGGCAAATTCATACCATAGCACTGTCAGTCCATTAATTTCAGCCATTTTCCTGATTAATTCTGATCACCACACCTGGATCAATCAAGTGGTGATCTTCATTGATCACTGAGGCAATATAAAATGAATCCATTTTTATTTCCATACACCATTTATTTTGTAGCTACTGGCAGAGTCATACTCTCTTTGATCCTCTGGATAAACAAGGCTAGCAAACAAATGGTTTTGGCATTCAAAATGCTACTTCACTTTGTCAATGCCAGACAGAGCAGTTGCCACATAAGTATAACTATACTGAAATATCTCAGACTGTTTCTATAAAACAGCAAGCCTAGCTGAAAAGAAAAAAAGGAAATGTTACTCACGATTCTAATCTGACATCATGTAGATAGAATCAAAGCATTTTTTTTTCTTAATTCAGGTGAAAGCAGTTGTAGGCTTAGAAGTTGTCTGCATCTGGAAGTCAGGGAGTACATATACTTGAATGGAGGGTTAGAGAAGACAGCTCATAGATAAATGGACACTAGCACAGGCGCTGCAGACTAGAAAAACCTGATTGGTTTCAGACCATGGATGTCGAAAATGAATGAATCATCAAATAGTCTACTCAATTTTCTCATTGAAATGAAAATAACTGAAGACTAAAATAGCTTGAAGTATGCTATGAGTAGTTGTACCAGCATTACATTGAAAAGACCTCAAAGGAACATCACAGGAGCCCAAGGAAAAGTTCAAACCCTGCTGGAACTGTGGGTTTAGACAGGCAACTTCATGGTGACCGCAGCCAACAATTTGTGTGTGTGTGTGTGCACAGGCACAGGCATTGGGGTGGGGGATGGGCACCAGGAGGAGAACTCTATTTCTCTTTCAGGCAGGCTCCTGAAATTGGAAAATCCCCGGGGTTCTGAAGAACTCCCAGAAATTTTAATTTACCCAGATTATTGTTTGTGCTCAAAATAGAGTTTTTCTAAAAGAGGATTTGAAACATCAATATATATTCAATATATAACTCATGAATTAATTTAGAGAAATCTTAGATTATCTTGATATTTTTCAGCACCAAAAGAAAATGTGTAATCCATTTTAACAAGTTAATACTAGTGTTTTTTTCAACCCTTTCAACTCAGGACAAATTGTGTCATCTATTATTCTGACAAGAGTGTGAAAGGTGGACAGAGGCTCTTAATTTCTAAATCTGAAGACCTCAAACTTTTTTACTTTATCATAAAAAGACTGTTTTACATTGTGAATTAATACACATGCATGTGTATCTGCATACATTTGCATGTAGCCCTGAAATCAGGTTTTAGAAATCAGAACTTTATATGTGATGCACACTGATATGTTTTATTCTATTCTACTTTTTAAATATGCTAGTTGTAACCTACTAAATAGATTTTATAATCCTCTAAAAGTTCTCAAACTGTAGTTTGAAAAGCATTGTTCTAAACCATAGTAATTGGTAAGTTTCTAAAAGCCATAGCTTCCATGGCCACTGTCATTCAGTTGTAACATCCACGGTTTTCCCCAGGAAAAACTACAACCTTACCCCAAGAAGCAAAAACCAACCCCCAACACACACACCCTGACATTTATAAATGACAAACAGAACCCCAATCACTTCAGCTGAATATTCATGAGTTAAAACATAGCTTTTCCTGTGTCATCACTCTAATTTTTCAAGTGGCTTTCTTCCAAGGCCAGAAAAAGAAGCTTCCTCTCAGAACTCAAATTATTATTGAAGTGCTAGTAAATCTCAGAGATAAGGCAGGGAAATAATTTCAATTTCCTCCATTTATTTTCTTTCTTAATTTAATTAAAACATGAATCATTTCAGGGTTTTGCCCCTATAATATAGTTATAAAGTTGAGAGAGCTATTTAGCTTATGAGTTTATACCTAGGCAGTGTGAAATACTGGCAAATGGAAAACTTGATAGTAGTCAGGAAAACACACTACAGATGGCTCCCAGTCAGTCTACCAAAACTTTGAGAGGAAATTTAGCAATTGCAAAATTTAGAATGGCTCTGTGGTTATCTTTGCTGACAAGGAATGCAATAAGTTGCACTGTAACATGATGTTCAGTCAAGGATTTCATAGTATAGGAATGATACCAGATTTGGAGACATGATCCAAAATTGCTAATATCTATATCCAACTGACAAGTACTTAATGGGAAAGTTCATTAAACACAAGAGAAACAATGTCATTCACATTGCATAAAGCAAGTTATTGCAATAAGCAAAGCTCTTTTTCTTTGTGAAACAGATGTGTTTCCAAAAATGTGGCTGTAAAACTAATTTATGTAAAACAAATCTTACATTTCCATTGGTTTCCATTATAAAATTTGAGATGAGTCCCCAGCAAAAAGATATTTTAACAGACTAAATTCAAAAGTTTTGGTGACTAGCTGAGTTAGTACTATGTTTAGAGACTAAATACGTTGTTACCAAAACAGTATGATTTAGAAGTAAAAAAAAAAAAAAAAACTGTCTGCTCCAAAGAACCGAAAACATTGCCTTCCAGTCACCATCAATTATTTGAGTTTAATAGCATTAGAAAATCAATACATACACACTCATATATATATAATCACAAGTCACCAAGGAGTAGTTATTTAATTTGAATTAAAAAAATCAACAAACATTTACTGAGCACCTAATATATTCTAAACCACCAGCTAGGAACTGAAAATATAGATTTAAAGGTTTTCTGCCCTTAAACATATGATTGTGGAGTAGATAAAAAATGTCCATATGTAACTGTGGAAAGTAACTGGCATTAAGTAGGAAAGTATAACCTCTTCACCATGCTTCCTCAAAGGGCATTTGAGGAACAATTCACTACCATAAAGAGGGGATTCCAGAACTGTGGTCAAAGGAATGCTGGACCGGCTATCTGTGGGATACAGTGAAGTACGGCTATGAAAAGTGGGCATGAGAAAGAGAGATAGAAGAAATGTTTTATCATTAATGGAAATTAAGGAGGCCTAATCTATTTTTATTAGGTGACAGTTTTCTAAATAATCATATATATATATATATATATATATATAAGCCTTACTTAGAGAAGGATATAGGGGATATGAGTATGGACTCTTGAGCAAGAGTGCCTAGATCTGAATTCTGGATCAGGATGCAATGGCTTATTTTATTTTTTTTTTAACATTTGTATGCCCAGCTTTCCTCATTTGTTACATGGAAATAACATTATTGCCTATTATTTACTTAACAGGGTTATTGTGGGAATGAAATTGACACAAAGTGATTGTATCTCTTTTTATTGTCATCACTGTCAACAACATCATATAGGTAAGGATACTGTGAATTGTAGAGGAATTAAGAAATGTTATCAGACTCATAAAATTAGCAAGTGGTATGGTTGGAGTTTAAATTTAGGTTATTTTAAATTATACTTTATAACTTTGTTTTTATTGAAATAAAAATACACTTATAGGAAAATGGAAAGATAAAAAGTATACAGATACATGTTTTTTCACAAGTCTGGTTGACAAACTTAAGTATTGGGAACTGAAAACCCATCCTTCTCATGTTCTGTCCAGTCATTTCCTCCTCTTAGCACAAACACAGTGTTGAGTCTAAAACAGAGGCTAGTTTTGCTTTTCTTGAACTTAATGCAGATAAAGTTATATAGTATTTACTCTTTTGTGTCTTGCTGTTTTCAAGGTTCTGATGTTCATCCATATTATTTAGTGTAGTCAGAAATCCTTTATTCTTATTGTTGTAGAGCATTGCATTGTTTGGCCAGACCACAACCAATTGACCCATTCTACATTCAGGGATGTTGGGCCACTTTCCAGTTTTTATATATAACAAATAGAGCTGTTTTGAAAATTCTAGTGTGTACCTTTTGGTACATAGGTATGACTTTGTTTTGGGTATATGCTTAACAATAGAATTTCTGGGTCTTAGTTATGCCTATGTTTAATTTTATTGTATACTAATGAAACAGTTTATAATAAATTACACGTCCACCTCAGCAGTATGTGAGTTCTGGTTGTCCCATATCCTTTCCAGTACTTGGTATCCTCCATCTTTTTTATTTTAGCCATTCTGGTGGGTATGTGCTGAGTCATACTGTGGTTTTAATTTATATTTTATCAGAGAGAGAGGAGAGAAAGGCTTGTTTTATAAGCACTCTTGAAGATAGTCAAAGTTCTCAGCAATCAAGCAAATGCCCAATTAAGAGAAAGCCATGTTCAAACTGGTAGAATAGTTGTGGCATTTTCACTTGCCTTGGTCCCAGCCCCTCCCTGGTATGGCACAATCTTCTATGGAAAAGGTGGAAATCTGGTTTTAAATTAGTCTCAAACCAGAGGAGGCAGAACATACTTTATCTGTAATCTTCTAACCTGTCTGAGAGTTGCCTGATGAACTAGTCTCTGTTTTACCTAACACATAGTTCAGACAGGGTAAAGCAGGATAACTTGGATCTCAGAGTGGAAAAAGAGACAAAGTGTTAGGCATTGGTCTCAAAAGCTGCAAGGGAGCAACAGACCTGAAGAAGTCTAGGGCAACAGAACACAGGTGGAGGCATACAATAAGCCATTTAAGCTCATTAGGGGATGATGGGGAGGGGACCTCTTTGGGAAATTTAGACTTTCAAAAGCATACTTTATGTATACACACACACACACACACACATACACACACACACATATACACACACATGCATACATATACATAAAGGAATAAAAAAAAAAAAAAACATATACAGGCCCAGGCAAGATAAGAAAAGACTTGAGAATAGCTTAAGCCTTCACCTGGGGCTTTTCCTAAAACTGAAAACATATCCAGCTAATAAGTACTCGACTGCTCTAGTACAGAGCCAATCCACATAAACTGGAAGAGGTGGCTGGTTTGGATTCCCCAAAACCTTGGAGGCCAGAGGCAGCAGGATGATATTTTTAAGAGTACCAAAAGAAAAAGAATCTGTCAACTAAGAATAATATACCCAACAAAACTGTTTTTTAAAGATGAGTTTGAAAATAAGACATCCCCAGAAAAACAAAAGCTTAGGGAATTCATTACCACTAACCCTGCCTAATAAGAAATGCCTAAAG